>NC_053042.1:24608082-25209689 GCF_003473485.1 Medicago truncatula | reverse complement strand
AGCATCTCTTTTAGCCAGATTCGAACATTTTTTATTTTTTTTCAAGTTAAACAAGCCCACACATGTTGGCACCAAGGAGAATCGAATCCGAGACCTTGAAGAGGACCACACTTCAAGGTCCCAAGCAAACACCATCAGGCCAGCCCAAATAGGTTTGGCCAGGTTCGAACCTTGTTTACAATGTTGTGGGAAACTAACCAATTCAAGACTCATCCCTGATTGTTAGTGAGTATCATTTATTCACTAGCCCTTGTGACCATAATGCTGCATTTTGGGTGTCTTGCAAGTTGCGACTAGATCTATACATGAAGTTATAAATGTGAATAAATCAAATTAATACATGATTTAAATCTCTTCAACATTTGAAATATGAAATGCTAGAGCCGTGACTTAGGACCCTTCTTTTTAGGAACCTCTAATGCATCATAATGACCAAACCCATGGTATAGAACTCTAATTGGATTTTCCTTTCCGTATTCTTCGCCATACTCAGCTATTGATATCAAGCCACCAGCTTCCTGATCATACATGTATACAGTGATTGGCATCCTGCACAATAAGTCGTCTGAGATCAACATCCAAATGCATATACATTATAACTATGATTGTTCATGGTTCGTATCCGAAATGTTGAAAATAAGTGATTGCTACTGCTGTGCAGTTCAGTTCTTGCAGTTTCGGTTCAGTTCAGGTTAGGGATCTTTGTTCAAACTATAGGTTTTGTTCCTAAGCTCAAAGAAACTGTTCGATTCATTTCATTGCAGTTTAGTTCAGTTTTTCCAGTTTTTTTTAACAGACCTATACATACCTGAATAAAGGTAAATTTACTTTCCCAAGAGAAAGAGAAGTACTTACTGCAAAACATGTGAAGCAATGAACAATTCGGGTTCGCCTCCCCACACATGAGGCTTCCTTATTTGTGAAATATATGAATCAAAATCACCTTCGATAAACCTGAAGATGTCATAAGAAAATCATGTTCATTATCAAACAATAAACATTCATCGTTTCACCTTTTATTGTAAACAGAGAAACATTTATCCTTCTTATAGACATACAAGCCTAAGCTAACATATTGTGATTTACGTTTTTAAATATTGCTCATAAGTAGAAGTGTAGAAAAAAAAATTAAAAGTTAAAATGATCTGGAGTGAGAAAGTAGTGGGAATGAAGATGAGGAAAATGAAGAAAAAAGCTACTTCAAAAATGTTTATTTTATTTTAGATCTCTAGTTACAATTGGAATTTCATGTTTTTTCATCTCAGCTGCAATTGACAGTTTGACACTAACTGATGTGGGTTTACTGAGAAAATACAAATTTTTATATACATAAATCTAAGTATAATAGTTATTTCAGAAAAGCAAGCAAAATTGACAATTCATGTAAAAACTGTTGTTTGGGAAAAAGACAAATTCTCCTGAAATATGAAGTGGGTAAAAGGGGTGGGTTTCGTGGATTAAATTGAACGAAATTTTTCATTAAAAAAATGTTCCTTGAAAATAAGTATATGTAAGTGGTCGGCTTTCAAGACCAACTTAACATGACTATTTGCTCATATTTGTAGTTAAAAAACAGGACTTTTGGGTAGAAAATATTTGGACGCCAAGTAGGGAATATGTTTCTGCAGAAATATATATTTAGCATGCAAAAAAAAATAAGGCCTTCTTGCGGAGAAAAAAAAAACTGGAAAATAGATTAAAAGGAACTGTTTTCATTAAAAAGTGTGTAATGTTATCACCAGAATGCTACATATATTAAATACAAAAACTTACCATTCTGTTTCTTCCCTTCTTTTAATAAACTCATCAGCAACCTGACAAATAGTGCAGAGAAAGTTCAAGAACATGGACCAAGACACGACACAGAATGACTACAAACGGCTTGATTTACAAGTTATTGAAATATTAATATGAAATGGGTAAGAAAGCAATCCGCAGTGAATATAAACGTCGAATTGTAGCTAATAATATGCCCTGCTTTCAATTCTTCTGTTTTGTTCTTTTCTATGTAGTTTTTTTCATGGCTACCAAGGAAGAGGGTTTCTACACTTATAAGTGTGATATATAAAGATATTTAAAAGATAAAACATACCTTAGCCCGTAAATCATCTGCTAGCTCTCTCTGAAAGCTTTCACTGGGAGCCGGTTTTCCTGACCTCAAACAGGCCCCATGAGCAACCGAGCGGAACATGCATCTTCCATCCCCAGGTATTCCTGTTCAGTGCAATAAGTTTTATAAACAAAGCAGCAAACGCATATGCCTAGGTTATTATCTATGTTAACTTGCACATGTTAATTTTTGAGTAAACATGTCAATATACTACAGATAAGTATAAATCTAAAGACTTTTAGCCAATGTTTTTAAAATAAGACCAAACCGGACGGTTCTCAACCAGCCAATTCGCTGGTTGGTTGTTTTTGTTTACAATGCAGTCTCGTTTAACTAGTTTCGACCGCAGTTAATTCAACCAGTTTTCACAACAGTTGGTTAAACCTGTTTGATTTTTAAAACATTGCTTTAAGCATAATGTGCAGCTCACCAATTACAGAATAGTCGGTGTAAACTTTCTTCCCATGTGCGACTTTAACATTTGACTCGTCGCAGTCATCGTTCTTATTCTCATTTCCATAATCTGCTTCCGCATGTGCAGGTTCAGAACTCAAATTACACACAAACAATCCAAAAATAAAGCCAACTGATGCACAACTGCGTGGCCAAGTTATCCGTCCCACATTAGACTTAACTTTGGAAAGCATTTTTTGTTTAGGTACCAACAGCCTCATACTCATACTTTGACACGACAATGAAATTTCATTATGCCTTTTCCGAGATACTACAGAACTATAAAGCTGAGTATTTCCCCTTTGCTTAGAGAAGCATGATCCAAGGTAACCTCCTCTTATTGTTTGGCCCATAATTGTTGAACAGGATGGTTTTCTGCAAATAGAAAGCCCAACATAATTTGTCTCTGAATGCCCGATCTGAAAACTGGAGGAAAGTGAAGAGGAGATTCCACGGGTCTGAAGACTGCAGATGTTACTACTCATCAGCAGCTGACTACGACCATTCACAACAACAGCATTTATTGAAGATTGACTAACAGGAAAGCAAACTCTCATGTTTACATTACCTGAATCAAATTCGTAGTATATTTGTTAGAAACCGTCCAACCATACCAATAATAAACATATTAGCATTAATCTCCCCACCCCACATACAAATATTATCTACTGGTGTGTCACTAAATTCCTTAGAGAACCAGTGCAATGGAAACGTATGTCCTTATTCTAGTCATGTTCATGATGTGGGCATAAAACTCATATCATATGGATATCAACTGCATACATATTATTTGATGCCCTTGTATAGTATAGTTCTAAAAATACAAACAAACAAAAAAGTCAAATTGAAGTTATTAACCAACTCATGAACGCTGAGAATACCAGATCAATACAATAGATGCCATAATCCAAAAAATGACCACGCGTGACATCTGAAAAGCTTAATTCTGATAATGGATTTATATGATCTACTCAATAAGGTTAAGAATCCACATAGAACCAATTATTCTAATATTCTCTTCATAAACTGAAACTGTACTATCACATACTTAACATGTAGAACCAATTAGTCTCCTCTGCACGATAAACATATCTATCTTCTAACTTCTTCTATCTATCTAACTATCTATCTAATGTATCTATCTATCTATCTAACTATCTATCTAATGTATCTATCTATCTATCTATCTATCTGACTATTCTAAGCAAAAAATTCCACCTAATGACGCATAACTGAATTTCACACATCTCACTTTTCACCATTCTTTTCCCCACATTGTACAATCTTGCAGGAGATCTTTACTAGTTAGATTAGAAACTAGAAAGATTCCTTGAAAACAGTCTATTTAACAAATACATTTAAATTCTAACAAAATATTTAATTATTAAACCTTGTTCCATCTTCCCGGGTGGAACAATTCTTGGTCAGGTTATACTTACCACACGACCGAACTCTGGATTAGCAGAATCCCTTTCCCCTGGAAACCGGATGGTTAGATGGCTCGAGAATCCAGCCTATCAGCTTATCCTGAGTCCTTAATTATTTTGGGTTTCCAATTATTAACATGGAATTACATTATTCAAAAAACATCAATCCAAATTGCACCCATATATATATATATATATATATATATATATATATATATATATCATTTTTGGGATGAACAAGAACCCACCCAAAAGACCAAAAATTAAAAAACAGGATCTTTCGTAGATCACAACATTGTATAATTGTAAATATTTGACATATCAAACATGTAACATGAGTCTTTGGAGGATTAAAACACTAAAATTTGAAGAAAAATAAATAATAATTGAAATTGTGAATGACTCCTCTGGCTACAATTTAGTTTAATAAAAAAAAAAAACGAGGGAGAGGAAGCAAACCTGTTGATTGAACACAAGTGAAAGGGGAAGCAGAGTTGTAAAGAAAAGCTATATTATATTGTGTGAGGGGTTGAAGGAAAGAATAGTATTTTTATTTTACTTATAGAATTGGAACAAGATAAATGTGTTGGAGCAAGAAAGTTCAAATAAAAATGTTTCACAGAAGCCTCTCTACTATTCCTGTAAGAAATTTCTAGCAACTTGATCCTTCAAAAAATCAAAAAAATTCTAACTTACTTGAATGAGTATTGTTGTTCAACCGAGAAACACGAGTAATTTACTCAAATATCCTTCGGGACTTAACTTCTGAAATTTTAAAGAATCGGCTGCAATTAACTGCCGACTGCCGAGGAAAACTTCGGCAGTTAACTGCTGAGGAATTTCAAACCTGAAATTAAATAAGGAAATACACCTAAATTTTCCTTTAATTAAATTTAATTATTTACTACATGATTCTTTTTATAACATTGTTGGTTTCATTCATATAATTTTGTTGCCATAAATGAAAAAATATGAGATCCTAAAATTACATATTCGATCATGTTTCTTACCCGTAATAGAAATAGGTGATTGATGCACTCTATTGATACTATGGAGTGAGAGAAGTTGCTATTGAAAGTAGTCATTACCAACCATTTGATTAAAATCAACCTGTAGGATTCTTTTAGCTTTAAAACCTATTAAAACAAGGGTTATGTTAATCGGTGCTCTTAAAACACTAGTTAAAGAAACTAAAAATAGTAAATTTGTATTGAATTCAACAATTTTTTAACTTTTAAAAGTTAAATCTATCATTTTTCACCATTTCTCAATACAACATTTCTAAGTTTGTCCTCTTAACCAATGCCCTAAGGGCACTCTTTAGTTTTCCTTAAAACAATATGATTAATTTCCCCTTCTTCTCAAGCGTGCTTCTCTTTCTCTTACGATTCCAACACAAAAACTGCATCTTTTCTTCTCTCCCATAGTCAAACGGCATACCATGAATGTTCAAATACAGACGACTAACATAAGAATCATTGTTGTGAATCTTTTATGAAACAAAAATCAAATTAAAGATATAAACTTTTTAAACCCACTTGAGTTGGGCTAGTAGTATTGGCTTGGGACTTGGGAGTGTGCTCCTCCTCTAGGTCTTGGGTTTGATTCTCTCTGGTTCCAATTTTTTTGGGCTAATTTAGCTTCTTCAAAAAAAATAAAAAACCTTTTAAAAGAAAATCAAAATACTTTGAGATAAATTGGTGACAAAAGTTTTTTTCATCGTTTTTGATCTCTTATAATGTGTTTAGATGGGGGAATATTTTGAGGGAATTTGAATACTTTGAGATAAATTTCATTGTTTGGATAATAATTTGAAGAATTTTCAAAATGATGGAATTTATGAAGAATTTTGTTCAATTTAAATTTAGAGAATTTCAAATGACACCTAAAAGTTAAGAATTTCAAATTTCTTCATTGTTATAATTTTTTAAAATTTACATTTTGGTCCTTAAATTTTCAAAAAAAAATCAATTTGACCCCAAAAAATTGCAAATTGACCCCTCAAATGTTTCAAAAATTATAATTTGACCCCTCAAAAAATTTTAATTTAAAATTGACCCCAAATTTCAATGTCAACTTTGGCCTCGAAAAATTTAAATTTATAAAAGTTGTCTAAAAATATTGACTATGAAATTTTTTATTACTTCATACAAACAAAAGAATTGAGAAATGAAAGTAATTTAATTGAATCATCTAAATTGCCTATAATTCGAAATTCTTTAAAATTTCTCAATTATCTCATCCAAACACACTCTTAGGTTTCTATAGCCTTCCATTTTCATCAAATTAAAGTTTAAATAATAATTAAAAATAACTATTAGGTCATTAGATCTGTGAAGAAAAAGCAACCCATCTTGTTTCTAGAAAAATCTTGGATTTTAGGGGTTATGTTACGATAAATTTCAATTAATCTCTATAACGTCATACAATGTTTTTTCATACAAATGGTTAATTACATTTAGTCAAAAAAAAATATTTGAAACAATAATATTCTTCGTATAAAAAAAATATGGTCAAATAGCTAATTAATATGAAGAAGAAAAAAAAAATTAATATTTGTAATTTTTAAAGAAAAAAATATTTTTCTTCATCATGTTCCTCGCTATATATAACAAGAAGTAGATCATATATGTTTCAATACAAATATACCATTTCTCTATTTCTCAAGTACGATGGTTTCAATCTTCAAAATTGTTTTCTCAATTCCAATGTTATTAATTATTTTTGTTGCTTTGCAGTTCACAAATGGTCAAATTCTTCCTCCAATTCTTCCTCCAATCATTCCTCCGATTGTTCCTCCAGTAGGCGGGGTCATTCCTCCGATTTTTCCTCCAATCATTCCTCCGATTGTTCCTCCAGTAGGTGGGGTCATTCCTCCAATCATTCCTCCAATTGTTCCTCCAGTAGGTGGGGTCATTCCTCCAGTAGGCGGGATCATTCCTCCGATTGTTCCTCCAGTAGGATGGGTCATTCCTCCGATTGTTCCTCCAGTAGGCGGGGTCATTCCTCCGATTGTTCCTCCAGTAGGAGGGGTCATTCCTCCGATTGTTCCTCCAGTAGGCGGGGTCATTCCTCCGATTGTTCCTCCAATTTAGTAATGAGAATAATACTCTTAACTTTTACCTCAATTTATGTTGATTGAATAGTAAAAATAAGGATGTAGCACCTTATTATAACTTTTCTTATAGTAAATCATCATATATTGATCGCAAGAATTATGAATTTGGTCTTCCTTTCTTCCTCTTTCTCATATCTTTCTTATCATTTATTTTGATATAAAAAGTTCCTTTCTTAGTGCAATTTTATTTGTTTTATTCAAAAGGTACATGGTCGGCCTAATAGATTAATAGATAGACCTAGAGAAAAAATATTTATTGATGCCTTTTAAAATATATTTTTTAACCAAGTACTTATAAAAAGACATTAAAAGAAATTCATTTTGTATTGACCAAAGTGTTGACCAAGATTTGAATCTACGATCAAGAGTACTTGAGACTTTTTCCATAACCAATTAAGCTATGTGTAACATCCCAATATTTTATATATGTATTTTTTTTAAATGATTTTCTTGAGTTGTCACCTAGTTGTTCAACAATTTATTTTATGTGCGAGAAACTTCGCAAAATCTTGGTATTCCTTACTTTGGTTTATTAATTGAATTTGATTTCATCTATTTCATTTTTATTAATCAATTTGGTGTGACAAAAATAGGATAATTATTTCTTAAATTATTTATATTTATTCTAATAAAATCCTTTACTGCTGCATCTTTATTTGTAACTTATTTTAAAGGTAATTTTTGGTATTATATTTTTTTTTTGGTCAAGTAGCCTAGTGGCTAGAGCTCACACAATTTAATTGTGGAGAAGTGGGGTGTCCGGGGTTCGAACCCCGGCCCCTGCATATAATATGCAATATCCCTACCAACTGAGCTAAGCTCACGGGGATTGTATTATATTAATTATTGTATAAGTTGGTTTTCAGTTTTGAGATATATACTACACGTTTTTTTTATCCTTGCATAATTGATGCCACTACCACCATATTTTTATCTCCCCTTATGCCACTATGGTTCCATGAATTGCTAGGTCAATGAAATAGATATTTAGTTCCTAAAAACAAGCAGACGATAGCTACATATTAACTCACAATCAGTTGGCTTCCCACTAGTTAAATATACATACACGAGACATTCCTCTCAAATTTCATTGCATCAGTTTTGTTAATTAACCAACAATTTATACTAGCCATACCATATAATCATCTGCATGAATTCACTTCCCTTTGTCAAACATTCAACCACTCTTATTTCTCCCAATTCTTCTAAGTGGTAACCGCCATCCAAACACTTCTTGTATGACTCACACTTATATTCTAACTTAACATTTCCTTAGTATATAGGCATTAGTCTCTCATAGGCCATGTACCACACGGTTTAGAAAAAGGTAATCAAACCCTCTCAATCATCTCTTGGTATAATGGTCACCTAGGAGTGGGTTTTCCACCTATTGTAATTTTCCACAAACACCACATATATGCCGACATCTATATCCAACTCATCGACTTTTATCTTGGTCGCAACTTATAATTCATTTTCGTCAATATTTTCCTGGAACCCCATATAGCTATCAACACATTTGAGAATCATGTTTTCTTATCGTTGTCTTGGCCAATTGGAGTCGAGGAGAGTTAGTGGAGCGAGGAATGATGTGTATCGAGTTTGAGGTGGTTTAGAGTTTGGCTAGGAAGGAAAGCTTACGAGGTAAGGGCTTTTTCCCCATACGTTCTTACTAAGTGCTAGGGCTTTGTGATTAAACAGGGGTAGCAATTCTTGTCTTTTGAAAAGAAGAAAACAATTAAAATATTTATTTACATGGTAAAATCTAATATTTTTGGGGCGTTACATTATGCAATGTCAATAAATTATCTAATATATTATAAATTTATAACCAAATTATTTTTTAACGTCCATTATTTTATCCAAAATTTTAAGGTTAAAGTTATTGCTTGGATTGCTTGGCATTTGGGTCGACCCTACTTTAAAAAGTAAATACTTTATCCATTATATTATAACATCCAATGTGTTCTTTTTTTTAAGTGCACTAATTTCTTTGGCAATAATTTTTTTTATGAGAGGGCAATAATTTTTTGTTTATGAGAGGGCCATAGTTATAATATGAAAAGTTTTATCTGATATAAACATATTTCAACTTGAATTTTTTTTTTTTTTTTACTAAAAGTCAATAACGGATAAATGAGATGTGGTATAACATGAACAAGTCTATATTATTTTATACGAGGATAACCTACCAACTTCAAAAGTAATTTTAAAGAGTTCCCCTCAAAATAAATAAAAAGTAATTTAAAGAGTTACTCTTTCTCTTCACCCTTCATTTATTTAATTTAATGAACTAAATTTAAGTCTTATTAATAATAAATGAGTCTGATTCCATCAATATTTACTTTTTATAAACACAATTAATTAGTGGGAAGTTTAATTCTTGAGAAATTCTATGGTGAAGTTGTTATAAAGACTTTTTTGGTGAAGTCATTAGAATGACCAATCATAATGCAGTTGTGTGTTTAATGAATGTCACATCAAATTATAATGTGTATTGTACATTTGTTCATATGGTGTACCACTATATTTTTACTTATTGCAATTGTGTCCTTGATTAAATCAAAATTAAACATTTTTGTTTTTTTTTCTTAAAACTTATGCATCTAAATTGGATACGACCAATTCATTCCATCTTCCCCATCGAACAAATCCCTCGGTAACTTCATCAAAATTCCAGATTTCTTCCTCCCATTCTCTCCAAAATTTCTTAGCAAAACTCAAAATCAAACCGTAAAATTAAAACCAAATCTAAAAAACATACCAAATGAACCTAACATGGCTACTTACCATGATCTTCTTCAAAAACTCCAAGTCACCGAACCAACTTCCTTTGCTGAGCAGGTAATTTAACTTAATTAATATATATCAATTGTGACTTAATTGGACTTGCTTAATATACGGCTAGTAATTATTATATATCAACTTCCTTGGTAAGTTTTTAATATTTCCAAGTGTGGAATTGAAAGTCAAGAGAAGCTTGAAAAAAAAATTATGAGTTCTTCGGCACTTAAGTGTCGAGGTTTTTTTTTTTCGTGTTTTCATCGGCAGTTAACTGTCGAAGAAACTTCGGGAATTAACTGCAGTCGGTTCCAAACTTCGGTAGTTAACTGCCGCAGGGGTATTTTCATCTTTTACATGTGTTTTTCAGCCCTATCATATATGTAAACAGCAAGAAACCAATGGGCGGGCCTACTCCTCTGCTGGGTCGGGTTTAGCCCTCGAGCTTCACTTGTTGTCAAAGGGCAAAACAAACCAATGTATATTAGATTGTAAGCGTAGTGATATTTGAACAACTATTTTTGTACAATTTTTGAGACAACCTTGTTGTTCTATGTTTTTGTTGGTCAAAATTAATAAATAGAGAAAAACGAAGAGAGAATAAGAATCTAAGATGAGCATGATATAGAAAGTTGTTCAAAAGTTGTATCAAAATAGTTGTATAAATATTATTTCTCATATATACATTTTTTTTAAGGAAATTTCTCATATATACATAACTTGTACATTTGTAGTACATTCAAAACAAAAACTTGTAGGTTTGTATAGAAAATTATGTTATCGAACTCTAAGATCAAACATTTCCCACATAATTGACAATTACTAGTAATTTGGTCTCATTACAACTCTTAGAAGACCTTAATGATCCATGTTTGATGCTTTGAAATAAGTATATTTGAATGTATGTCTAACTTATCAGGATGTTAGCATAAAATTTACTTTTTACTTGTGAGGATTGTGTTAGGTGTATGGTTCAAACTTAGTCATGCTATTGACTTGGAATTTGTGAAATATTACTTGGATTTATGAGTATTTCACATTCATGCGTTGATCCCAAGAAGATTGTGAATATTTGTCTTGCTTGTGCAATCAACTAAAATCACACATAGTTCAAATATTTCAAAATGATTGATTGTTTAAAACCTTTGAATATGCATCAATGTTCATTTTATTTTGGAAAACCTTTTTGAGGATTTTTGTTTGAGGACAAACAAAGTTCTTATTTGAGGTGAGTGATATATATAGATGGCAATATGGATCAGCCCGCCCCGCTTAGGCCTAGCCCGCTATTAGCCCGCCAAAAACGGGGTGGGGCGGACCAACTTGAGGGGGTGGGCTCAAACTCACAGACCGCCCCGCCTAAAGGCGGACTAGCGGGTTGGCTCGTCTATTTTAATTTTTTTTTTGTTGATTCTTATTAACAAAAACACTACTATTATAAAAACAACTAGGGAGATGGGTTCAAAATCTCACCACAACCCGCCTAAACTGGCGGGTTAAACGGGCTGGCCCGCCGGGCCGGGCCCGTTTTGCCACCCCCTAGTGGTATATGGTTTATTCATTGATGTACCTTTTTATTTCGTTATATATAAAAATAAAAATAAAAACCTTTTTGGGAACTTTCGGTTGAAAACAAACAAAGTTTTAAGTTGAGAGTGTTGACAAGTGTCAAATTTTGGTTATTTTTACATATTTATTAACGACACTTATTAAGTTATTTTACATTACAAGTAATATCATGTAAAACCCCATAAATCAGAAAAGTATAAAGTCTTGCCCTTATACTTAAAATGCCACTTAAAGATATTTTTGCCGATTTGCCTTCAATTATAGACGTTCTTGAGTTGGATGACCAAGACAAGCAAGAAAGTTCTTAGATTGTCAAATATGCACAGAATGATGTCAGTTTTCCTAAGCAAGTAGGAAGCCTATTGAGCGAAAACCTGACATGTTCAATGAACGAGTAGGAGGCCCGTTGAGCGAAAAATAAGGTGCTTAAGGGTTGGGTTTAAATTTTATCGCCCAACCTCCTCTGTAAGGGTGTACTTGGGTGGGTTTGGGTTGGATTTTCCCAAACCCAAAACTTGAACCATATAATATATATACTCTGGTTTAGGTTAGATAAAATAACCATTTATTACACTGTTGAGCTGGTTTGAAAAAATCCACTAATTTTTGGGTTGGGTTAAGTAGGGTAGTGGGTTACACAAATTATTTTTATGTTTATTCATAAAAATTACTCAACTTGTTTAATTTATTAAAAAAATATTAAAACCTATTTGCACTATTTTTTTAGCATCATAAAATAAAAAATGGATAATATCAAGGTGGATTCTAGGGTGGGGTTCAATTAAATCCTTCACCGATGAAGCACAAAAAAACCATCATTAGATTGAATCAACGGTCAGAATTATTTGAAAGTAAAATTGAGAACATGTATTCGTTTTCACACACAATTTTTACAATATCTCTATCCTCTCCACCTTTTTTTTCCCACCCATATCCTCTGCAACTTTGAGAAGATGCATCTAATGTGTGGTTTTGTTTTTTGGACAAGAGCAAACAAGTAATCGTTATTTTTCTTCAAATCAATAAAATATGTATACATTAACAAATAATAACACATTGTTGGTCTTGCACGTCAAGAAATGGCCTTAAGATCTACAAGACTCGTCAAAAAATAAAGTAAACAAGTAAAGGAATCACCTTGCATGTCTTGCGCTTCAAAAAACAACATTGTTTATCTTGTATTACTGATGGCAATGGGTACCTAATGGGTAGGGTACTACAATGCCCATCCCCATACCCGCATTTTTAAAAATTATCAGTGTCCGTGTCCATACCCTCGTGGGCAACAACTTTAGTGTCCTTCCCCACATTCTATGGGTATCTATGTGCACATACCCACACTTTAACTATGAAAAAACAATAAAAACATCACAATTGAAACAAAATTATGATCAAAATCTTTTAAAATTAACTAATAAAATAATACGAATCGTAGTATTTAGTCAAATTAAAAATATCCAAAATATCTCTAAAAAATTGTACATCGGCAGAATGGAGTTTTTACTGTATTAAGCAGTTTATTGGTTTAGATTTTAGTTTAGGCTTAAATAGCTAAATTAATTATTTAATTATACACTAAAAATAAATAAATTACTTATGATATTAAATAAATATGTATATACGGGGTTGCAGGGCTAGAGTATAGTACCTTTACCCGTGCCCATACCCATTTAAATTCGTGGGTATTATCCGGACCCGTCCCCAGATCCATGATAACGGGGTTTTACCCTACCCATCGTAGGTATTTTATGCGGGTATTCATTGGGCCTGGGTCCAATTCCCATCCCTTTTCTTTAAAATTATAAACAATGTGGGACTTCTTCAACATGTGTGTTTTTAACCAGCACCAACACTTTAAAAGAGGATACTAGAAAATTGATTGGAATTTTCTTGTTCTTTGTTAGACTACATTTTGTTCTGCCTTTTTTCTTATCATCTATATTTCTTGTTTTGTTCTGTTCAATGAAAAATGTTTTTGATTTTATTGTCGTGGGATTATATATTTTAAAAATGGTCGTAATATGTATTTGGTTTTATTGCACTTTTGGTCCTCTATATTTTAAGAAGTTATGATTTTGGCCCCCTAACTAATTAAAATACAAAACAACCACTTATGTATTGGATCTTTGGCAGTTTTGGCCCCCTAACTAATTAAAATACAAAATAGCCCCCTATGTATTGGATCTTTGGCAGTTTTGGCCTCCTAGACCAATTTTGTCTCGGTCAACGCTGACGTGACACTTCAAAGCCGCCACGTGTGCATTGTTTTAATTGAAAATAAAAAAAAAAACCACATATAAATTAAAGAATTAAATAAATGAAAAAAAAAACAAATAATTAAAAAAAAAAGAGGAAGGAAATCGTGTTTCAAAATCTGATTCTCCCTCTTCTTCCTCTCATCACTCTCTAAAAAACTGATTCTCTCTCCAAAACCATTTGTTCCAAAATCTTGAAGCTTTCTGCCACTGCTTCATCACCACCATGGATTTGCTCCGATTGAATCTCTCTCGTATTCGAATTGTAACCATAAACACGAGGAAGTAAAGTGGCATTCTAATTTTCAAACACATGTAAACTAGTTGTAGCATTCATGAATAGAGTTGATGAGGAAATATAAAAAGAAACTATCATTATACTTTTAATAATGTAAACAGTATGTGATTGTTCTGATTTTTTAGGGAGATCATCAAGTTGATAATACAGGGAGTTCTTATTCATGCATTCGTCTCAGATGAAGAGTTTTAAAACACTTTTTAACTGATTCAAGAATTGATTCAAGAATAGATACTCATACTATTAAAAATTATTCAGATATTCTCTCATTATTCATGCTGACACTGATAATATTGCATTTATAACTGCAAATTAACAAATAACTGAGCAGTTTATAATAAATATACAGATAGGAAACGACATGGTAAGGGAGGAAAAAAAGAATTTATATGATAAATATATCAGGTTATTGGATTGTTAGGAAACAATGGAGGTGTAATTCTTTAATTTATATGTGGCTTTTATTTATTTATTTTTAATTAAAACAATGCACACGTGGCGCCTTTGAAGTGCCACGTCAGCGTTGACCGAGTCAAAATTTGTCTAGGGGGTCAAAACTGCCAAAGATCCAATACATAGGGGGTTGTTTTGTATTTTAATTAGTTAGGGGGTCAAAACTGTCAAAGATCCAATACATAGGGGGTTGTTTTGTATTTTAATTAGTTAGGAGTCCAAAATCGCAACTTCTTAAAACATAGGTGGTCAAAAGTGCAATTAAGCCTATATATTTTATCAAAATATTATAGACATTTGTCATGTACTAATGTCTTAGGATCCTTATAAGTATAAAATCCTTTTGTAATTGCATGCGTATTTATTTGACAAAGGATCTTTGTTAAAAAAATTGTGAGAAAAATACTTCATTACTTACGGATTTAGTCTTCATTTTTTCTCGTTCTCGTATTTTGTTGAATATAATTTCGGTCCCTCTAATTTTTCGATTTCTGAATTGAACTCTGTCAATTTTTATTTATTTGAAGGAGGGTTGAGCCCTAAACAAAATACAAAACAAGAGCTCTACCGAGTAAAGACGCCCCAAATACATCATGTAACAACGATAAAGAACAGCCCAGAGGAGTAGGGGTGTACATGAGTAGAAAATTCGGTCAAACTCATCCAAAAATGCAGGTTGGGTCGGGTAATTCATGAGTATAGTTTCAGAAGATGAATAACCCATAACGAAATGGTACTGCTCTTTATCCAACACATTTTGCTCGCACCCAACTTAAATACTGAAAATACTTCTGCGTGAGTTAACTGGAATTAACACTTGTCTTAGTTAACTCACGCTGGAATTAACACTTGCGTGAGTTAACTCACGCAGAGGTATTTTGGGAAGTTCAGTTGGGATAGAGCAATAACTGTTGGGTAAAGAGCAGAGTTCTAACGAAATTCAGGTAAAACCAAACTTAGGCCCAAAACACCACTTACCCAAATGCAAACTTTTTTATTTTTATTTTCATAGAGAATAAGGAGAATACAAAGGTTTTTTGTCATAAATCAAGTATATAATTTTCAAAATTGACACAATGCACTCTCTATTGAAAATCAAAACATGTCAGAATTACAAATTAAGATGTTGCATTTTTTAATTATTTTGATGCTAATGTGTTTTATGCCTTGGAACTTTGGCTTGTTGGAAGTATTTTATGAAGAAATTTATTATTGATATTAGGTGCATTCTAAGGTGAGGGTTCAATTAAGTTCCTCACCAGTGAAGCACCAAAAAAACATTATAGATTGAATCAATGGTTAAAATTATTTAAAAGTAAAATTAAGAACATCTATTTCTTTCCACAAACAAGCCTATCCTTATTTCTTTTCCATTTGCATCTCTTTCAATGCACCACAAGTATGTACAAGATGTTGCTGAAAGTAAAATGCACCACACTTTAAGTTTATACTTAATTGTTTTTCTCTCTTATATATACTCTTGTGTTAGAGTGTTGAGAGGGATGTTAGGTGTTTTAGCTGTTATTAGAAAAGGTGTGATTTTTGTCTTCTTCTACTTTAGAGTTTCCACGTCATATTACTGTGTTGGTGTGTTCTTGTTTTTGCCAACATGAGGTCACGGTATAGGAGTAACAACTCTAATGTAGCCTCTTCAACCATGAAACAATGTTTAGGTAGGGCCCTAAGCTTGTGATTTGTGCTTATGACCTCCCTTGGCCTTAGCCTCGGTTGATCGTTCTTGATTTTCCTCAAACGAAACTCCTTTATACACCTAAAAGGCATAAAAAGCTCCACTCAAACATGAATGATGACCTTAATGGCAATGGCACATTTGGTGATATTCCAGACACGACCAATACATCGATCGTAGAATTTGTGAAGGATACCTTTGTGAACGCCATCGTTAACCCTAATGTCAAGATATAGTAAATGATATATGATAGTCCTGAGGTATGTAGCTAGGGCTATTGTTCCTTTCTTGGGGAATGGACAAGAGAACGAATCCCTTTCGCTCGATCACAAACCATGACTGGCCGTCATGTATTCTACTTCTACTAGGGTTTCTACAACAATACATAAGAATCAATATCATTCTTTTTGAAAATTGAGAAAAAGTTTTTGAACTCCCCTAGATAAAAAAAATTTTGGGCAATAGTTTTTTTTTCTTCATAATCTTTCATTAGCTTGTTGAGCACTAGTAGAAAGAAAACTGCATGTGTATATTTCTCTTTTGATGAAAGTGCATCACCATATTTATTGGCAAAGATAAAACGATGGAAATTGATAAAATTAGAAATGGTGATAGTGTTCAATACTATGAGAAATGATATTTGTACAACCTTTTTTGAGGGAAAAGTTATGGTGCATAAGCCATTTTCTTATGCACCGTGCATAAACACTTCACAACCATTGGATTTACATAAGAAAAGGCAGTATAAAAACAACTTCAAACAAAAAAAAGTCATAAACCAACACTCTTTCTCTCTCTAAGTCTGAATCTTAGAGAGAGATGCTCTGCAAAAGAGTTTCTTCTCCGACCTCCTCTTCAAGCGCCGGCGCGGTGGCTGCCGGCCCAAGAGGGCGGCGGCGCCGCGCCGGAGATAGCAAAAACCTCCGTTTTAAAAAAAAATTCAAGAATCCGACATCCATATTCTTTTTAAACTCAAATCCACCTTTAAAATTTTCGAAAAGCAAACACATATACCTAGATCTAGCTTCAAAGATTCGAAAAAAAGGACACGGAAGAGAAAATTCGAAATTGATAGAAATGAAGAGAAGAATTCGAAATTTGTAGTGTGTTATGATTCTGATGATTGTTTGCTGGAAAAGTGTTTGATGGATTTGTAATGAAAACTCAAAAAATGAATTGCTGAAACCATTCCCACAACAAAAATTTCTGGAAACCATTCCCACAGCAAAATGGTTTTGGAGTACAACACACACCACAACAAAATGGTTTTGGAGTACAACTCACAGAAACCATTTCTTTCCTCCCCTCCAATTGTGTCAGTCCAAAACTGAATGATGACAATGGCTCTAGGTCCTTAGTTTTTTTCACCTACTGGAAACCATTAAGTACATCTAAGGGTTTTGGAGTACAACTCACAGAAACCATTTCCACAGCAAAATGGTTTTGGCATAATTTTATACAAAACATACTATAATAAGGACATTTGTGACTGTCATTGAACCAAATCAACACTCTGAAATCATTATTGAACTAAAATGATGATTTCCACGATTGTAGTGTTGTTTCGTTTGGTTTCGCTTGGAGGTGTAGGGAAGCAATTATATTTCAAATGGGATTTATGCACGGTGTATAAGGATTTCCTTATGCACCATAACCACTCCCCTTTTTTGACAACTTTTAGACAACTTTTTCTCTCATACTCACATTATATTCTTACTTTCTCTCTTTCTTTTTCTCTCTCCATTGTTTTTGACCAATGAGAAGAGAGAAAAAGGAGGTTGTCATAAAAGTTGTTAGCAAATGGTTGTTCAAATATCATTGCTCTAATACTATTGATGTAAAAAATAAAGAATAAGCAAGAATAAAAAAGAAATTGTTGCAGAATCGAAGAGTTGCATGTATAAACAATAAGCTCCGAAAAGTTGTTCAAAAGTAACTCTCTACACCTTAATTAGAAGCTCCACTACATGGAGTTTTTCTCGTTAGCGCTTTTCAAAGTTATTGTTTGGTCTAGCTTCTCCTTTAAGGAGAAGATGAGCAAAGAAACCAAACAAGCTCTAAATATAAGCACCACTTTCAACCATTTCGAACCTTAGTTCACAACGTTGTGAGAGACTAACCAATTCAAGACCTAGCCCTTGACCATAAGGTTGCATTTTGGTGTCTTGCAACTATACCTATACATGACATTATAAATGTGAATAAAGATTTTTTTGTTGAAGAAGCAAAATATATTGATAGAATCTACCCCAAGCACAAGGAATGCATAGAATAGATAAAAAAAAAAAAACTATTACACAAGTCACATATAATATTTGCCAAACATGTAGCAAAGCTGAAATGAAATTACTCCTACACTACATGAGAGTGGCTACAAAAAAAAAAAAAAAAGATTAGATAAATGCTTTTAATCTCTTCAACATTTGAAATGTGAAATGCCAGAGTCTTGACTTAGAACCCTTCCTTCTACTTATAGGAAACTCTAATGCATCATAATGAGTAAACCCATTATAGAGAACTCTTATTGGATTTTCCTTGCCGTATTCTTGGCCATACTCGGATTTTGATATCAAGCCACCAGCCTTCGGATCATACACGTATACAGCGATGGGCATCCTGCAAAATCAGCCTCGTCAAATCAACATCCAAACGTGTATAAGCCTCATTTCATATCATTTTTAGCATGTTTTCTTAAGCTATCTTGGAGAGCTTATGAAAATAAGCTGATGTAAGCTGTTTCGTAGCGTCTTTTAAAAAGTCTGATAATTACTTATGTATAAATGAAGGTAAATTTACTTGTCCAGGAGGAAGAGAAATACTTACTGCAAAACATGTGAAGCGATGAACAATTCGGGTTCATCTCCCCACACATGAGGCTTCCTTATTTGTGAAATATTTGATTCAAAATCACCTTCAATAAACCTGAAGATGTATATCATGATAAAACCATGTTCATTAGCAAAAAATTGTTCATCATTTTCATCATTAAAGTAAAATGGTGATTGGCATGGTACCTCAATCATTCAAATGTTTTTTGGGTCTATAAATGCTTTATGAGGGGAAAAAGGAGATTAAAAATGTTTTAATTAAGAAAAATGTCATTAATGTAATGTGATAGGAGAATGCTAAAAGTATCGAATGCAGAAACTCACCATTGTTTCATCTGTTCCTTTCTTTTGACATACTCATCAGCAACCTGACAAATAAAACAGAGAATAATCAAGAACATGGGTCTATGCAGAAAATCGCCACAAACAGCTTGATTTGTAAGTTATCAAAAGAGTATCATGAAACGGATAAGAAAGCAATCAATAGTGACTATAAACGCCAAATTGTAGCAAATAGTATGCCTAAAATTCTTCTGTTTTGCGCTTTTCTATTTAGTTTTTTTCATGGCTTTCGAGGAAGACGGTTTCTACTTCTACACTTTTAAGATGTTTAAAATTTAAAACATACCTTGTCCCGTAAATCATCAGCTAGCTCTCTCTGAATACTTTCACTAGGAGGTGGTTTTCCTGACCTCAAACGGGCGCCATGAGCAATTGAGCGGAACATACATCTTCCATCCCCAGGTATTCCTGTTCAATACAGTAAGCTTCATAAACAATGCATGCAGAAAATGCATATATAAATGCCTAGGTTCTTATCCATGTTAACTTGCACATGTTAATGTATAAGTGAACATGCAATACACTACATATAACTATATATCTGAACTATTTTAGCTAATGTTTTTAAAATTTGATTGAACCGGACGGTTCCCAACCAGTTGTCACTGCAGTTGGTTCAACTTGTTTTCAACCGGTCTGATTTTTAAAACATTGTGTTAGGCCGAATGTATAGCTCACCAATTACGGAATATTCTTTGTAAACTTCATTCCCGCATGAGGCTTTAGCATTCTTGTCGCGGTCATTTCCATTCTTCTCATCAGAGGCACAATCTTGTGGCGAAGTTATCTGTCCCACGTTACTTTTAATTTTTAAAAGCATTTTCTTTTTATGTGCCATCAGCCTCAAACACATAATTTGGGTTGACAATAAAATTTTATTGTGCCTCTTCCGAGATACTATGGAACTAACTACTTGATTATTTCCGCTTTGCTTGGAGAAGCATGATCCAAAGTAACCTCCTCTGGTTGTTCGGCCCATAATCGTTGAGCAAGATGGTTTTCTGCAATTGATAGAGCAGAGCCAATAAAATAACAGAATAAATCAATAGAAACTAGAAAATAGTGGTGAATCTTATTAAGTAGATGGAATAAAGAAAAGAGTTACAAGTTCGAGAGCAAAGCTCCTCAGCAACTTCTCGTGCTGCCGGCCCTAAAAGGGTACTAACAAATAATCTGATTGCTTGTCTAGAACTCCCTCTACAGATTTACTTATATAGAAGAATACTACCAAGGATATATTATCAAATAATATCTTTACTAAGATTTATTTGAATAATATCGTTATTATATATTTCTAATATAATATCTTTACTAATATTTATTTAGAGAATATCTTCTTACTCTCTCTATTGGCCTAAGGCCCATATCTAATTTCCTATCAGATATTCGTGGGGCCTGAAGACCGCGGATCTTATTGCTCATCGGCAGCTGAGTACGGCATTTCAGGCCAGCAGCATTTATTGAAGATTGATCAACAGGAAATCGAACATTCATGTTTTACATCATCCGAATCAAATCTGAAGTATTTGTTAGAAACTGTCCAAATAAATATACATATTGACATTGATCTCCCCACATAAAAATATTATCTACTGGTGTGTTATTTGATTCTTTGATGTTGATGATGTGCATAAAATTCATATCAATTGGATATAAACTGCAATAATATCCTTTGATGGTGTAGAATATAGTTCTTAAAATAAAATAATTTTTTTGAAATTGTAGCTAGTAACGAATTGATCGAAAGCTGAGAATAACATATTAATACAACAGAGGTTTTAATCCAACATCACGATTAGGTAAAATAAATATTAAGGAGATTACTTTGAATGTGAAATCGAAGTCTTGATCAAAAGACAAAGAGATTACTTCAAATGGTGTGGGAGGTGAAAGTACAACACTCTTACCGCAAGGCAAACACTTAACCCTAGAAAGCTTTCTTAAAAAAGGTCTGTCTATTTAACAAATAGAGATAAATTAGACAATAGATTTGAACTAGGATTAAGGGAGTTGAAGGAGTTGAAGGACTAGATTTCGAACTCTATCGAAGGAAAAATATTCGTATACTAACTACTAATTACTAACATTTTCCGATAAAAAAGATACATATAAATTCAAACTAATTATTGGCTCACCATGTACTCTACTTTCACAATCAACAATTCAAAAGAACATTGTGTGATGACACCAAAAAAAAAAAAAAAAACACAGAACCTTTGGGAGATCACAACATTGTATACATAGTTGCAAAGATTTGACATATCAACTATGCAGCATGAGTCTCTTGTGAGTAAAAGAACTAGAATTTGAAGGAAAAAAAATGTTAACAATAATAGAAAATATACAAAAACAATCAAACTTTATCCTCAAGAAAGATATACAAAAAACCTAACTTTTACCCCCAGTCAGTGACATCGGCTACATGGATCAAACAACGCATAAATACTTTATGATACTAAGTGACATTAGCTATATAAATCAAACAACACATAATACTTAATGATATAACATATTTCTATCAAACTCATTGATCTCTAGATATTTCTTTATGGTTTCTCTTATAATTTTTCTAGATTTTCTACCTCTAGCGATTTGATTACTTTCTATTGATCTATTTTCTTTACTACAAAATATACCGGTTTTCTTTCTTTAAAATAAATAAATAAATAAAAACGAGGGGAAGGAAGCAAACCTGTTGATTCAACACAAGTGAAAGGGGAAGGGTGGAGGGAATGGAAAACGAGAAGCAAGAGTTGTATGGAAAAGCTATATTGTTTGTTGATTGAGTTGAAAAAAAAAATAGTATATATTTGTTGGAATTGCAAGAAAATAAATAAGTTGAGCAAATTTTTTAAAAAAATAAAAAATAAAATTGAGCAAGAAAGGGCGTGAATCAATGAATTTTCCAATAATACTACATCAAATATTTCCAATTTAAAATCTAATTGTTCCAAAAATATTCACCTATTAAATTAAATCATTAATGATTTTGAAGTAAGGATTTTTATTTTTTGAAGAAAGGATAGTTAGTTGTTAAAGAGTACATTAATGATAGTTTTAACAAAACGCGTTTTTTTTCTTATTTTAATTTAGTATGATTTACATTTATATTATAAGAAATCTTTCATTTCTAGATGAAATTAAGATGATCAAATTTTGTGAAATAAAATATGAAGCAATAAAAACAAATAAATAATTGGAAACATAGAACAAGGAATGAATGAAAAAAATAGAGACAAGTATCGTTCAAAAAAATAAATAAGGATTATCAAAACACTTTTCATGCTTCTTAACCAGTTTTAATTTGTATATGGTCGTTATTTTACTATGATATGATTTTTTTCTAAACAATTTTACTATGATATGATGTTCGTGGGGGAGCTCGATGAAGTATTGGCACATGTAGCGAGATTTCTATTCTCAATGAACCGTGGTTGTTAAATGGGGATCACATTGAGGGTTCTATTGAAGGTGCTCACTTTGTTCGCGACTTTACTGTCAAGAGTTTACTTGAGGAAAATTCCAAAAGGTGGAATGAACCGCTGATTCGGCAAGTTTTTAGTCATGATATTGCATCTGCTATCAGAAACACACCACTGTTCTCTCAGGTTCAGCATGACCGTATTATTTGGAAAGCAGAAAACGATGGGAAGTATTCGCTTCGAAGTGCTTATAGGCTTTGTGTCGAGGAGTTAATTGATACATCCTTTCGTAGGCGTCCGGGTTATTGGTCCGGTATTTGGCGTTTAAAAGTTCCTCCAAAAATCAAAAACTTTATGTGGTGCGTCTGCAGAGGGGTGCTGCCAACTAGAAACCAGCTACGTGAGAAGGGTGTGCAATGTCTGGAAGCGTGTGTTAATTGTCCAGCAACAAGTGAGGATGTAAAGCACCTTTTATGTGTCTGCACTTTCGCTGTTCAGGTCTGGCAGTTGTCCGGTTTATGGTCTGAAATTCAGCAAGCTCTCATTCATTTCGACACAGCTTCTGCTGTCATTTTTCACTTGCTGCAACATTTTACATTGGAACAAAGTCAGATTTTTGCTGCTACTATGTGGAGTTTATGGAAGCGTAGGAATTTGAAGGTGTGGGAGAACAAGAATGAGTCGTGTGCCATGACTGTTGATAGAGCGCGCGTAATGATGGAAGAATGGCAACTCGCGACGGTTTCCCGGTCTGCTCCCACGCAGCAGCATGCACATCTGCAGAATCCAGCTGTTGTTGCGCACCTGCAACAGTCTCATGTTGCCTCGGCTGTTTCTGCACAGCAGCCTCCTGTGCCTTCTGTTTCTTGGCAGCGGCCTTCCCGTGGTCGCTTTAAGTGCAATGTGGATGCAGGCTTTTCTACGTCGGAGATCAGAACTGGTATTGGTATTTGTGTGCGATATGACGATGGTGCTTACGTGCTCGCTAAAACAGTTAGTTTTGATGTTCATCCGGTTTGGGTTGGCGAAGCTTTGGGTTTATACCATGCTTTGGAATGTCTAAGTGATATGCAATTTGATAATGTGGACTTCGCGATGGATTCTAAAATTACTTATGATGCTTTTCATTCTCAGAAAGACGACATTTCCGAGTTTGGACATATCATTTCGGCTTGCCAATCCCTTTTCTCCACTCACTTCACAAACTCTCGGGTTGAGTTCACTAGGCGACAAGCGAATGCGGCAGCTCATGCACTTGCAGGGGAGGTCACTTCTTTAGCTAGTCCCGTCATTTATTTTAATATTCCACGTTGTATAAACAATACTATCTTTAATGAAATGCTATAAGCAACTTTTGTTTAAAAAAAAATAAGGATTATCAAAACATGAAATTCAAAGATAAGCCTTTAGTGAAATAAGGAAGGAGTAAAAATGGAGAAGAAGAAAGACAATAGACAACTAAGGTGTGCAAATCACGCGGGTATATATACCTTTTTTACGATATCTATATATTTTTGGGTTAAATATGTTTTTGGTCCCTATAAATCTACCAATTTTTCGTTTTAGTCACTCTAAAATTTTTCTTCAACTTTTAGTCCCTATAAAATTTTGAATCACTACTTTTGGTCCCTAATTTAAAGTAAATTTTAGTATTTTTTAATGAAATTGTACAGAAATGTGTATAATATTGTAAAAACATTTCCCAAAAAAAATTACAATTTTTTAAGTAAACATAAATTATATATGAATTTTTAACCATAAATAATATAAAAATTCATATTAAATTTATGTTTTGTTAAAAAATTCTATTTTTTTTTGGAGAGATTATTATAATATTATGAATTTTTCTGAAAAATTTGATTAAAAAATATGAATTCTACATATGAGTTTACTTTAAAAGAGGGATCAAAAGTGAAGATGGAAAATTTTTTAGGGACTAAAAGTTGAAGGAAAATTTTAGAGGAACTAAAATGAAAAGTTGGTATATTTATAGGAACCAAAAACATATTTAACCCTACATTTTTTTAACGGTATCTATACTGTGATTTTTTTTTAAGGAGTATCTATACTATGACTGTATATGCTTATTTGTGAACACTATATATTTTTGAACAGTATCTATATATACTATGACTATATATACTTATTTGTTTTTTTAGGGACTATATATACTTATTTGTGAATGGTATCAATATATACTACGACTATAAATATAAATGTAATAAAAAAAATATCGTTCACCATTCTGAGGTAAAAAGGTGATGTTAATTCGATGTTCAATTGTTTGGCTGCGTTCCATAAGTCGAGTGTTAAATCGTAGACTCAGACTAGTTTACGTTTTTAGGTGTCAAAATCGTGTTAACTTGGAAGTAAAATGGTTTTTTGTTGAAATTGGAATGTTTGACGAGTTTGAGCGTTTTGGTACACTTGCCTAATTCGACCATCACCATCACTAGAATTTCAAAGCTTTATCGGAATTTGCGATGGCAGTGGAGTAAAGGATGTTGTAAATGAGATTTGAATTGAATTTGGAGACAATGGAGCAGATTGAGTGTTGGAGACGTTGTTTAGACGCAGTTTATGAGCATGCGGGTGATGACGTGTTCAAAGTTTTGGGATTGGGCTTGGGTGGTTTGGGTTCAGGATTGTGCGGGGTGAGATTCAAAGAGAGGTTCGGGTGGGGTGTGGAGAGGGGGAGGTCTGGATCTGAGAGAGGTTCGACGATGGAAGCTGAGGTGGAGAAACGGGAGGAAAGGGTGGAAGGTCTGGTTCGGAGAGAGGTTCAACGATGTTAAAATCTTGCAAAAAAGAAAATTACGAGTTGGATTGTGATTGATATGAAGAAATGAAGATCGGATTTATTTTTAATTTTTTTTCTAATTTTTTAATTTCATTTATTTAATTTAAATAATGATTATGTGACTTTTTTAATTTTTTTAATTCTATAATTAGACATTGAAAGACTCAAAATTGACTAAAATGACCACCGTTACAAAGACACAAATTTATAGTAGATTAAATTTGTTCTTTTTTTAATAGAGACCAAAATCCTAACATTGAAAAATTAGAGAGTGAAAATACATTTGTCGTGTGAGCTTAACTCAATTGGTAGGAACAAGTGCATTTTATATGCAGGTTTCGGGGTTCGAACCTCGGACACCCCACTTCTCCATATTTAAAATGTGCGAGTTTCCACCACTAGACTACCGACACAAAAAAATAAAAAAAAGAGTGAAAATACATTTTAAGTTTATTTATTTTTTTATAGAGTAAATAGTCAATTACCCCCTTAAATTGTAAGTTTCGTCAATTTCCCCCTTGAAAATAACAAAACTTCAATTACCCCCCTGAAATTGCACAACGTTAATCAATTTACCCCCTCCGTCAAATTTTTCTGTTAGTCAACATGATATTTTGCAAATACCCCCCTGAAGTTTTGCACTTATGTGCAAAATGCCCCATGAACTTGAAAATTTATATATTTTTTTCTTATCCTTAAAAGTGACTGCATTATCACTGAATTGTGGAGCATATTAGCTAAGTTTTGATTGTATACAACCATATATGATCCTTTAAACGATCAAACATTAACCATGTATTAAGGTATAATGATATGAAAGTCAGCATAGTAAAGTACAGCCATACTTGTCAGATGGAAAACTAATACATGTGATACATAATGAAGCACATAAATAATATATGATTGGCATAACCAAGAATAACCAAGATGTCAAAATATATGGCTTTGCTATTGCTAATTTTAACCACACCAAAAATTTCCACTTCCTTTATATTGTGAGCGGTGCACAACACCAACACACTTCTCTCACTTTCAAGAAAAAATACATAAAATTGTTACTTCTCTCACTTTATAAAGGATCTTGAAGGAATCATGGTCTTCTTTCCCCCGTTAGGATTCAAAGCAATGGTAATAATATTATATTATGTATATTTCATTTTTTTTTTTAAGAGAATAAAAAAAACATGATAGCCACCATCTTTTTGATCTCTAATGGGGTGAAGAACAACTTGAAAAAGAAAAAACATCTGATGTTGGAACAAAGAAATACTTTATGTTTGTTTTGTAAATATTCTTGAGTTTTGAACATTATTGTAAGGTTTACCAAATACTACAATTTGTTCTACCATACTGCCAATATATGGTTGTATATCGTCAAAACTTAGCTAATATGCTCCACAATTCATTGATAAGCAATCATTTTTAAGGATAAGAAAACAAATATAAATTTTCAAGTTTATGAGGCATTCTGCACATAAGTGCAAAACTTCACGGGTGTATTTACAAGACTTAATACATCTCCCGGTCCCTTAACTTATTTTAATTTCTCAGTTTGGTCCCTTAACTATTAAACGTTTCAATTCGGTCATTATCTTTGTTTTCGTCATCGATTTGGTCCTATTTTATTAATTTAAAATCCATAAAAAAGAAGACCGTTGGATAAAGGAAGTTCATCATATCTAACCGTGTATCACCAACACATAAGTATCCAAAATTTAATTTTTAAAAATAATAAAAATTCTTTTATATTAATTTAGAAATAAAAAAAATTTGAAAATTAATTTTCAAAAATAAAAAAAATTTGAAAAAATTCAGGATTTTTTTTTTTTTTTTGCAGATTTTTTTAAAAATTATTCTGGTAAATGGCTTTTAATTTCGAAAGAAAAATATGAACTTTTTCGAAATATATATAATTGGCCAAAATCGTAAAATCTTCATAATTTCGTAGAAAAAATTAATTTTAAAATAATCGTAATTCTGAAATAAAATTATCTGAATTTTTTCTAAATTGGTATCCAGATTTTTAAAAGTTAAAATATTTTCCAATTTTTTTTGGAAAAAAATCTGACCTTTTTAAAAATTTTGAATTTTTGCTTTTTGTGTATTTTGAAAATTAAATTTCAGAATTTTTTAAAATCATTTTAATTTCGTAAAAATATCTGAATTATAATTATCAAAAATCGATTTTGGCTAATTATTAGAAAATATATTCCGAAAAAGTTCAGATTTTTCTTTCGAAATTAAAAGTAATTTTCCAGATTTTTTTTTAAAAAAAAATTCCTCAATTTTTTTAGAATTTTTTTATTTTCAAAAATTAATTTTCAATTTTTTTAAATTAATTTATTTCTAAATTAATATAAATGAATTTATATTATGAATTTTTAAAAGTTAAATTTCAGATACTTAAGTGTTGGTTGTAACGTCCTAGTTATTATTTTATTATGTGGAGTATATATATATTATTATATATGATGTTTGATGATTTATGTGGAGTATATATATATTATTATATATGATGTTTGATGATTTATGTGGAGTATATATATGCATATGTTTATATATATGTGATTTTTGGATGTTTTATGTGGTACATTATTTTACTATATGGTTTATTTAATAATAATTAAAATAAGTATGAAATGGTAATTATTTTGGTGTTTGGGGAAATAATAGGAGTTATTAGAAATTATGGGGAGTTAAGTGTAATTAGGAGGGAGTTACTTTTGGTGGGAGGTTAATACAGAGAAGTTAGATTTAGTTTTTACGTAGAAGCAGTTTTTGGGAGAAAACAAGAGAGAACCAAGGAGGAACCAAGAGTGGACTTTTGCTGCACATTTCTTCTGCAATTTTAAGGTAAGGGTGGGATTTATTTCAAGAATGTAGTTATTGAATTCTGATTTTGTGTTTAACAGAGTTTTGGTGAGAATTTGGGAAATTGGGTTTTTATGATAAAATGATGATTTTGAAGTTGTAAGCATGATTTTGGGGTTAGAATTAGTTTCTGGTTGCATAGAACACTTAATTATGTATCTGTAAACTGATTTGGGGAGTGATTGGAAGAAAAATGGGATTTTTGGGTAAAACCAGTTTTCTGCCCGTACAGAAGTTCATCGCTCGCCTCGCGAGTAGCTGTGCTCGCCATGGCGAGTGAGCAACTTCATAGCTCGCCTCGCGAGCAATCCAACTCGCCATGGCGAGTAGCCCAGATTAAAACTTGATTTTTGAAAAGTTGTTATAAGATGTTTTGGGGATGGTTTAAGGTACCTAGATGATTTTAATGATGAATGGTGGAAGTTTTAGGTTAAAAAGATGAATAGGGAGCTTAGAATTGGAGTTTGAGTGAGAAAATGTCACTTTTTCCCGAGAGCACCTGATTTTCACGCGCCTCGAGTTCGCCTTGAACTCGCCATGGCGAGCTAGTGTTTTTGTGAACTCGCCATGGCGAGCAGATGTGCTCGCGAGGCGAGCTAGTGCAGTTTTGAGTGCAGTTTTGCTTGCTTGATTGATAAGGTTTAAGTGTTGTTGTTTAAGCATAATTTTATTTAATTGTGCATCATTCTGAATGGTTGAATCTCTGTTGGATGTTGATTGATGATGAGGAATGCATTGTATGTTTTAATTATTAATCATACATGTTGTATTAATTGGAGTCACATGGAGTTGCATTGCATGGTCAGTTGTATGTAGATATACACAAGTAGGTCCATTGCATATGCATAAAACAGCGGTGAGGGCTTCGGTCCTGGAGTACTAGTTGCTCAACAGCGGTGAGGGCTTCGGTCCTGATGAATGCTTTAACCATTCAAAAGCGGTGAGGCCTCCGGTCCTGATTGGTACCACATGCATAATTGCATTTCATTAAGAAGTCTAAGATGGTGTCTTAGCAGTGGTCATGTCATTTGCATGAGTCTTGGTTGTTGATTTCAGTTGTTATCTAATAGATGATGTTGGTGTTGAATATGTGTTATATATTTATATTCACTGTAATTATGGTGTATTGTTGATGTTGTTGTTGCTTGTGACTTATACATATATATGTTTACAAGATAATGTGTTGTTGATTAGGGTGTTAGATTCAATTGATGATTTTAATATCTATATTTATTGTTGTGAATCTCACCCCTTCTGCTTGAAAACGTTGCCCTTCCTATGGGTAACTTGCAGGTGATCCTGAGTAGTTGGTGGTGGCTCATTGTCGTGTCTAGGGCTCTGATACGTGGGATGGGAACATTTATATTATTTTATTGTTGTTTTCCTCCTATGTATCAATTTTTGGAACTTGATGATGTGGCCCTTTGTTGGTTGACTTTTGTTGTTTAGGCTTAAGGCCAGGATATTGTTGGAGATTTAAATCGTTGTGGTTGTTATTGAAATGCAAAACTTTCCGCTGCATAATTATTGAAGTTATGAATGATGTTGAATTAAATAGTTTTATTTTCTATTTAAGAATTTTGAATTTGCAATGTAGCATGCCCGTTGTGGAATTACTCTGATGTTTATATGTTATTTTATTGCTTTTGGGTAACGGGGTGTTACAATTTGATATCAGAGCAGGTTGGTCCGTCCGGCCAAGTAGTAGAGTCTTGTTGAGCCACCTAGGATAGAGTGTCAACTTTATTGTTGCTTTTTGTTGTTGTTCTGAGTTGTTGTTTGTCGTGTAGAATCTCGAGATGACTGGAAGTAGTGATGCTGCCCTTGTTGCTGCGCTTGAGGCTGTAGCTCAAGCTGTTCAACAGAAACCTAAGGTTGAGACTGGTGGTGATGGAACCAGGATGCTTGAGACTTTCCTGAGGAATCATCCACCAACTTTCAAGGGTAGGTATGATCCTGACGGTGCTCAGAAGTGGCTGAAGGAGATTGAAAGGATATTCAGGGTCATGCAGTGTTCCGAGGTTCAAAAGGTGCGGTTTGGGACGCACATGCTAGCTGAAGAGGCTGATGATTGGTGGATTAGCCTGTTGCCTGTGTTGGAACAGGATGATGCTGTGGTAACTTGGGCCATGTTCAGGAAGGAGTTTCTGGGCAGGTATTTTCCAGAGGATGTCAGAGGTAAGAAAGAGATTGAATTTCTGGAATTGAAACAGGGTGACATGTCTGTCACAGAGTATGCTGCAAAGTTTGTGGAGCTTGCCACATTCCACCCTCATTACAGTGCGGAGACGGCTGAGTTCTCCAAGTGTATCAAGTTTGAGAATGGGCTGAGGGCTGACATCAAAAGAGCCATTGGGTATCAACAGATCAGAGTCTTTTCTGAGTTGGTTAACAGGTGTAGGATTTATGAAGAAGACACCAAAGCTCATTATAAGATTATGAGTGAGAGGAGGGGTAAGGGACAACAGAATCGTCCTAAGCCTTACAGTGCTCCTGCTGACAAAGGAAAGCAGAAGATGGGTGATGATAGGAGGCCCAAGAGGAGAGATGCTCCAGCTGAGATTGTTTGCTACAAGTGTGGTGAGAAAGGCCACAAGAGTAATGTTTGTGGAAGAGATGATAGGAAGTGCTTCAGGTGTGGTCAGAAGGGTCACAGTTTAGCTGAATGCAAGCGTGGGGACATTGTCTGTTACAACTGCAATGGGGAAGGTCATATCAGTTCACAGTGTCCTGAGCCGAAGAAGACTAGAATTGGTGGAAAGGTGTTTGCTTTGACTGGTACGCAGACTCCTAATGAGGACCGACTTATCAGAGGTACTTGTTTCTTTAATAGTACTCCTTTAATTGCTATTATTGATACTGGTGCTACTCATTGTTTTATTGCTATTGAATGTGCTTATAAGTTGGGTTTGGATATATCTGATATGAAAGGGGAAATGGTTGTTGAAACTCCAGCTAAGGGTTCAGTAACCACTTCTCTTGTTTGTCTGCGGTGTCCCATATCTATGTTTGGTAGGGATTTTGTGATTGATTTAGTTTGTCTGCCGTTGACGGGTATGGATGTTATCTTTGGTATGAATTGGTTAGAATATAATCGAGTTCATATCAACTGCTTTAGTAAGACGGTACATTTCTCTTCTGCTGAAGAAGAAGGTGAGGTTGAGCTTCTGTCTACAAAACAGATGAAACAGTTTGAACGTGATGGTATCCTGATGTATTCTCTAATGGCACAATTGTCGTTAGAAAATCAAGCTGTGATTGATGGGTTACCGGTAGTGAATGAATTTCCAGAAGTATTCCCTGATGAGATTCCTGATGTGCCACCAGAGAGGGAGGTTGAATTTTCAATTGATCTTGTTCTAGGAACTAAGCCGGTGTCGATGGCACCGTACCGTATGTCAGCTTCTGAGTTAGCTGAGTTGAAGAAACAGTTGGAGGACCTGTTAGATAAAAAGTTTGTAAGACCCAGTGTTTCACCTTGGGGAGCACCGGTGTTGTTGGTAAAGAAGAAGGATGGTAGTATGAGACTGTGTATAGATTACCGTCAGTTGAACAAAGTTACGATCAAGAACAGGTATCCGCTTCCTAGAATTGACGACTTGATGGATCAGTTGGTTGGTGCTAAGATATTTAGTAAGATTGATTTTAGGTCTGGTTATCATCAGATAAAAGTGAAGGATGAGGATATGCAGAAGACGGCCTTTAGGACACGTTATGGTCATTACGAGTACAAAGTGATGCCTTTCGGTGTTACTAATGCGCCTGGTGTTTTTATGGAGTACATGAACCGAATTTTCCATGCTTTTCTGGATAAGTTTGTTGTGGTGTTTATTGATGATATCTTAATTTATTCCAAGAATGAGGAGGAGCATGCAGAGCATCTGAGAATAGTGTTGCAAGTGTTGAAGGAAAAGAGGTTGTATGCTAAGTTATCAAAATGTGAGTTCTGGTTAAATGAAGTAAGTTTTCTGGGTCACATTATTTCTGGTAGTGGTATTGCAATGGATCCTTCAAAGGTTGATGCGGTATCACAATGGGAGACTCCGAAGTCGGTAACTGAGATCAGAAGTTTTCTAGGTTTGGCTGGTTATTACCGCAGGTTCATAGAAGGGTTTTCGAAGTTGGCTCTTCCGTTGACACAGTTGACCTGTAAGGGTAAGTCTTTTGTGTGGGATGCTCAGTGTGAGAGTAGTTTCAATGAGTTGAAGCGAAGATTGACGACTGCTCCTGTTTTGATTTTGCCTAGACCAGAAGAACCGTTTGTTGTGTACTGTGATGCATCTAAGCTGGGCTTAGGTGGTGTTTTGATGCAAGATGGTAAGGTGGTAGCGTATGCTTCTAGGCAGTTACGTGTTCATGAGAAGAATTATCCTACACATGACCTGGAGTTAGCTGCGGTGGTTTTTGTTTTGAAAATTTGGAGGCATTATTTGTACGGTTCCAGATTTGAGGTGTTCAGTGATCATAAAAGTTTGAAGTATTTATTTGACCAGAAGGAACTGAACATGAGGCAGAGGAGGTGGTTAGAGTTACTGAAGGATTTTGATTTTGGCTTGAATTACCATCCTGGTAAGGCCAATGTGGTTGCTGATGCTTTGAGTAGGAAAACTTTACACATGTCTGCTTTGATGGTGAAGGAGTTTGAATTGTTAGAACAGTTCAGAGACATGAGTCTTGTCTGTGAATTGTCACCCCAGAGTATACAGTTGGGAATGTTGAAAATTGATAGTGATTTCTTGAACAGTATCCGAGAAGCTCAGAAAGAAGATTTGAAGTTTGTTGATTTGATGACTTCTGGTAATGACACTGAGGATAGTGATTTCAAAGTTGATGATCAGGGTGTGCTGAGGTTCAGAGGTAGAGTTTGTATTCCTGACAATGACGAGTTGAAGAAGTTGATTCTTGAGGAGAGTCACAAGAGTAGGTTGAGTATTCACCCGGGGGCTACAAAAATGTACCATGATTTGAAGAAACTGTTTTGGTGGTCCGGTTTAAAAAGAGATGTTGCTCAGTTTGTTTATGCCTGTTTGATTTGTCAGAAGTCCAAGGTTGAGCATCAGAAGCCTGCAGGGTTGTTGACACCGTTAGATGTACCGGAGTGGAAGTGGGACAGTATCTCTATGGATTTTGTAACGAGTTTACCGAACACTCCGAGAGGGCATGACGCTATTTGGGTAGTTGTCGACCGGTTGACGAAGTCGGCACATTTCATTCCTATTAATATTAGTTATCCGGTAGCACAGTTAGCAGAGATTTACATTCACAGTGTGGTGAAGCTTCATGGTGTTCCGTCTAGCATTGTGTCAGATAGAGATCCGAGGTTCACTTCTAGGTTCTGGAAAAGTTTACAGGACGCCTTGGGTTCGAAATTGAAGTTGAGTTCGGCTTATCATCCTCAGACAGATGGTCAGTCGGAGAGGACAATTCAATCATTGGAAGATTTGTTGAGAGTGTGTGTGCTTGAGCAAGGTGGAGCTTGGGACAGTCACTTGCCTTTGATTGAGTTTACTTATAACAACAGCTATCACTCGAGTATTGGTATGGCACCGTTCGAAGCCTTGTATGGTCGGAGGTGTAGGACTCCTTTATGCTGGTTTGAGTCGGGTGAGAGTGTTGTGTTGGGACCGGATTTGGTACATGAGACTACTGAGAAAGTCAGGTTGATAAGAGAAAAGATGAAAGCTTCGCAGAGTCGACAGAAGAGTTACCATGACAAGCGAAGGAAGGATCTTGAGTTTCAGGAGGGTGATCATGTTTTTCTGAGGGTCACTCCTTTGACGGGTGTTGGACGTGCTTTGAAGTCGAGGAAGTTGACTCCTAAGTTTATCGGTCCGTATCAGATTTCAGAGAGAGTTGGTACTGTGGCATATAGAGTTGGGTTGCCACCACATCTTTCGAACTTGCACGATGTGTCTCATGTTTCTCAGCTTCGGAAGTATGTTGCGGATCCTTCTCATGTGATTCTGAGGGATGATGATGTGCAGGTTAGAGACAACCTGACAGTTGAGGCTATGCCATTGAGGATTGATGACAGAAAGGTGAAGTCCTTGAGAGGTAAAGAGATACCTCTTGTGAGAGTCGTTTGGGGTGGAGCGACTGGTGAAAGTTTGACTTGGGAGCTGGAGAGTAAGATGCGGGAGTCGTATCCGGAGTTGGTTGCTTGAGGTAAGATTTCGAGGACGAAATTCTGTAATTTGGGGAGAGTTGTAACGTCCTAGTTATTATTTTATTATGTGGAGTATATATATATTATTATATATGATGTTTGATGATTTATGTGGAGTATATATATATTATTATATATGATGTTTGATGATTTATGTGGAGTATATATATGCATATGTTTATATATATGTGATTTTTGGATGTTTTATGTGGTACATTATTTTACTATATGGTTTATTTAATAATAATTAAAATAAGTATGAAATGGTAATTATTTTGGTGTTTGGGGAAATAATAGGAGTTATTAGAAATTATGGGGAGTTAAGTGTAATTAGGAGGGAGTTACTTTTGGTGGGAGGTTAATACAGAGAAGTTAGATTTAGTTTTTACGTAGAAGCAGTTTTTGGGAGAAAACAAGAGAGAACCAAGGAGGAACCAAGAGTGGACTTTTGCTGCACATTTCTTCTGCAATTTTAAGGTAAGGGTGGGATTTATTTCAAGAATGTAGTTATTGAATTCTGATTTTGTGTTTAACAGAGTTTTGGTGAGAATTTGGGAAATTGGGTTTTTATGATAAAATGATGATTTTGAAGTTGTAAGCATGATTTTGGGGTTAGAATTAGTTTCTGGTTGCATAGAACACTTAATTATGTATCTGTAAACTGATTTGGGGAGTGATTGGAAGAAAAATGGGATTTTTGGGTAAAACCAGTTTTCTGCCCGTACAGAAGTTCATCGCTCGCCTCGCGAGTAGCTGTGCTCGCCATGGCGAGTGAGCAACTTCATAGCTCGCCTCGCGAGCAATCCAACTCGCCATGGCGAGTAGCCCAGATTAAAACTTGATTTTTGAAAAGTTGTTATAAGATGTTTTGGGGATGGTTTAAGGTACCTAGATGATTTTAATGATGAATGGTGGAAGTTTTAGGTTAAAAAGATGAATAGGGAGCTTAGAATTGGAGTTTGAGTGAGAAAATGTCACTTTTTCCCGAGAGCACCTGATTTTCACGCGCCTCGAGTTCGCCTTGAACTCGCCATGGCGAGCTAGTGTTTTTGTGAACTCGCCATGGCGAGCAGATGTGCTCGCGAGGCGAGCTAGTGCAGTTTTGAGTGCAGTTTTGCTTGCTTGATTGATAAGGTTTAAGTGTTGTTGTTTAAGCATAATTTTATTTAATTGTGCATCATTCTGAATGGTTGAATCTCTGTTGGATGTTGATTGATGATGAGGAATGCATTGTATGTTTTAATTATTAATCATACATGTTGTATTAATTGGAGTCACATGGAGTTGCATTGCATGGTCAGTTGTATGTAGATATACACAAGTAGGTCCATTGCATATGCATAAAACAGCGGTGAGGGCTTCGGTCCTGGAGTACTAGTTGCTCAACAGCGGTGAGGGCTTCGGTCCTGATGAATGCTTTAACCATTCAAAAGCGGTGAGGCCTCCGGTCCTGATTGGTACCACATGCATAATTGCATTTCATTAAGAAGTCTAAGATGGTGTCTTAGCAGTGGTCATGTCATTTGCATGAGTCTTGGTTGTTGATTTCAGTTGTTATCTGATAGATGATGTTGGTGTTGAATATGTGTTATATATTTATATTCACTGTAATTATGGTGTATTGTTGATGTTGTTGTTGCTTGTGACTTATACATATATATGTTTACAAGATAATGTGTTGTTGATTAGGGTGTTAGATTCAATTGATGATTTTAATATCTATATTTATTGTTGTGAATCTCACCCCTTCTGCTTGAAAACGTTGCCCTTCCTATGGGTAACTTGCAGGTGATCCTGAGTAGTTGGTGGTGGCTCATTGTCGTGTCTAGGGCTCTGATACGTGGGATGGGAACATTTATATTATTTTATTGTTGTTTTCCTCCTATGTATCAATTTTTGGAACTTGATGATGTGGCCCTTTGTTGGTTGACTTTTGTTGTTTAGGCTTAAGGCCAGGATATTGTTGGAGATTTAAATCGTTGTGGTTGTTATTGAAATGCAAAACTTTCCGCTGCATAATTATTGAAGTTATGAATGATGTTGAATTAAATAGTTTTATTTTCTATTTAAGAATTTTGAATTTGCAATGTAGCATGCCCGTTGTGGAATTACTCTGATGTTTATATGTTATTTTATTGCTTTTGAGTAACGGGGTGTTACAATTTGGTATCAGAGCAGGTTGGTCCGTCCGGCCAAGTAGTAGAGTCTTGTTGAGCCACCTAGGATAGAGTGTCAACTTTATTGTTGCTTTTTGTTGTTGTTCTGAGTTGTTGTTTGTCGTGTAGAATCTCGAGATGACTGGAAGTAGTGATGCTGCCCTTGTTGCTGCGCTTGAGGCTGTAGCTCAAGCTGTTCAACAGAAACCTAAGGTTGAGACTGGTGGTGATGGAACCAGGATGCTTGAGACTTTCCTGAGGAATCATCCACCAACTTTCAAGGGTAGGTATGATCCTGACGGTGCTCAGAAGTGGCTGAAGGAGATTGAAAGGATATTCAGGGTCATGCAGTGTTCCGAGGTTCAAAAGGTGCGGTTTGGGACGCACATGCTAGCTGAAGAGGCTGATGATTGGTGGATTAGCCTGTTGCCTGTGTTGGAACAGGATGATGCTGTGGTAACTTGGGCCATGTTCAGGAAGGAGTTTCTGGGCAGGTATTTTCCAGAGGATGTCAGAGGTAAGAAAGAGATTGAATTTCTGGAATTGAAACAGGGTGACATGTCTGTCACAGAGTATGCTGCAAAGTTTGTGGAGCTTGCCACATTCCACCCTCATTACAGTGCGGAGACGGCTGAGTTCTCCAAGTGTATCAAGTTTGAGAATGGGCTGAGGGCTGACATCAAAAGAGCCATTGGGTATCAACAGATCAGAGTCTTTTCTGAGTTGGTTAACAGGTGTAGGATTTATGAAGAAGACACCAAAGCTCATTATAAGATTATGAGTGAGAGGAGGGGTAAGGGACAACAGAATCGTCCTAAGCCTTACAGTGCTCCTGCTGACAAAGGAAAGCAGAAGATGGGTGATGATAGGAGGCCCAAGAGGAGAGATGCTCCAGCTGAGATTGTTTGCTACAAGTGTGGTGAGAAAGGCCACAAGAGTAATGTTTGTGGAAGAGATGATAGGAAGTGCTTCAGGTGTGGTCAGAAGGGTCACAGTTTAGCTGAATGCAAGCGTGGGGACATTGTCTGTTACAACTGCAATGGGGAAGGTCATATCAGTTCACAGTGTCCTGAGCCGAAGAAGACTAGAATTGGTGGAAAGGTGTTTGCTTTGACTGGTACGCAGACTCCTAATGAGGACCGACTTATCAGAGGTACTTGTTTCTTTAATAGTACTCCTTTAATTGCTATTATTGATACTGGTGCTACTCATTGTTTTATTGCTATTGAATGTGCTTATAAGTTGGGTTTGGATATATCTGATATGAAAGGGGAAATGGTTGTTGAAACTCCAGCTAAGGGTTCAGTAACCACTTCTCTTGTTTGTCTGCGGTGTCCCATATCTATGTTTGGTAGGGATTTTGTGATTGATTTAGTTTGTCTGCCGTTGACGGGTATGGATGTTATCTTTGGTATGAATTGGTTAGAATATAATCGAGTTCATATCAACTGCTTTAGTAAGACGGTACATTTCTCTTCTGCTGAAGAAGAAGGTGAGGTTGAGCTTCTGTCTACAAAACAGATGAAACAGTTTGAACGTGATGGTATCCTGATGTATTCTCTAATGGCACAATTGTCGTTAGAAAATCAAGCTGTGATTGATGGGTTACCGGTAGTGAATGAATTTCCAGAAGTATTCCCTGATGAGATTCCTGATGTGCCACCAGAGAGGGAGGTTGAATTTTCAATTGATCTTGTTCTAGGAACTAAGCCGGTGTCGATGGCACCGTACCGTATGTCAGCTTCTGAGTTAGCTGAGTTGAAGAAACAGTTGGAGGACCTGTTAGATAAAAAGTTTGTAAGACCCAGTGTTTCACCTTGGGGAGCACCGGTGTTGTTGGTAAAGAAGAAGGATGGTAGTATGAGACTGTGTATAGATTACCGTCAGTTGAACAAAGTTACGATCAAGAACAGGTATCCGCTTCCTAGAATTGACGACTTGATGGATCAGTTGGTTGGTGCTAAGATATTTAGTAAGATTGATTTTAGGTCTGGTTATCATCAGATAAAAGTGAAGGATGAGGATATGCAGAAGACGGCCTTTAGGACACGTTATGGTCATTACGAGTACAAAGTGATGCCTTTCGGTGTTACTAATGCGCCTGGTGTTTTTATGGAGTACATGAACCGAATTTTCCATGCTTTTCTGGATAAGTTTGTTGTGGTGTTTATTGATGATATCTTAATTTATTCCAAGAATGAGGAGGAGCATGCAGAGCATCTGAGAATAGTGTTGCAAGTGTTGAAGGAAAAGAGGTTGTATGCTAAGTTATCAAAATGTGAGTTCTGGTTAAATGAAGTAAGTTTTCTGGGTCACATTATTTCTGGTAGTGGTATTGCAATGGATCCTTCAAAGGTTGATGCGGTATCACAATGGGAGACTCCGAAGTCGGTAACTGAGATCAGAAGTTTTCTAGGTTTGGCTGGTTATTACCGCAGGTTCATAGAAGGGTTTTCGAAGTTGGCTCTTCCGTTGACACAGTTGACCTGTAAGGGTAAGTCTTTTGTGTGGGATGCTCAGTGTGAGAGTAGTTTCAATGAGTTGAAGCGAAGATTGACGACTGCTCCTGTTTTGATTTTGCCTAGACCAGAAGAACCGTTTGTTGTGTACTGTGATGCATCTAAGCTGGGCTTAGGTGGTGTTTTGATGCAAGATGGTAAGGTGGTAGCGTATGCTTCTAGGCAGTTACGTGTTCATGAGAAGAATTATCCTACACATGACCTGGAGTTAGCTGCGGTGGTTTTTGTTTTGAAAATTTGGAGGCATTATTTGTACGGTTCCAGATTTGAGGTGTTCAGTGATCATAAAAGTTTGAAGTATTTATTTGACCAGAAGGAACTGAACATGAGGCAGAGGAGGTGGTTAGAGTTACTGAAGGATTTTGATTTTGGCTTGAATTACCATCCTGGTAAGGCCAATGTGGTTGCTGATGCTTTGAGTAGGAAAACTTTACACATGTCTGCTTTGATGGTGAAGGAGTTTGAATTGTTAGAACAGTTCAGAGACATGAGTCTTGTCTGTGAATTGTCACCCCAGAGTATACAGTTGGGAATGTTGAAAATTGATAGTGATTTCTTGAACAGTATCCGAGAAGCTCAGAAAGAAGATTTGAAGTTTGTTGATTTGATGACTTCTGGTAATGACACTGAGGATAGTGATTTCAAAGTTGATGATCAGGGTGTGCTGAGGTTCAGAGGTAGAGTTTGTATTCCTGACAATGACGAGTTGAAGAAGTTGATTCTTGAGGAGAGTCACAAGAGTAGGTTGAGTATTCACCCGGGGGCTACAAAAATGTACCATGATTTGAAGAAACTGTTTTGGTGGTCCGGTTTAAAAAGAGATGTTGCTCAGTTTGTTTATGCCTGTTTGATTTGTCAGAAGTCCAAGGTTGAGCATCAGAAGCCTGCAGGGTTGTTGACACCGTTAGATGTACCGGAGTGGAAGTGGGACAGTATCTCTATGGATTTTGTAACGAGTTTACCGAACACTCCGAGAGGGCATGACGCTATTTGGGTAGTTGTCGACCGGTTGACGAAGTCGGCACATTTCATTCCTATTAATATTAGTTATCCGGTAGCACAGTTAGCAGAGATTTACATTCACAGTGTGGTGAAGCTTCATGGTGTTCCGTCTAGCATTGTGTCAGATAGAGATCCGAGGTTCACTTCTAGGTTCTGGAAAAGTTTACAGGACGCCTTGGGTTCGAAATTGAAGTTGAGTTCGGCTTATCATCCTCAGACAGATGGTCAGTCGGAGAGGACAATTCAATCATTGGAAGATTTGTTGAGAGTGTGTGTGCTTGAGCAAGGTGGAGCTTGGGACAGTCACTTGCCTTTGATTGAGTTTACTTATAACAACAGCTATCACTCGAGTATTGGTATGGCACCGTTCGAAGCCTTGTATGGTCGGAGGTGTAGGACTCCTTTATGCTGGTTTGAGTCGGGTGAGAGTGTTGTGTTGGGACCGGATTTGGTACATGAGACTACTGAGAAAGTCAGGTTGATAAGAGAAAAGATGAAAGCTTCGCAGAGTCGACAGAAGAGTTACCATGACAAGCGAAGGAAGGATCTTGAGTTTCAGGAGGGTGATCATGTTTTTCTGAGGGTCACTCCTTTGACGGGTGTTGGACGTGCTTTGAAGTCGAGGAAGTTGACTCCTAAGTTTATCGGTCCGTATCAGATTTCAGAGAGAGTTGGTACTGTGGCATATAGAGTTGGGTTGCCACCACATCTTTCGAACTTGCACGATGTGTCTCATGTTTCTCAGCTTCGGAAGTATGTTGCGGATCCTTCTCATGTGATTCTGAGGGATGATGATGTGCAGGTTAGAGACAACCTGACAGTTGAGGCTATGCCATTGAGGATTGATGACAGAAAGGTGAAGTCCTTGAGAGGTAAAGAGATACCTCTTGTGAGAGTCGTTTGGGGTGGAGCGACTGGTGAAAGTTTGACTTGGGAGCTGGAGAGTAAGATGCGGGAGTCGTATCCGGAGTTGGTTGCTTGAGGTAAGATTTCGAGGACGAAATTCTGTAATTTGGGGAGAGTTGTAACGTCCTAGTTATTATTTTATTATGTGGAGTATATATATATTATTATATATGATGTTTGATGATTTATGTGGAGTATATATATGCATATGTTTATATATATGTGATTTTTGGATGTTTTATGTGGTACATTATTTTACTATATGGTTTATTTAATAATAATTAAAATAAGTATGAAATGGTAATTATTTTGGTGTTTGGGGAAATAATAGGAGTTATTAGAAATTATGGGGAGTTAAGTGTAATTAGGAGGGAGTTACTTTTGGTGGGAGGTTAATACAGAGAAGTTAGATTTAGTTTTTACGTAGAAGCAGTTTTTGGGAGAAAACAAGAGAGAACCAAGGAGGAACCAAGAGTGGACTTTTGCTGCACATTTCTTCTGCAATTTTAAGGTAAGGGTGGGATTTACTTCAAGAATGTAGTTATTGAATTCTGATTTTGTGTTTAACAGAGTTTTGGTGAGAATTTGGGAAATTCGGTTTTTATGATAAAATGATGATTTTGAAGTTGTAAGCATGATTTTGGGGTTAGAATTAGTTTCTGGTTGCATAGAACACTTAATTATGTATCTGTAAACTGATTTGGGGAGTGATTGGAAGAAAAATGGGATTTTTGGGTAAAACCAGTTTTCTGCCCGTACAGAAGTTCATCGCTCGCCTCGCGAGTAGCTGTGCTCGCCATGGCGAGTGAGCAACTTCATAGCTCGCCTCGCGAGCAATCCAACTCGCCATGGCGAGTAGCCCAGATTAAAACTTGATTTTTGAAAAGTTGTTATAAGATGTTTTGGGGATGGTTTAAGGTACCTAGATGATTTTAATGATGAATGGTGGAAGTTTTAGGTTAAAAAGATGAATAGGGAGCTTAGAATTGGAGTTTGAGTGAGAAAATGTCACTTTTTCCCGAGAGCACCTGATTTTCACGCGCCTCGAGTTCGCCTTGAACTCGCCATGGCGAGCTAGTGTTTTTGTGAACTCGCCATGGCGAGCAGATGTGCTCGCGAGGCGAGCTAGTGCAGTTTTGAGTGCAGTTTTGCTTGCTTGATTGATATGGTTTAAGTGTTGTTGTTTAAGCATAATTTTATTTAATTGTGCATCATTCTGAATGGTTGAATCTCTGTTGGATGTTGATTGATGATGAGGAATGCATTGTATGTTTTAATTATTAATCATACATGTTGTATTAATTGGAGTCACATGGAGTTGCATTGCATGGTCAGTTGTATGTAGATATACACAAGTAGGTCCATTGCATATGCATAAAACAGCGGTGAGGGCTTCGGTCCTGGAGTACTAGTTGCTCAACAGCGGTGAGGGCTTCGGTCCTGATGAATGCTTTAACCATTCAAAAGCGGTGAGGCCTCCGGTCCTGATTGGTACCACATGCATAATTGCATTTCATTAAGAAGTCTAAGATGGTGTCTTAGCAGTGGTCATGTCATTTGCATGAGTCTTGGTTGTTGATTTCAGTTGTTATCTGATAGATGATGTTGGTGTTGAATATGTGTTATATATTTATATTCACTGTAATTATGGTGTATTGTTGATGTTGTTGTTGCTTGTGACTTATACATATATATGTTTACAAGATAATGTGTTGTTGATTAGGGTGTTAGATTCAATTGATGATTTTAATATCTATATTTATTGTTGTGAATCTCACCCCTTCTGCTTGAAAACGTTGCCCTTCCTATGGGTAACTTGCAGGTGATCCTGAGTAGTTGGTGGTGGCTCATTGTCGTGTCTAGGGCTCTGATACGTGGGATGGGAACATTTATATTATTTTATTGTTGTTTTCCTCCTATGTATCAATTTTTGGAACTTGATGATGTGGCCCTTTGTTGGTTGACTTTTGTTGTTTAGGCTTAATGCCAGGATATTGTTGGAGATTTAAATCGTTGTGGTTGTTATTAAAATGCAAAACTTTCCGCTGCATAATTATTGAAGTTATGAATGATGTTGAATTAAATAGTTTTATTTTCTATTTAAGAATTTTGAATTTGCAATGTAGCATGCCCGTTGTGGAATTACTCTGATGTTTATATGTTATTTTATTGCTTTTGGGTAACGGGGTGTTACATTGGTGATACACGGTAAGATATGATGAACTTCCTTTATCCCATGGTCTACTTTTTTAGGGATTTAAAATTAATAAAATATGACCAAATTGATGACGAAAACAAAGATAAGGACCAAATTGAAACATTTAATAGTTAAGGGACCAAACTGAGAAATTAAAATAAGTTAAGAGACAGGGGGATGTATTAAGCCTTACAAAAACTAATAGAAAAATTTGATGGAGATGGTAAATTGATTAACGTTGTCCAAAATTGAAGTTTTGTTAATTTCAAATGGGGTAATCGAAGAAACTTACAATTTCAGAGGGATAATCGACTATTTACTCTTTTTACTCTTTTTTTTTTATATAGGAAAACACACACAACTCTTTTTCTCTCTCGCGACAGACAGAAGAGAACTTCTCTTCTCGGTGCCATTTAATTTGGGAAAGGAGAGTTCTTTTCCACCATGGGAAAGTTGATCATGTCCATTAGATTAAATGAGGAACATATTCCTATCATACTCTCTCAACCTCTAGATTATTTTTTTATACTATCTTTCACACTCTCTCTTTCATGTCCCCACACACCCATACCACCACCACTAAATCACAAATTCAACAACCACTTTGACCACCACACACCACCACACACCACCATGGTACCTGCCGGAAAGAACTCAGTTTCCTATAAACTATACCTGTTTGTGATCGTGTTTTTTTTTTTTTTTATCCAATTAATCTGTTTCTCTCCAGGTAAAATGATTGTATTATATAATTTTGAATTATATTATTTTTCTTCTGTTTTTTTTTTATAAAAAAAAAAATGGGCTCCTGGAAGCATAAAAAAGAAAAGAAAAGAAAAAATGTTAAAAAAGTAAGGTTTAAATGCATTTTTGATCTTTCTATTTAAAAAGAAAATGATGTTTTGGTCTTCCTATTTTATAAATCGTACGCTAACAAGTTTTCCGGCAGCAACCATGGTGGTGTGTGGTGGTGCAGTGGTAGTGCAGTGGTGGTCAAAGTGGTTGTTGAATTTGTGATTTAGTGGTGGTGGTATGGGTGTGTGGGGACATGAAAGAGAGAGTGTGAAAGATAGTATAAAAAAAATAATCTAGTGGTTGAGAGAGTATGATAGGAATATGTTCCTCATTTAATCTAATGAACATAATCAACTTTCCCATGGTGGGAAAGAACTCTCCTTTCCCAAATTAAATGGCACCTCTCTTCTCTCCTTCAGTTCTCACTCTCTCCCTTGATGCTCTATCTTGCGTCTCAACTCTTTCTCTCTCTCGGCTCTCACCTCTGACGTGTGCTGTTCAATCTCTCCTACTATTTGGTTGCTAAAACGACTCAACTCTCTCAGTTCTCACTCACTCTAAGGGTTTTAGAATTGGGAATTGTTAATTTGAAAATTGGATGTGTAAATTATAGGAATAAAACATGATAATTGTGAATTGGGAATTGTTTTTGGTTCCTTTGACATGACATACTGATGTTGTTAATACTAAAGAACCATCCAAGCTCAAGGAAAATGTTTAGAGAATAACCATGTTATGGAATTGATTGTTTTATGCGTAATATACTGATACTGATGATAAAACATGATAAAATTACTTTTTTTTTTTGGTTACAGAAATTACTATTCAAGCTTAAAGGAAAATGTTTTTATCTTACAGTTGTAAGACTTTTGATGGTTTATGGAATTGATTGTGAACACTAAAGAACCAAGGATAGAATAAGCTCATTGTTATATAGAATAACTTACAAGTTTGGAAAATTAAGGAATTGATTATGATATGCTTTTACAAACTAAATCGATGATCAATGGCTAAATGACCATCTTGTAACTTATATAGAAAGATATGTTCTTTTGACAATTAGCAATGATGTTAGTTTAGCTCATTTTCAACAATCGAATAGTAGACGATTTTCATTGTAATTGTATTGCACAATGTTATTTCTTATTTTTAGTATAGTTTTCGTCATTGTTTCTTTGAAATTTTAGTCACACGTATATCAAATATCTAGATCCGTCCCTGCAATGTGTATGTCAATATTATGGTAGGTCACTGTGATTTTGCAAAAGCCACAAACAAAATCGCGGTGGTTCACTATGATTCTGACATATGTACCACACTACTAAACATCCACTTAGCAATTTTAATTTCCCCAAATTGCAAATTATCAGAGTCTATACCCTCAGTTGTCAATAGCGGCCGCGCCGGCCGCTATAGCGGAGCGGAAAAATCAAGACCACCGCACCAGGCCGCGTCGGCGCGTGTCAGGCCACGTCGGCTCGTGTCAGAAGTGGAAAGCGGCCAAGATGGACCTATAAATAGTAAATTAATAACTTGTACTCATTGTATATAATTGGTATTAGCCATTTTCGATTTTGCTATCCCTTTTATTTCATATTATGAATACTTCATGAAATTTTGAGTAATATTAAGGTATTTTAGTATTATTTTTTTAATAGTATGGTATCAAGTATTAAATTTACTTGATACCGCCCACCGAAATAGTAAGGTATTTTAGTGGCTGCACCACCGAAATAGCGCCCGCTACACACCCCGCTCCTGCACCGCACCAATTATTGGGTTGGCCGCTCCGCATTGACAACAGACTCTATTGTTATTTTTCTCAACAAGAACTTGACTTTTCTTCTTGTTTATTTTTGCCCGTGAAACTTCGTGCAATTAAAGCTACAACGAAACAATGTCTTACGACGACGTGGAGATCGAAGACATGGAGTGGAACGAAGAATTACAGTCATACACGTATCCATGTCCATGTGGGGACCTGTTCCAGATCACCAAGGAAGATCTCAAACTTGGTGATGAGATAGTTCGTTGCCCTAGCTGCTCCCTCTACATAACTGTCATCTATAACATGGAAGATTTTACTGGCGATTCTAACAAGGGCCTTCAGCCATCGAAGCAACAACCTGTTACCGTTGCTTAAGTTTCAGGTCTTTCACAATATCTTATGAATAGTTTCAATCACTTGCAATTGGTTGTAGTGTTTATTGATATAAATTTTGTGTACTCTGGTTTTCAATATGGTTTGATATATGCGATTTTTTTATTGCAACTGTGTCTCTTTTTTTATTTATTGTACACGTCTATTGGATTACACAGACAAAATTAGGGATAAGCTATGAAACACTGACATGGACACAAGACACGATAGTGACACAAATTTAAGAAAATGATTTAATTAATGTAATCACATATGTCGGTATCAATGTCGGATATAGACACGTGAAAGACATCGGACACACCTTCGATCAGAAGTGCACTTGTCGGATAGAACATTATTAATATTCGATATACTTGAAGTGCTATCAGTTGGTCTTGTTGATGAACTCATGATCCATTTTATATATTATGCTCCATTTGTCAGTGAGATGAAGTAGCCCTGGGAGTTATGTTTCCTAAACTTTACTGTTTTCCCCTATTTTGATATTTCATCTTAATGCATAAGAGACTTATTTTGAACTTTTTCCAATGTCCATCTGATGAAAAATATATTCGAAATGACATCTTCATATAAATGAAACTGAAGGGGATATGAACACAGGTTTCAGAAACATAGGAGAATCAAGAATGCAATTTGTAATCTCCCAACTTTGTTCAATTGTAAAAGGGTGAATTTGATTCTCTATGTATGACAGAATTAGCATAGAAGACTACTGTGATCCAATACTAACTAAATTGAAAGAGAGTTTATTCACAATATCTGAGATTACAATGAGTTGTTTATCACACACACACACACACACACACACACACACACACACACACACACACACACACACACACACACATATATATATATATATATATATATATATATATATTCCAATCAAGGTTTGCCTTTCCTTTTGTCCAGAATATGAGGATCAAAGTGTTGAGGACACACTCCTATATATCCAACCACCCACAAATTTACACACAAATCAAATCAGGACATAATTTTCGACAGCTAAGGGGCAACAACTTATGAAAAGGAACATTACGACCATGACGAGGGCTATTGATGAAATGCACTCTTGGTTCCATCTTCGGCTTTTATGGATCCTAAGATTCTAAATGGGTTAAAAAATAAATTTGGAATCAGAAGTGAGGAGAAATTTTTTCCCTAGAGTCTAAGTCTTATTCCTGAACTAGGCATGAAGTGTTATTCCATAAATTTGGAATCAGAAGTGAGGAAAAATACATTTAAGTTTATACTTGTATTCTGTTCTCATTTAAGTTGAAAAATACTTGCTGTAGCTGTAACAAGAGACTATTTATTTTTCCTTGTGTGAGTTTAATTGTTTACACATTAATACATTATACATAATTGCAAATTTTTTACTTTCGCTTCCCTTAACGAATGAGTACCTTGTCGTGCAGATGTCCTGAATCGGTGGCAGCAATAGATTTTGTCAAGACTTTGATATATCGTAGCAGTGAAGATATTGTTTTGCAGATAGGAATTGAATTCTTGGTATTATGGAGGAACAAAAGAGAAACGATTAATATGAGAAATTATGAAGTACATCAAAAATACCATTGTCCATTGTTAGTTAGATTATTGGTTTTTACTCTTTAGGTAAAGGGAGCCAAGATTTTTGCCATTATGAAACAAATCGTTGTAATAGTTAGACTTCATAATATAGCTCTTCTTTACACATTTATAGAAGTTACTGTGTTATTTTTACTCTCTTCTATAAGTCTTTTTACCCTAGTCGATCTTTTTTTTCTTTAACTTATGTGTTCAGAACAATTTCTATTTTTTAAGGAAAATACTAAAATTTACGACACTGTTATCGTTACAGTTGCACGACAATACCATAAAATGCTTCTCTGTTAATTTTTATAGTTCTCGAAATGATCCATTAAGCTTCTAAATGATATTTTTATCAGAAATATTAAATTACACCTTTTTTTGTGTGCTCATCCAATATCATCATCATGCGGTCAAGCACATGTTTGATGGAGAAGTAAAATTCTTCAACTTATAGATTTTTGTACTATATTTTTTATTTTTTTTGAAGGATTTTTTATTAAAGGTGCTCATGCATCTTTCAACTTCTTGAGTAATGAGTTTAGACTTCGTATTCAAGCAGTAACTGCACTTGATGTGGAGGGTGATGAGGATTAGATGTAGTTGAACCAAGACAAGGTTGTTTGTATATATCTGCTCTACTTGGTGGGTGTCACGCGCTCTTTACTGACAAGAGCGCCACCTATGTTGATGTAACATACCTGAAGTACCTCCATGACTTTGAGTTGGTCAACGGTTATGCATGTGGAATGGCTTCCCTTAGTCACATGTACACGAGCTTGGCAATGCATGTCGTTTTTAGACTACACATCTAGATGTATATGCGACCCTGCTCATGTATAATGATGCAATTGTCATTCAGTTAATTGCTAAACATATTTTTTTAATATGTTGTTTACTTAATTAGTATTTTGATGTTGATGTAGGCTTCAATATTTCAGCACTTTGAGGGAGTTGAGGGAAGGGATTATCAGGCTGATTATAGTGAGGATTCACACCCACGTACCATGATGTTTGCTCCAACGAAGGGCAGGGCCGTTCCTAGAGTTTTACGGGCCTTAGGCATAGTATGAAAAAAGGGTCCTTTGTTAGTTATAGTGGTTGACATCCCATCAATGCTGGCACCCCAAGTCACTATGATACGATATTTTGACATCCCAGCTATGCTGGCACCCCAAAATATTGTGTGTCTTCATTTCTTTTTTTTTTTTTTTTTTTTTTTTTTTCGTTTTTCACTGCAAGATAAATGATTTTTAGGCAACATCTTAAAATAAATCAAATACTCAATAGAAACCAATACAAAAAACAAACAAACAAAAAAGAAAAACCATATTAATAGTAAGTGAAGTAGAGAGCAATAGCACCTTAAAATAGACCGAAGTTTTAGCACATGAAAATAAAAGTGCAAAAAAAATAAAATATATCAACACTTAATTAAGCAAAAATCAAGAATTGAATTGAAAAAAAAAATACAAAAATCACGTGTACTGTCCTACTACTGTAATCTACGGGTACAAACAATTAATTAAAAAAAATATCAAAAATTGATATTCAAGTTCAACGTGTACTGTGTTTTATGTACGGTACGTGAACACTTGATTTTGAATAAATCATGCTATATGCTTTTTGGTGTACAAATCATGCTATATGGAAAAATAAAAAATTCAATTGGAAAAAACATAAATCATTCAATTAGAATTTTAAAATTCAACACTTGAAGCAATTAGATAATTGAAACAATGATTATCAAAGAGAATTGGAATAAGAAAAAAAAAATATAATTAGAATTCAACACTTGAAGCAATTAGAGAATTGAAACAATATTATCAAATAGAATTGAAATAACAATTCACCTGGAGAGAATGACTGATTTTGGAACCTTTTGGTTTTCTTTTTAGGTTTCTTTTTTCGTCAGTCTTTCTAATTGCTCAAAAGAAGTTTTTGTTTGTGTGTTAGTTGGGCCCTTTCCATTATTTTCCTCTTTATTGGGCCTTTCCACATTTTTTTTCTTTTGTTTTATTCCTAATGGGCCGAGAAAATGATTCAGATTTAGACCTGCTGGTACGAATTACTATAAGCACCCCGCTTGTTCCTTAGCTTTGCTATATACACCCCCTGTAAAAAAGAAAATAGGGCCCCCTACGGGCATGGGCCCTAGGCCGTCGCACTCGCGGCCTATGCCTAGGGCCGGCCCTGACGAAGGGTCATGTTGTCATAATTCCAATAAGATCGCATCATAGCTACTAACAGTGTCTTCTACATGTATGCATCCAATAAGATGACTCAGTTTGAATATATGCAGATCATTCTCAAACATCAACATGAGTCTACTTCTCCTATGACAACCTGACAAGTGTCTCAGCGTTATGTACAATATCTTGATCATGTGATGTCTGATCAGGAGTTGGTTCATGTTTTCGTTACAAGTATAAATACAACAATTGGATGCATGAGATGATATTTTACCATTTTATATACATATATCATACCAACATTGGAGGATGTACATGCTTTGAGGCCACCTGAGCATGAGGTGTAACGCCCACTTTTATTTAATTAATTATTTAATTGAGTCTAGATGAGTTATATTATATTTATATAATATATGTGTGAATTATGATGAGTTATAACGATTTGGATGATTTGGATGATTTTAGATGAGTTATGAGTTGTGATGATTTTTATGAGGTTATGAGACTTATTTTATTGTTTAATAAAATAAGATTTGAAAATAAAATAAAATATTTAGTTAAGGGCTGTTTTGAGATTTTAGAGTTTTGGGAGAGAAAGTAAGATAAGATAAGATATTGGGAAGAGATATAAAAAGGAAAGACCTAATTTTAGAAAAGTTAGTACGTACGATCAAAACTTTGGAAAAGGAGGAAAAAGTCATAGGAGGGAGAAGACCAGAAAGAGAGCTGCGATTTTCTTCAAACAGGGTAAGGGTGAGACTAATGATTCAATAGTATTAATTCGTGTAATCCTGATGATCAAACTAACAAGTTAGGATTGAATTAAAAAGTTTATGAAATTATGGTTAATAGGTGACTTTGATGATCCAATGATGTTAGGTTGTTAGATTGATGCTTAAAACGTCCTTTGACCTTAGATTATGAATATGATGAATTATGGAATCGAAATTAGGCTTTAAACCATGTGAGTTGTTGAATTTTCGTGAAAAACTGCATTCTGCCCGAGCCTACATTCATCGCTCGCCCCCGCGAACGATGATCCTCGCCTCGCGAGTGATGAAGTTCATCGCTCGCCACGCGAGCCATTTCCCTTCGCCTCGCGAGTTACAAGTCGTAGCTCGCCACAACGAACAACCTTATTCACCATAGCGAGCATGACCAGAGAGCATGTCGAATTCTGTATTTTTGACTTTTGAGTTGAACCTTAGATGTTTTTGAGTGCCTAAAGATGATTATTAAAGATTAGATGATGACTTAGAGTGAGATTGAACCTGGTTTAGCTTAGAACAACTTTAGTTGGGAATCTGGCTTGTACTCGCCATGGCGAGCAGATGCTCTCGCCTCGCGAGCACTTCCAGAACTGAGTGCAATTGAGAATGTTGCGATCTGTGTCGCATGAGTTGATTAGGGATGGGCCCTTAGGTAGTAATGTGACCTATATAAGATGTTAACTGCAATCTGTGAAGCTGTTATGAAATGTTAAGCTGATTATAATGCGATTTAATGATTAATTGCATTACTTGAGATGTTAATGAATGAATGATTGAGTTGATATTTGCCTCTATTTGATATCTTTGTATGATGTCATAATGTTGTTGTGATCTGCCTGTGCTGCTATTGTTATTTAACTATGTCGCATGAGTCTATACAAGATGATTAAGATGATGTTGAATTCCAAATTATTGGATATATATATATATATATATATATATATATATATATATATATATATATGAGATGATGATTAAGATGTTTTAAGATGATTGAGTCCATGCATTAGCATACATTTGTTGGGGGCTCATGCCCTGGAGCTTTGTATTCACCACGATGGAGCATTTGCTCAAAATAATGTTGGGGGCTTATGCCCTGAAAGTTTATTAATACTAAAATGTTGGGGGCTCATGCCCTGTATTGGTTCCACATGCATATAAGAGGTCTAAGTTGCATTGTCGCATTGTCGAGTCAAATGATGAAAGATGTTAAGATGTTATGTTATTTATGATGTTTGAATGTAGTGATTACTTGATATTTTATTATCAATGATGCTATGATGTTTAAGATGTTTATGTTGTTAATTACGATTGTTGAATTATATTGATTAATATTATTGTTTTGTGAAATCTCACCCCTTCTGCTTGAAAATGTTGCTCTTCGTATGAGTAACTTGCAAGTGATCGAGCGTAGGTTGCTATTGTGCTGTCGTGAGTGGTCTTGCCTCACTGAGTCCTAGGTTGCTCTGATACGTAACGGGATGGGGTTTATGACATGCATGCTTCATTTCCTTTACGTGTTCATTTATAATGTATAACTGAATTTATTTGAGATATTATGATGGGGCCTACGTGCCAAGATAATTTATGATTTTTGAATTAACTCCGCTGCGATGATTGAGATATTTTGTTGGAAGTTAAATTGTTATTTAACTGTTTTTAGATTATGTGAAATGTGATATCCCGTTTTGTGATGTTTACTCTGATGTATGTTAATAAATTTTTATGTTGGGAAAACGAGGTGTTACATGAGGCTCTTGAGGAGGTTGCTGCCGAGGAGCAGGGAGACCACCAACTAGACATAAGCGCACAACTATGGTGTATCGAAGATCATGTCCGAGGAATAATGGGTGATGGTCAGGTGGAGAGGGGAAGTTCGATATGGCTACGTTTAGAGAATATTCTGAATAAGGTTCAAAGAGGGATGATTTATCGAATGAGGCGGAGGGTTGGTAGGGGTGGCCCTGCTAGCTAGTTGTTTAATAACTTGATGTAACATTATGACTATCTTGTTGTAACCTTTTTTGTCAAAAAAAATAAAAATCTTGCTGTAACCTTTGAATATTGGTGCTACTCTTTTAATTTGTTTAATTTGTGTTGTTTTGTATGCTTCTATTAAATATTTTACTCATAATTTATTTCGAGACATGTTTAAATCAATTAGGATTCCTCAATTTGCCTAACAAAAGATATTATGTAATATAAGCTACTATTTTCGTTCGTCTCTAACAAGCCGGCCTTAGATTTCTCTCCAGGTTTTCTCTTCCAGTTTCTTCATTGAGGGGTGGTTTTGGGTTAATTCTTAACTTGAAATCACCCCTTTTCATCTTTTTATCTCTATTTCAATCTAAATAAGTGATTTTCACATAGATCTAGGTTTTTTCTTTGTGATTTCATCATCTAAGTGTGGTGGTTTGTTGTTTTCCGTCTTCTTTGGTGTTCATTTGATTCATATTGAAAGATCGATTATTCAATCAAAGATTTGGGCGTCAACGTTGCAGATCCGGAGACCATGGATATTCTGGTCACTTTAATTTTATCATATATTTTTGTAGGCATTATGCCGTTATATGCTATTAACTTGGATACTGCGAGTTTGTTCACATATTCATCCTTTACATTTTAAACGGTGTTGAATGATGTAATCTCTCGATTTGAATGAATGAATATCATTTTGTTTCTTTGTAAAAAAAAAACAAAAAAAGAAAAAGAAGGTACTACCTCCGTCCCTATATAAGACCCTTTTACTAAAATCATGGGAATTAAAAAAGTGGATATTTATATTAAAGTTGTTTGTAAGTACTATTGTTTTTACAGTTTTATCCTTAAGAGAGAAAGAGTTAGGGCCTCTTTGAAATGGTTTTCAAAAACTGTTTTTCTGTTTTATAAAATTGAAAATTTTAAAAACTTGTTTGATGAAGGTCTTCTCAAAATTAGTTTTTAAAATTTGTTCCAATTTTATTGTTTTAAAAACTGAAAAACGGAAACTGCCAAAAGTTGTTTTGCTTTTTGTTTTCAAGTTTTCTCTCAACTGAAAAACACGGAAGTCTTTCATTAATGGCATTTTAGTAAATCTTTTAAAAAATTAAAATACTAAAAACTGATTTAAAAGTATAATAATCAAACACGTTTTTTTTTAACAATCTTAAATAGTGTTTTGTAAAAGTGATTTATAAAACAGAATTTAAAAACTGAAAAGCAAAATTCAATCAAACAGGCCCTTAGTTTATGTTTTCCATATGCTATTTATTGCTGATATAAGAAAAATGTGTATAATAAATAGAGACATGTATGTAAAGAAATAATTAATGTAGTTGGAAATAGCAAAGAAGTCTTATAAAAAGGGATAAAAAAAATTCTCAAAAGAGTCTTATAAGGGACAGAGGTAGTATTAAGTAATTGGCACATGTTATGTTTATGTGGTGACTCACTTTCAGATTAAATAATCAAAATGAGAGTATTTTGAGAATTTTGGAAGATGCGGAAAAAGTGAGGAGGTGAAAAAAGAATATAATTCCTTTTGTAATTTGTATAGGAATATAAGAAAAGTGATTCATGCATGTGTAAGTCAAGACATTGAACTGAACTAAACTCGCACCTTCGGATCCCCTCTCTCTCTCTCTCTCTCTCATCCAATATTCATAAACCCTACTTCTACTTCTTTTTTCTGTAAATGGGTTGGAACCTCTTCTTCTGGCTTGTGATTTGTTTCCCTACCAACATTGCTCTTCTCGCTTCTAATTTCTACCAGGTTCTTTCTTTTCACTTTCTACTTCTCACCTTTTTTTTTTTTTTTTTTTTTTTTTCTCTTTATTAAATGTTAATTTTTTATTTAATTTATTACTAATTAATTTTTTTTTTTACTTTTTTGGGGTTTAAGGTGTTGATTTTATCTGACTTGGAAAGTGACTATATCAACCCATTTGAAGCTTCATCTCGGATTAACTATTTCATTCTACCTGAGTTCATTGGACAAGGAGTGTTATGTGCACTCTGTCTCCTCACTGGTCATTGGTTGATGTTTTTGCTCAATGTTCCTGTTACTTGCTATCATGCCATGCTGTAAGTAAAGCTATTGTTGTTTCTCTTTTTTTGTCCTGGCTAGTATTATAAATGTCCAGATGTCTTCGTTGTTAGGGTCTATTTGGATCGGCACGGACACTCCTCGGATTAGGTGTATCCCGGTGCCTGACACATGTTTTCAAATTATTAGCTGTGTCGGTGTGTTAGTGTCCGTGTCGTGCTTCATTATGTACTGACATAAGTACTTGTGAGACTGTTTGACAAAGCTTATGTAAACAACTAATGACATGTCCATAAGTTGTTTTCAGCTTATTTCCATAAACACTACAAGTCTACAAGATTATGAATACAACTTATATGAAAATTGTTTAATTCTATTTTCTCGTTTGTTATGGAAACTGTTTGTTATATATGATAAATGCTTAATTAAGCTATTTATCCTTGGTGCAACTGGTAAAGTTGTTGTCATGTGACTGGAAGGTCACGGGTTCAAGGTCTGAAAACAACCTCTTGTGTAAAAAACAGGGTAGGGCTGCGTCCAATACACCAAATGGTGGGACCCCTTCCCGGACCCTGCGTATGCGGGAGCTTTAGTGCACTGGGTTGCTCTTTTCCCTTAAGCTATTTATCCAAACAGGTAGTCCTTGAGGAATTAATTTCATGAAATGTTAGGTTTAGTCATGCGATCTCAAACAAGTCACTTCTGGTTATGATAATGTCATTAGCATAGGCTGTTAGAAAGGATTCTACAAGCCGTAGAGAGAGATTTTCTCAGCTTATGTACTCCTCCTGTCATTTCCTTTTTCTCAAACAAAGTGGGATTCTAATTTTTTTTTCATCCAAGCTCTCATAAAATTGATCCAGATTTGAACTTCTCAATGCCGCCATCTGCTTGTGCTGGATTGTGAAATTCTTTGCATTGCATTCCTTTCTTCCTGTCAGATAGGTCAACAATATCCCTTGTATTACTTCCTCGAGGAGCTCTCACTCACTCACCATCAATTCAGATGTTCTGCATCCAGTATATTCTTAGGAATTTTCCACCTTATCAACATTAGTCACAAATGCCTTGAATATGACATTTGTTAAGATAATTAGAAATGCAATGTCGTGATCATGCTCTTTGTTCCTTTAAAGAGGAAATAGAGATATCCAAATCTGCATAAGTCTCGGGTTATGCTGCTCTATCTCTACAAAATATAGTTTTCGTTGTCATTATTGCAAATAAGTTAGTGCCAGTCATGTCACAAATGTTCGGTTTAAGTTTTCTATTCTGTGTTTAGTGAAAGAACATCATTGGACTTGTCTCTCCCATGGATCAGTTTCCTGAGTAGATTAGATTCAAGGTTCAGTCTCAGGTTAGGAGATGGAGGAGAATTCACAAAATTATAAGCTTATATGTTTAGACTGTTAAAGTTATGTGTTTTAGATAGCAGGAGAATGTTGTTCAGTCTCCCACGTGATCTACAATTCCTGCTTGGCATCTTAATGGTAATAATGCAGTATGGAATCCCAATTACAATACCTATATTTCCTCATATTCATCTCCTCCTGAAGATATGCATTGTCAAAACAGGATGTTGTCCTGGAATTTACGCATCAGCATTGACTACAGGAGGTAAATAAAATCTGTATTCTTGTTGGGCAGGTGACTGCGAGTGAGTATCCTACAAATGCAACTTGTGGGAGACCATGGGTACATGTTTTGACTTACAAGCATTTTGAACTTTAGAAATGAAAGTTGTGCGCTCAATGAATTTTGGAATTAAGGAGTTCAAATAGTAGGGTAGTACTGCATGAGTAAACTTTAAGGAGGGTTTCAATGTCTATAACTTTGAGGGCAATCTATGCATTGGGGGTAGAGCTAGAAAACGTAATTTCCGTCGTAGTTTAAGGAAGGTAATAGATTTCTCTTTCTGCTTCCCATTTTTCTGTGGAGTATATGCGTTAGAAGTTTGGTGAACATTCGCTTGGGATAAGAGGTACAGTTAAGGTATTTGATAGATACTCCCTTTGTTGTTAGTCGCGAACATCTAAGTTGGAATTTGGAAGGCATTAAAAAATATATAGAAGTTTTGGAAATTTTGGAGAACTTATTACCAATCATTAGAGGTACCCAGCAAGCCCTTGTATAACTTATCAATTTGCACATGATGAAATGGTTCAGAAGGTTTATAATTTATGGCAGAGTGAGTTTTTGTCTGTTTCGCAAAAATTCATTGCTCACATGAAATTTGCCACAGTTTTACTAATTAACTAATAATTATAAAAAGTGGGTACAAGTTCTGTAAAGAAAGCTAGGTAACACTTTCGTCCTTTATCTTTTTTTTGTAACGATTTAGTCCTTTATGTTATAAAATGACACTATTTTATCATTTTTGTATGAGATTTTTTCAATGAAATTTGATTTTCTTGACTAGTATGATGAAGATTTGCGTTTGTCTATGAGTTTGATGAATTTTTTTTTGGAATTTTTGATTATTTTTTTCATAAAAAGGATAACTATGTTGTTATTTTATAACATAAAGGACTAAATCGTTACAAAAAAAAGATAAAGGACGAAAATGTTATCTAAAATTAAGTTAAGGGACTAATTGTGTAATTTTGCCTAATTATAAAAAGTGGGTACAAGTTCTGTAAAGAAAGCTAGGTTGTGTGGGTACTGGGTGACCTTGATGATAGTGCCATAAAAGCGCTTTAGTTCAGAATCTGTTTTTTTGATATAAAATAATGTTAAGATTCTTAGGATTTAGTGTGTTAATTTGGGTTAGTTAATAGTTAGTTACAAGTTAGTTAGTGTAGTTTGAAGTTAGTTACACAATTGGCGGTGACCTTGATGATAGTGCCATAAAAGCGCTTTAGTTCAGAATCTGTTTTTTTGATATAAAATAATGTTAAGATTCTTAGGATTTAGTGTGTTAATTTGGGTTAGTTAATAGTTAGTTACAAGTTAGTTAGTGTAGTTTGAAGTTAGTTACACAATTGGCGGTGACCTTGATGATAGTGCCATAAAAGCGCTTTAGTTCAGAATCTGTTTTTTTGATATAAAATAATGTTAAGATTCTTAGGATTTAGTGTGTTAATTTGGGTTAGTTAATAGTTAGTTACAAGTTAGTTAGTGTAGTTTGAAGTTAGTTACACAATTGGTTAGTCTAATTAGTCCTATAAATATGGACTAGTATGTACTCATTTTCTATCTTTTGATCAAAATATTTCTCTGTAATCTTTTCTCAATCAAAGCCTTTTGGCTCTTTTTGTTTCTAATTCTCCGAATTCGCAATTACTCAACATGGTATCATCGCCTCGGTTGCGATCTCCGAGATATCCTTCTTCCGCTGCCGTATCGGAGAAATCTTCTCCCTTTCAGCACAAAGAAATTTTACTGTTCTTTTCGATCCTCCATCGTTTCTAATGACAGACTCCATTGTTTGCCATCTATGGAAGAAATCAAAGGTTGAAAAGAAGTTTTCGTCATTACCGCCACTTCGGAAACCACCGCAAGAATCTGCAGTTCTCTCAACCGAAGCTGTTTCTTTCAATTTTGGCAGTTTTAATTCAGAAATTGTTCCGATCATGTCAACCAAATCTGTTATACCAGCAATTGAAGGTTGTAATATCAAGATTGGTGAAATCTCATGTGTTTTGAACAATCCTGTTTCTGCATCATCAGTAGTGTATGCAAATGATTCTTCTGATTCTTTCGATTTCGCATTTGAATCCAATACGAAGTCAACAGAGGTTGTTACGGAAGATCAAGAACCACAGAGTTTTCGAGTTGCTTCCGCTGTTTTCAGTTTCGTCATCGCAAATCAATTCCGCGGTGATAATTTCTCCAAGGTTCTAATCAATCTTTTCATGAAGTTTGTTAACATTTTCAGAATTGTAATTTCAGCACCGCCTTGGTTCGCCGGTGGTGATACTCCATTGATTTTCGATCCCGATGGAGTTACCGTACCTCTCTTCATCGCGACAGTTCCTGGTTCGATAAATTTGATTGAGAATACATTTCTTGCTATTTTGTGTTTGGAATCGATTTTTCAGAATTGCATTTACAGAAGAACCTTTTTAGAATCAAGTTTGAAGAAAACTCGTCTCAAAAGCACGTTTGGAACAAGCTATTTTGGTTGAAATCGCGTATGCCGAATTTTCTTTCAGAATCCCGTTTGCAGAAAGCGCCTTTGAGAAGCAACTTTGGTTCATTCTTTGATGTTTTGGGTTTGTGCAAAATCGTGTTTGAAGAATTATTCTCTGTTCCTGGATTCACTAGCGTTTCAATGTTTTGGAGAATCACAGAAGCGTGTTTTAGAAAGTTTTATTGGAAAAGCTGTTTTTGCAAAAGTGCTTTTAGAAAAGTTGTTTCGGAAACACGTTTTTGGATAAGTTGTTTTTGGTTCATAATCACGTTTTGAGAAGCTGTTTGCAGATTTTATAATTGGTATTCTTGTTCTGCGTTCCTTCAGAGCCTTCTGCGTGTTACTCAGTTTCTCTGGAAGGTGCTGATTGCTCATTTGGGCTTGGGCCTCTTCAGTCTGCTGGATTCTACCTTGGGTATCCTTTCATTTCATATTAGTTTTTCTGTTTTTTACTAGTTTACACCCTTTGTTTGACTTAGTTCTTGTAGTATGCAAATTTCAATTGTAATTCATTGTATTCCAAACTCAAATTGGTGAATTTCCCCATTTTGATTCTTAGGATTTAGTGTGTTAATTAGGGTTAGTTAATAGTTAGTTACAAGTTAGTTAGTGTAGTTTGGTCTAGTATGTACTCATTTTCTATCTTTTGATCAAAATATTTCTCTGTAATCTTTTTCAATCAAAGCCTTTTGGCTCTTTTTGTTTCTAATTCTCCGAATTCTCAATTACTCAACAAATAATAAACCAGATTAGGCAGAAGGAACTTAATCCTACAAATTGGACAACTATCCGTAATATATTAGATACCTCCCGTTTCTTCACTCAGATAACTTGTCTTCACTCAGATGATTTTTCCCTCTTTTCTTCGTATAAGCTGTCAATTTCACGATGACAAATTGGATGTAATTCTTTAAACTTTGTATTGAGGCGAGCTGTTTACCTTTTTAGCATTAATTTTAATAGTTTATGTTTCTGGGCTATTTATTTGTAACTTTGTTTACAAGTTGTGTAAATGAAATGAACTTATGGTGCTATTAGGTGGTTAACCGTGTTTACTGGTTGTGTCCAATGATATGAATGTATAATGCAATCATCACGACAAAGTTACTTTCTTGTTTAAAATTCTCCAACTACACTTCAAAAACAATGCTGATGAATTAATTTGGTGATATAAATATCAGAAAGAAAATTACAATAATGAAAAATTGAGCTGTTTAATTATTTTATGTTTTGTACTTCCATTTTTAGGATTTATATTTTGAATATGTTATATGTTATTTGTCATGAGTTCTCTGATTTGAATATGCTCAGGTATGTGAAACGAGAGCATCTTATTGATGTTACTGAAGTGTTTAGAGTACTCAGTGCCGAGAAGAAATTCCGGATAGCCAAACTTGTTTTGTACTTAATAGTCCTCATTGTCGTCATCTTCAGGTTTGTCACCCTTAAACAAATGCTTAACACTGTGTCCATTTCATTTTCTAATTGAGGCCATCTTTTAGAATTGTTGATGCTGGGAGAATAATATTTTAGAATTCCATGACTTCAGGGAAAATTTAATAATCCTCTCAAAACACAGTCTACATTATTGTCAAGTAGATTAGTATATATCTCATTAGAAAATCAACTGTTTTCGCTTAGCTACCATGATTTTAAAGAATCTTAGACTCCTGTAAATTTAGTTTCTCGATTAGTCCTACTCTTACTAATACTATGTATTCTCTCCTCCCAAATAGTTTTGTTCTCCAACATTGATGTTTGAAGTAAATGAGTATAGTTATTGCAAGTGACCTTGATTTTGTGATATTATGAAGTTATGAAATTGCAATAATTTTTGTCATATTATATAAAAGTATACAAATGAGAATGTTAGTGTGCCTCTATTTATACATTCATTATATATATCTAAAAAGATGTTCAGAATGTTTTACCTTCTAAATTTTGATAAGAATTGCACATTCCAAATGTCATTATGCAAGGTAAAAAAATTGCTTCATTTTAGAAGAAAAGAAAGGTTATGAATACATTTCAAATAAATAGTATTGTATTTTGAAGTAAGGTTTAATTGAGATATTACTATCTATGAACTTGTTTCTACAAACTTGGGGCTTCTGATTACTTCTTCCATTGGTTCCTGTTTGGCATTTTTGTTGGCAATAATAAGCATTGAAGAATGTATTTTATAAGTTTTTGAAAATGCATTATGGATGACGATTCAATATTTCTAGAAATTTGAGAAATGCCAAAAAGCTATTTTGAGTATTTACAAAATGCACTCTTCCTAATTAGCTAGCCACCTATCTAATCTGTCACAATTGTTCAATGTGCCTTTCATCCATGGCATGATGAAAGGAAAATTGGAAATGTTTTCTAAAAGCAAATGGACTCGTGGAGTTTGATCCACTGTACACCTTTTACTAGATTATATTGAAAAGACCACGCTTCCATTTTTGGGAGTGGTATCCCATCTTAAATTGTTAGGAAGCTAGTGCTTTGGCAATTGAAAATCTAGGATTCTAAGGACTAGAAAGCTATGAAAACAAAGAAGAAAGAAAAAAGTAAGACAATTAATTTTCTTCATTCATCGGTTCATTTCCCAAATTACGTAATAATACAACACACTTCATAAGCTATTCTATATGAATTATAGCCATCAAAGTGTCACCATCTTAGGAAAGGATAATAAAATTCAACACAAAAATTAAAATTAAAATTAAAGTGATCCGTTATGGACCTGGATCCCGCGACCTGAGAGACAGATGAGTGACTGAGGACGGCGTCGGCTCCACATAGGGGGTGGTGTGCCTACAAACACTCCGACGATCAAGTAAGTCAAGGGCCATTAGTGTGAGGTTTTGTTGAATGTGTCCCTGGACTTGAATTGTAAGTTAGCATTTATAGGATGAGGATTAATGTTTCTCGGATGGAGACACCCTAACTGGACATTTTGTCTTAACTATTGTAGACAAATCATGATGTGATCTTCATCACACGGTCCTGATTGGATCACCAGACCTGCTTTGGTGAGCCTCTAGGGCGTGTCAATGGCATAGTCCGTAATGTGTAACTCTGTTGACGGTTACCCATTCTCTTGTTGGACTGGGCTTGGCCTGGAACATAAAGTAACAATGATTTTCTGATGGGTTTCTAAATCTAATTAATCAGATGAAAAAACCCCACTATCATACCTACAATATAGTAATTGTCTCATGCTTCTGTCAATTGTGACATCATTCCACTTTTAGTAATTGTACTTACTCTTTCTCAACCAAATAAAATGTCTTTTTCCAAATTGAAAGAGTGTCATTACGTACTCTCTTGCTTTGTTTGATCCAGACGAAAGATGCCAATTTGAAATACTGCTTGGTTGACCTAATAATGAATATAAGACTTGAATCCTTTTACATTATTCCTTTTGTTGTCTGCATTTTTAAATCATCTAGTATAATGACGATGAATGAAGCTTATTTCTATTAGTGCCCTCTCATTGTTATCTGAATTATCTTATAAAGTTATTTTGGAAGATTCATCCTTCATGGCTTGCTGTTTATAATTCTTTCAAGGAACCTGAAGGACAATTTTTCATTTGCAGGCTTACATTAATCGGTGTCTACTATTTAGGCCTCGAAGACGATGATGACTTGAAATACTTTTGGTAACTCACGTGTGCGATGTGGCAACAAATGTGTGAATCCCCTCCCCCTCCCTTTGGGGTACTGTTGGCAGGAACCTTTTGAGGGAAATTGTGATTTGATCTGTATCATTAGGTTTAGGACTTAGAATTCAGTTGTCACAGAAATAGTAATCTTAGGTGCTAATTGAATGAAATTGCATATCCATCGTATATTATATGTGCTTAAGGGTATGTTTGTTTCTACATTTTGTTAAATTTTTTTGTGAAGTATTTAAATTTAACAACTGATTTTGTGTTGGTCAAACTTTTATTCTTTGGAGGATTTAGTATATTTTCTTCATTTCCAGTGGGTCTGTTCTTCCTTGTTTATCCCTGATGAAGGGATTTGGATCATCTACTGCAACTGCACGGTGCATCAAACTTTTACAACTGTTTGATCTAGAGATCTATTTAAATATAAATGTGAAGAATTTTGTTTTCTTATCCCACACTTCAAATAATTTTACTAATTGTGAAAGTTAAACTTATTATCATTTTAAAAGAATTTATTCACAGCTGAGTTAAGTTTTTTTTTTCATCTTCATATGTAACCACGTCCACAACACAATCACTGTTCTACTGTGGTTTTCCTTGGGGCATTTAAGGTGTACCTTATTCCTTCTACTAGGTTAGCTAATGTATATTTTCAAGATAGCATGTTATATTAGGTCTTGTTTTACATAATAATTGGAATGATGGGGGTAAAGGATCACTGGTTTATCCCTTTATAACATAGTACTCCTTATATGCACTGTATTTTATAACATGCATAATTATTGGTAGATAATATTCTAATGGATGATTTTTTTCGAATGTTTACTCACGGTTCTACCTTCTTTTTCTCTGCAATTTCTCTACATTCACGTATCTTTTCGTTTCTTGTTTAACAAGAATTCTTCCTTGCTATTTTCCCCCTTTTCTCTTGATTCCCTTACAACAATTTTGATTCTCTTGATTATGCATGATATTAGAAAGCTCAATTTGACCAATTACTTCATGTATATCATAACGTTGCCGTTTTGCCATAATTTGTGTAACACCTTTTGAATTAATCTACCTATTTAATTGGTGATATTTGTTAGACTTAGATTATTTTAAGTGTGCTTTGTACCAATATATATATATATATATATATATATATATATATATATATATATATATATATATATATATATATATATTTTTGAAGTTGAGAAAAACACAAGAAGGGGGGTTGAATTGTGTTATTCTTCTTTTTAAAACTAAGTCCATTGTTCAGAGTCTTATGCAGCGGATAAAGTAAAGAGATAGATAGAAGAGAAAGACACAAAAGAATTATACAGGTTCCTTTCATAATTCGGAAGTAGTCCTGCCCCCCTTGCACTTCCAAGGAGAGTTCACTAAAATCAATATCTGATTACAATTGCTCAAGCACAAAAGCAAGAGACTTCAAACTACTCAAGCACAAAAGCAAGAGGTTTCCTATGCTCAAGCACACACACGCATGAGACTTCCTATGCTCAAGCACAAAAGCAAGAGACTTCTAAAGAAACACAATTACACAGAAAAATATTTGAGATTGAACATTTGATATACAATCAGTGATGTTCATAATACAAATCAGATACAAACTCTTAAGACTTGAATTTCTAAGATATGAAAGTTGATAAGAAATTCTAAGTGAACTTGATGTGAAAACAATTTCAGCAGAGTTTTGGCACTTGTAAAATTGTTGTGAGTCTCTTACAATCTTCAAGTCTTCACTTCTTTAGATAGAGGTGTGAAAGAGACGTTGATTGCTAGCACATCAAAAGAGTTGTTGTTGAAGCTTGATAATCACCAATGATTTATTGCTTGATTTGGTTATTGTCCTATGAGGGAACAATTTCAAATTCATTCCTTGAATAGAGAATAACCAGCGTAGATATAACTGTTATCTTGTACTACTGCAAACTTGAGGAGTGGAGTAGTGGAGAAGTGGTTGTACAATTGTACTATGTCCTTTTCCTGCGCTCTTCAATGGATAAGCATCCAATGCTTTCTAATTCTTCTGAAATAGTCGTTGCTCTAGGCTTCCATTCCTTCTGCAATCATATGAGTTCAAAATAACAACTTTTAACTAACTCCAGCTTCCAGTCTTCAGACTCTATTGAACTTCAGCTTCTGAGGCTGTAACACCCCGTTTTCCCAACGTGAAAATTTCATTTATTTAATCAGAGTAATTCACCTAAACGGAATGTCACATTCTTTTCTTAAAATCATAAACTGAATAAATAACTATTTATCCTTTAAAATTCAATAACTAAAAAGTCTTTAATACTTCGCAGCGGAAATTATTCAATAATCAAAACAGTCTTTGGCACTAAAGCCTCTTTACAATTATGTCATAAAAATCCATTCTAAAAACATAGTCATAACTCTTCAGAAACAATACGTAAGGAATATAAAGCAATAACAAATTCCCATCCTGTTACGTATCAGAGCACCTAAAGACACTTGAGCCACCATTCCTACTAATCATTAATACCTGCAAGTTACTCATACGAAGAGCAACATTTTCAAGCAGAAGGGGTGAGATTTCACAAAACAATAATATTAAGCATATAATTCAATAATTATATTTAACAACACAAATAACTTCATCTATTAGTAATAATAATTCTTCATGTAATAATTTTTAATAACTCAACCAACTTCTAATTATCATTTAACACATATTAACCAAATCGTAACAAACATAGATCATCACATCATAGTCATAGTTCATATATAGCATAACAACATCTTAATCCTAATTCATATACAACATAACAACATCATTAATTCATAATAATAATTATTCATCAAACATCCCATTATCAATTCATTAATAAAAGATGTAACGCCCACTTTCGTTTAATCGTTTATTTAATCGAGTTTAGGTGATTATATTATAATTATATAATATATGCATGATTTTGATATGTTTTGATGATTTGTGGTGATTTTGATGATTTGATTGATGACGTGATAAGTTATTAGTTTTGGAGGATTTGATAAGATTAGAGAATTTATTTTATTGTTAAATAAAATAAAGATTTGAAAAAATATTTAGTTGAGGGCTGTTTTGATATTTTAGATAGTGTTGGGGGAGAAAGTGAAATAAGATAAGTTATTAAGGAGAGATATAAAAGAATAGACCTAGGTTTAGAAAAAACACTTTGTACGTGAAAATAAGGAGAGATATTAAGGAGAGATATAATGAATTTTTGTGATTTTAGGAAGCCTGGCTGTAGCGACATTCATCGCTCGCCACGGCGAGCTATGATCCTCGCCTCGCGAGTGATGAGCTTCATCGCTCGCCACACGAGCCTTTTCCCTTCGCCTCGCGAGTTGTTTGGTTCAACTCGCCATGGCGAGCAACCCTTCCTCGCCTCGCGAGCTTAGGCAGAGTGCATGTCATATTTTGTAGTTTCGACTTTTTAGTTGGACCTTGAGTGCCTTTAAGTGCCTAAACATACATAGAGATGATTAGGAATGATTTTAGGACAGGATTGAACCCAAAACAACATTAGTTGGGAATCTGAGTGGTACTCGCCATGGCGAGTGAGAACTCTCGCCTCGCGAGCAAGTCCAGAATGTAGCTGTTGAGTGGTTGTGCGATTTGTGTCGCACCCTTTGATCAAGAGTGAACCCCTAACTGGTAATGAAACCTAATGATAACGTTTAATGCAGACTGTAAAGCTATTAAGTTATGTTGATATTATTTGAGCATGATTAATGTATTATGCAATATGTAAGATATAATTGAAATGATTATGATTCTATTGAATTGCTATTGATATATTGATATCTCCCTGCTGTTATGTGACTTGACTATGCTGCTGCTGTTATTTAACTGAGTATGCAATGTTATATATGAATACAATGAAAATGATGACGTTTTGCTTCAAGTTATTGAATGCACATGATTATGATGATTACGATGTTTTGTTGTTAAGAGTCCATGCATAGCATATCATTGAGCTTAGTCCTCACCACGTTTTATTAGGAGCTTTGTCCTCCGCACGATTATTAGGAGCTTTGTCCTCCGCACGATTAAAGTATATTTATACTTATGATGACGATTGGTACCACATGCATATACGGAGTCTAGGAGCATTGTCACATTGTCATGTCTATTATGCTATGTTGATGATGATTGATTATGTGATTAAGTGATAACGTTATATTGTTGAAGATGATTAATTATGTCATTACGTGATAAATGCTTATTAGAGATACAATGATGATTATGTTTTAAATTGATTATGATCAAGACTGATTAGGATGTTAACTTATGATTCTTAATTGCATTGATTAATGTTATTCTGTTATGAAATCTCACCCCTTCTGTTTGAATGTTACCTCGACCGTGGGTAACGTGCAGGTGATCGAGCTTAGTGTGCTGTTTCCGTCATGAGTGGCCTTGCCTTCACTGTGTCGTCTAGGTCGCTCTGATACGTAACGGGATGGGGCTTTATGATTATGCATGCTTCATTCTATTACGTGACTTTTATGCTGTTTATGATTATGAACTAATTTCTTTTAAGATTTATGATGAGGCCTGCGTGCCAAAACGTTTTATGATTATGACATAATTTCCGCTGCGATGTTTAAGATATTTGGTTAAATCATTATTTAACTGTTTTGGATTACGTTTATGTGATATCCCGTTGTTTACGATGCTTACTCTGATAAATGCTATGTATTTAATGACATTTTTCATATTGGGAAAACGGGGTGTTACAATTGGTATCAGAGCAGGTTGGTCCGTCCGGTCAATTAGAGAGTCGTGTTGAGTCTTAGTAATATTTATATTACTATCTTATGTTGTTGTTGCTACTTTTGTAGAATCTCAAAAATGGCTGGAAGAAACGATGCTGCGTTAGCTGCTGCTCTACAAGCTGTTGCCCAAGCTGTGGGACAACAACCTAACGTGAATGCCGGTGCGAATGCTGAAGCTAGGATGTTGGAGACGTTCATGAAGAAGAACCCTCCGACTTTCAAAGGACGTTATGACCCTGATGGAGCCCAGACGTGGCTTAAGGAGATTGAGAGGATTTTCCGGGTTATGCAGTGCACGGAGGATCAGAAAGTGCGGTTTGGTACTCATCAGCTGGCCGAGGAAGCTGATGACTGGTGGGTTGCTCTTCTGCCTACCCTTGGGCAGGAGGGAGCTGTTGTGACTTGGGCTGTTTTCAGGAGAGAGTTCCTGAGAAGATACTTTCCGGAAGATGTTCGCGGGAAGAAGGAGATCGAGTTCCTTGAGCTGAAACAAGGAAATATGTACGTGACAGAGTATGCTGCCAAGTTCGTGGAGCTGTCTAAGTTCTATCCGCACTATACTGCTGAGAATGCTGAGTTCTCGAGATGTATCAAGTTCGAGAATGGTCTGAGGCCCGACATCAAGAGGGCGATTGGGTATCAACAGCTGAGAGTTTTTCCAGATTTGGTTAACAGCTGCAGGATCTATGAGGAGGATACCAAGGCTCACTACAAGGTAGTGAACGAGAGGAAGGGCAAGGGACAGCAGAGTCGTCCTAAGCCGTACAGTGCCCCCGCTGACAAAGGTAAACAGAAGATGGTCGATGTTAGGCGGCCTAAGAAGAAGGATGCTGCAGAGATTGTGTGCTTCAATTGTGGTGAGAAAGGCCACAAGAGCAACGCCTGTCCTGAGGAAATCAAGAAGTGTGTCCGGTGTGGTAAGAAGGGTCATGTGGTAGCTGATTGCAATCGTACGGACGTTGTGTGCTTTAATTGCAATGGAGAGGGTCACATTAGTTCACAGTGTACTCAGCCTAAGAGGGCGCCGACTACTGGTAGGGTCTTTGCTTTGAGTGGGACTCAGACAGAGAATGAGGATCGTTTGATCAGAGGTACTTGCTATATTAATAATACTCCTTTAGTTGCTATTATTGATACTGGTGCTACGCATTGTTTTATTGCTTTCGATTGTGTTTCTGCTTTGGGTCTTGATTTGTCTGATATGAATGGAGAGATGGTTGTCGAAACTCCGGCTAAGGGTTCGGTGACTACTTCTCTCGTATGTTTGAAATGTCCTTTGTCTATGTTTGGTCGTGATTTTGAAATGGATTTAGTTTGTCTACCTTTGAGTGGTATGGATGTGATTCTGGGTATGAACTGGTTAGAGTACAACCACGTTCTTATTAATTGTTTTAGCAAGACAGTACATTTCTCTTCCGTCGAAGAGGAAAGTGGTGCAGAGTTTTTATCTACTAAGCAGCTGAAGCAACTGGAACGCGACGGTATCTTGATGTTTTCATTAATGGCTACTATATCTATTGAGAATCAAGCAGTGATTGATAGGTTACCGGTGGTGTGTGAATTTCCTGAAGTTTTTCCAGATGAGATTCCTGATGTGCCTCCAGAGAGAGAAGTTGAGTTTTCTATTGATCTTGTTCCTGGAACGAAGCCGGTCTCGATGGCACCTTATCGTATGTCTGCTTCCGAGTTATCTGAGTTGAAGAAACAGTTGGAAGACTTGCTTGAGAAGAAGTTTGTTAGACCAAGTGTTTCACCTTGGGGAGCGCCGGTTTTGCTAGTAAAGAAGAAAGATGGTAGTATGCGGTTGTGTATTGATTATCGGCAGTTGAACAAGGTAACTATCAAGAATAGGTATCCACTTCCGAGAATTGATGATTTGATGGATCAGCTAGTGGGTGCACGAGTTTTCAGCAAGATTGATTTGAGATCAGGTTATCACCAGATTAAAGTAAAGGATGAAGATATGCAGAAGACGGCTTTCAGAACGCGTTATGGTCACTATGAATATAAAGTTATGCCTTTCGGTGTGACCAATGCACCTGAAGTGTTTATGGAGTATATGAATCGCATCTTCCATGCATTTTTGGATCGGTTTGTGGTTGTGTTTATCGACGATATTTTGATTTACTCCAAGACTGAAGAAGAACATGCTGAGCATCTGAAGATTGTCTTACAAGTGTTGAAAGAGAAGAAACTTTATGCTAAATTGTCTAAGTGTGAATTCATGTTGAATGAAGTGAGTTTCCTTGGCCATGTTATTTCCGGAGATGGTATTGCAGTGGATCCGTCTAAAGTTGAAGCGGTATCACAGTGGGAGACTCCTAAGTCCGTTACTGAAATTAGAAGCTTTTTGGGTTTAGCTGGTTACTATAGAAGGTTTATTGAAGGATTTTCTAAGTTAGCTCTTCCGCTAACGTAGTTGACTTGTAAAGGTAAAACTTTTGTGTGGGACGTCCATTGTGAGAAAAGTTTCGGTGAATTGAAGAAGCGTTTGACGACTGCTCCAGTGTTAATTTTGCCGAAGTCAGATGAACCTTTTGTGGTATATTGTGATGCGTCCAAGTTGGGTTTAGGAGGTGTACTTATGCAAGAAGGTAAAGTGGTAGCTTATGCTTCAAGACAGTTGAGAATTCATGAGAAGAATTATCCTACGCATGATCTCGAGTTGGCAGCTGTAGTCTTTGTATTGAAGATATGGAGACATTACTTGTATGGTTCGAGATTTGAGGTGTTTAGTGATCACAAGAGTTTGAAGTATTTGTTCGATCAGAAGGAATTGAATATGAGACAGCGAAGATGGCTTGAATTGTTGAAAGATTATGACTTTGGCTTGAATTATCATCCAGGTAAAGCTAATGTTGTTGCAGATGCCTTGAGTAGGAAGACATTGCATATGTCCGCCATGATGGTCAGAGAGTTCGAATTGCTTGAACAGTTTAGAGATATGAGTTTGGTTTGCGAATGGTCACCTCAGAGTGTGAAACTGGGTATGCTGAAGATTGATAGTGAATTCCTAAAAAGTATCAAGGAAGCACAGAAAGTTGATGTAAAGTTTGTGGACTTGTTGGTTGCTAGAGATCAGACTGAAGACAGTGATTTTGAAATCGATGATCAAGGTGTGTTGAGATTCCGAGGAAGAATTTGTATCCCAGACAATGAAGAGATTAAGAAGATGATTCTTGAAGAGAGCCATAGAAGTAGCTTGAGTATTCATCCGGGAGCTACGAAGATGTATCATGATTTAAAGAAGATTTTCTGGTGGTCTGGTTTGAAACGAGATGTGGCACAGTTTGTGTATTCCTGTTTAGTTTGTCAGAAGTCGAAAGTCGAGCATCAGAAACCCGCTGGGATGATGGTACCTTTAGATGTGCCAGAATGGAAATGGGATAGTATATCGATGGATTTTGTGACGAGTTTGCCGAATACTCTGAGAGGGAGCGACGCAATTTGGGTTATTGTTGATAGGTTGACGAAGTCAGCTCATTTCCTACCTATTAATATTAGTTTCTCTGTTGCCCAGTTGGCAGAGATTTACATCAAAGAGATTGTGAAGCTGCATGGTGTTCCTTCGAGCATTGTATCAGATAGAGATCCAAGATTTACTTCTAGATTTTGGAAAAGTTTGCAAGAGGCTTTGGGTTCGAAGTTGAGATTGAGTTCGGCGTATCATCCACAGACAGATGGTCAGTCGGAGAGGACAATTCAGTCGCTAGAGGATTTGTTGAGAATTTGTGTTCTTGAGCAAGGAGGAACTTGGGATAGTCATCTTCCGTTGATCGAGTTCACTTATAATAATAGTTATCATTCTAGTATTGGAATGGCACCGTTCGAGGCTTTGTATGGTCGGAGATGCAGAACTCTGTTGTGTTGGTTTGAATCAGGAGAAAGAGTGGTCTTAGGACCAGAGATTGTTCAGCAAACTACTGAGAAAGTTCAGATGATCCAAGAGAAAATGAAGGCGTCGCAGAGTCGACAAAAGAGTTATTATGATAAGCGTAGAAAAGACCTTGAATTTAAGGAAGGAGACCACGTGTTTTTGAGAGTCACTCCTATGACTGGTGTAGGACGTGCTTTGAAGTCAAAGAAGTTGACCCCGAAGTTCATTGGTCCGTATCAGATATTGGAAAGAGTTGGAACGGTGGCTTACCGAGTGGGTTTACCGCCGCATCTTGCGAATTTGCACAACGTTTTCCATGTGTCGCAACTTCGAAAGTATGTTCCGGATCCATCTCATGTAATTCAGAGTGACGATGTGCAAGTTAGAGACAACCTTACGGTAGAAACTTTACCGTTGAGGATTGATGATCGTAAAGTGAAGACGTTGAGAGGCAAGGAGATACCTCTCGTGAGAGTCGTTTGGTCGGGAGCGACTGGTGAAAGCTTGACGTGGGAGCTTGAGAGTAAGATGCTGGAGTCTTATCCAGAGTTGTTTACTTGAGGTAAATTTTCGAGGACGAAAATCTTTTAAGTGGGGGAGAGTTGTAACGCCCACTTTCGTTTAATCGTTTATTTAATCGAGTTTAGGTGATTATATTATAATTATATAATATATGCATGATTTTGATATGTTTTGATGATTTGTGGTGATTTTGATGATTTGATTGATGACGTGATAAGTTATTAGTTTTGGAGGATTTGATAAGATTAGAGAATTTATTTTATTGTTAAATAAAATAAAGATTTGAAAAAATATTTAGTTGAGGGCTGTTTTGATATTTTAGATAGTGTTGGGGGAGAAAGTGAAATAAGATAAGTTATTAAGGAGAGATATAAAAGAATAGACCTAGGTTTAGAAAAAACACTTTGTACGTGAAAACTTTTGGAAAAAGGGAGAAAAAGCTTAGAGAGGAGCAAGAGACCAAAGAGGGCTGCGATTTCTTCATAACCAGGTAATGGTGGGACTAATAACTCAGTAACATTAGTGAATGTAATTCTGATGATTAGTTAGCAAGAATTAGGATTAGATGGAGAAAACGAAACTAGGTCAAATCCCTAAAATTTGAGAATAAACGGTGGAAATTGGTTAGATTGATGTAGAAAGTATTCCTGGACCTTAGATAATGTTTAGGACAAACTTTGGAATCAGTATCAGACTTAGAACCATGTTAATCGATGAATTTTTGTGATTTTAGGAAGCCTGGCCGTAGCGACATTCATCGCTCGCCACGGCGAGCTATGATCCTCGCCTCGCGAGTGATGAGCTTCATCGCTCGCCACGCGAGCCTTTTCCCTTCGCCTCGCGAGTTGTTTGGTTCAACTCGCCATGGCGAGCAACCCTTCCTCGCCTCGCGAGCTTAGGCAGAGTGCATGTCATATTTTGTAGTTTCGACTTTTTAGTTGGACCTTGAGTGCCTTTAAGTGCCTAAACATACCTAGAGATGATTAGGAATGATTTTAGGACAGGATTGAACCCAAAACAACATTAGTTGGGAATCTAAGTGGTACTCGCCATGGCGAGTGAGAACTCTCGCCTCGCGAGCAAGTCCAGAATGTAGCTGTTGAGTGGTTGTGCGGTCTGTGTCGCACCCTTTGATCAAGAGTGAACCCCTAACTGGTAATGAAACCTAATGATAACGTTTAATGCAGACTGTAAAGCTATTAAGTTATGTTGATATTATTTGAGCATGATTAATGTATTATGCAATATGTAAGATATAATTGAAATGATTATGATTCTATTGAATTGCTATTGATATATTGATATCTCCCTGCTGTTATGTGACTTGACTATGCTGCTGCTGTTATTTAACTGAGTATGCAATGTTATATATGAATACAATGAAAATGATGACGTTTTGCTTCAAGTTATTGAATGCACATGATTATGATGATTACGATGTTTTGTTGTTAAGAGTCCATGCATAGCATATCATTGAGCTTAGTCCTCACCACGTTTTATTAGGAGCTTTGTCCTCCGCACGATTATTAGGAGCTTTGTCCTCCGCACGATTAAAGTATATTTATACTTATGATGACGATTGGTACCACATGCATATACGGAGTCTAGGAGCATTGTCACATTGTCATGTCTATTATGCTATGTTGATGATGATTGATTATGTGATTACGTGATAACGTTATATTGTTGAAGATGATTAATTATGTGATTACGTGATAAATGCTTATTAGAGATACAATGATGATTATGTTTTAAATTGATTATGATCAAGACTGATTAAGATGTTAACTTATGATTCTTAATTGCATTGATTAATGTTATTCTGTTATGAAATCTCACCCCTTCTGTTTGAATGTTACCTCGACTGTGGGTAACGTGCAGGTGATCGAGCTTAGTGTGCTATTTCCGTCGTGAGTGGCCTTGCCTTCACTGTGTCGTCTAGGTCACTCTGATACGTAACGGGATGGGGCTTTATGATTATGCATGCTTCATTCTATTACGTGACTTTTATGCTGTTTATGATTATGAACTAATTTGTTTTAAGATTTATGATGAGGTCTGCGTGCCAAAACGTTTTATGATTATGACATAATTTCCGCTGCGATGTTTAAGATATTTGGTTAAATCATTATTTAACTGTTTTGGATTACGTTTATGTGATATCCCGTTGTTTACGATGCTTACTCTGATAAATGCTATGTATTTAATGAAATTTTTCATATTGGGAAAACGGGGTGTTACAAAAGACAACTTATCAATTTAACATAAACATCATCAAGTACACTTAACAACTCATAGATATCATCATGTAATCATCATCACTAATAACTTTAAAACAACACAATATAATCATCTCTTATTAATAGTAATAATTATCTACATCATAACATAAACATCTTCTTATAATAATATAACAACAACGTAACATGATATTCACTTAATAATAATAATAATTATATATACATCATCTCGTCATAATATAGCATGATATTCACTTAATAATAATAATAATTATATATACATCATCTCTTCATAATATAATAATATAACAACAACATATTCATCTTCTTGTATTAATATAACAACAACGTATTCATCATCTTATGAAAATATAATCAACACATACTAACACCAAAATCAACATCATAAATCTTCAACATAAACATCTTAAACAATATCATCTTAAACATCATAGCATCTTTGATAAACAATTACCAAGTAATCACAACATTCGATCATCATCAATAACATAACATAATATTCACTTAATAATATTAATCATATATAGAACAACATATTCATCACTTAATAGTAACAATTATACACAACATCATAACAACTTAACAATATCATAATCATTATCTTAAACAACATAGCAACGTAACAATATCATAATCAATATCTTAAACAACGTAGCAACATAACAGTATCATAATCAACATGTTAAACAACATAGCAACATAACAATATCATAATCAATATCTTAAACAACGTAGCAACATAACAATATCATAATCAACATGTTAAACAACATAGCAATATTTTAGTCAACATCATATAATTCACATCGTATAATCTTCGTAGGTACTTCTTTAACAACACATGGGTAGAACACAACTCGACAAACTCATGGATGATAATTCATCGATAACTTAACAACTCATGGATGATAATTCATCAACAACGACCTTGACTCGACATATGCGACAATGCAACTTAGACACTTATATGCATGTGGTACCAATCGTCATCATAAGTATTAATATACTTTTATCGTGCGGAGGACAAAGCTCCTAAAACGTGCGGAGGACAAAGCTCCTAATCGTGGTGAGGACAAAGCTCAATGAAATGCTATGCATGGACTCTTAACAACAAAACACCGTAATCATCGTAATCAACATATCATCATGCATCCAATAATTTGGAGCTAAACGTCATCATTTCATAATATATATATAGACATCATGCACTTAGTTAAATAACAGCAGTAGCACAGTCAAATCACACAACAATAGAGAGATATCAATATATCAATTGCAATTCACAACATAACAATATTAATGTGAAGCATCAACAACTTAAACATCAAACATCTTTCACATAAGGCATATAAATATTTCACATAACCAACAACAGCAACATAGGCGACACATAAACATCTCAGGATATAACAATATCAAATGATAATCAACAACAACTCATGTAACTTAGTTAAATAACAATAGCAGCATAATCATATTATATCAACAGCTTATTACCAATTCATTTTCAACAACTTCCTGATCATTCAATAATAATTCAAGTAATGCAATCAATCAATAAATCACATTATAAACACTTAGCATTTCAATATAGCTTCACAATTCACAATCATTATCTTTAATAGGTCACACTATGTACCTAAAGTTCATTTCTAACCAATCCAAACAACTCAAGTCTCACAATGCACTAAAAACACTCAATTCTGGAAGTGCTCGCGAGGCGAGAGCATCTGCTCGCCGTGGCGAGTACAAGCCAACTTTCCAACTAAGGTTGTTCTAGGTTCAATCTCGTTCTAAATCATTCTCTAATCAATAGTAGGCACCTAAAGGTACTCAAAGGCATCTAAGGTTCAACTCAAAAGGTCGAAACACAAAATCTAACATGCTCTCTGCCTTAGCTCGCTATGGCGAGTAAGGTTGCTCGCAATGGCGAGCAATACCAAAACACTCGCGAGGCGAAGGGGAAGGCTCGCGTGGCGAGCGATGAAGATCATCACTCGCGAGGCGAGGATCATAGCTCGCCGTGGCGAGCGATGAATCGAGGCTCGGACATGATGCACTTTCTACACGAAAATCATCATCTAACAAGGTTCTAAGCCTAATTTCAATTCCAGAATTCATCTAAATCATTATCTAAGGTCTAAGGACAGTTTCTACATCTTTTTAACAAGTTTCCACCGTTTAATCATCAATTCTATCAATTTGACCTAATTTCCGATTCTTCTTAAACTCATCCTAATTCATGTTAAACTTAACCATTGATTCACATACTTAATAGAATTGCAAAGTTAGTCTCACCCTTACCTTATAATCAGGAAATCGCAGCCCCTCTAGGTCTCTCCCTCTTCTCTTGGCTTTTCTCCCTTTTCTCCAAAAGCAGTCGTACGTACGTTATGTTTTTCTAAACTAGGTCTCTTCTATTTATATAAATCTTTAACCTACTTATTTTTCTCTTAAATCCAAATATTAATATTCTATCCCAATATATATATATATATATATATATATATATATATATATATATAATGTTTCTATAACAATAATAATTAACAATTATATCTCTATAACATATATATATATATATATATATATATTTCCATAACAAATCATACATATTTCTATAACAGATTATATATATTTCTACAACAAATCATACATATTTCTACAATAAATAACATTTATTTCTATAACAAATCACATTTATTTCTGCAACAAATCGTGTATATATTTCTATAACAAATGACATATATACATTCCTAAATCAAATAACATATATTATATTTTTAAATCAAATAGCATATATATATATATATATATATATATATATATATTTCTAAATCAAATAACATATATATTTCTAAATCAAATAACATATATATTATATTAATAAATATATAACATATATCATAACAAAATATCACTCATCAAAATAAATCATATAAATCACACAAATCATATAAGTACATTCTAAACTCATTTAAAATAATCAAATAATTAGAGAGGGCGTTACAGAGGCTCTTCAGACTCTCTGATGACGCCAGCTTTCTGGTAGCCAGTTTTTGATGGTGTTCAGACGCTCTTTGTCTTCAGACTCTGTCTTCAATCTTGCAACAAGGGCTTCCTTTTTGTAAATTCCATTGCCCTCATTTGTTCTTTCAGAACTCATACTTGAATCAAAGACTTATAAATGTTTGTCAATAGTCCTGCACACTTGAACAAATATTAGCATATTCAATTGACATTTTAATACCTTGTTATCATCAAAACTTAAGATGGTAATGTTAAACACATTTTGTTCCAACAATTTTTAATGTGCTTTAAATGTGCTTAAATAATTTAACTTGATAACTTCTGAGTAATTAGGCGTCCCTTGAGTCTACAGATTTGGCACACTACTTTCATTTCCCTTTCCTAAAACTTCTCTTCTGATAGTGTTGTTTTTATTATCTAGTATGGAGTTTGTGTCATGCACGGGTAAATAACTTATACTTTCCATTTTTTTAGTGTTTGATTTGCTGAAAAATAAGAGATTGGGGTTGTGATGTTCAATTTAAAACTCTTTTAGGGTATTGGAAAAAATTAGGGGTAATATAAATGAACAATTTTTTTTTTTTGAGGTGGAAAACTGAAATTCTTGTCCTTCACCAAACCACGAGGCTGCTTTTTATCCCAAGTATAGACTATCTAAAATATAAAAATACTCCATTATTTTCTTCTTAAAAAATATTTCTTCCCTTAATATATTACCCAAGATAATCATTTGGAAAATTTATAGGGACTAAAAACTTATTTAACCCAATATAATAATATGAGCTTTATGTTTATAAATTTCAAGCAGAACATGTTAATTAGTTACACATGCAGTTTCTTATTAGAGACATTATTTTTTCATGAACATATTATACAAACTTATAATGCTAAGCTATTGTTTTGAATTTTGAAATATCGTTTTTTGGTAAACCAAAGTATACTTTATGTTCAATTGAAGAGACTAAATTTGCTGAATGTAACTTAATTTTATTTTTAAATATATTAATATTTAATTTAATATTGTATCAATATGTTAATAACGTTGAGCAATTTTGGAATAAAATTTATCACATATATAAAAAGTTTTTTTTTTTTTTAACAAGCACATAAATAAAGAGTTAAATTTAGAAATGTATTCTAAATTGATAGATGCAGGATGTCATTGCTATGTGATACCAAATACCATATTATCTGCACCCATGAATACAATACAAACGATAGAGGCATAACATAGTTCAAGAGTAGTTTATTGAACGAAAAGCTCCTAAGACCATCTAGGTATGAGCATCTAATTTTAAATAATTCTCACGTGTACACATTATTACTAACTTTATAATACTTTTTTATAAAAAAAAAGACTTTATAGTGCTTTTTAATATTATTACTTAATGATTATTCTTTTATTTTAATACTTATATCTAATTGAACTGAAAAAATAATAAAAGAGAAATTGTGTTTCCTTAGAGATCTTTAATGGGAGTTCTTATGCTTTCCTTAAAAAGAAAATGGGAGTTGTTTTGTCTAATAGGGTGTAGAGCTTATTAGCTACCCCATTGATGAAAAAAATTAGTGAGAAATGATATTTGTACATCTATTATGTGATAATTTTTGGACAACTTTCTCTCTCATACTCACATGAGATTCTTATTCTCTCTCTTCCTTCTTCTCTCTCCATTATTTTTGACCAATAAAAAGAGAGAAAATCAAGATTGTCACCAAAATTATCATCAATTGGATGTACAAATATCATTGCTCAAAATAAGTAGTGATATTTAGAAGTAAGGCTTGTACAAACATTGTCTCACTCTCTCTTGCATAATTATGACTCCATTGCATACTCTATCATATGCTTTCATCGTATTTAAAAAAAATTGTTGCACAAACATATTTATTGTTTTTGAAATATACTAATGTCAAGCTATTAGTAGGACCCACTTAGTAATTTTTTATTAATTTTTTTTTTGTGGTGTTTAGGATTCGAATCCCGAGAGTATTATGTTTTGTCTATATCAACTGAATTAAGCTCATGAAGACTCAATAAAATTAATTCATGACATATACGATATTTGGAAAACCATTTATTTCTTAAAAATATTATTAAAATCAACATTAAATATTAATAAAACACTAATTAATACTAGATTGATGAATTCTAAATAACATTAATTAGCAAAGCAAAAGTGGAATACCCCTATTAAACATAATTTTTGGGCATCTCACTACATATTTTTTATTTTAGTCTATTATTATGACCCAATTAATTTTTATATCAATGTATCCATTAATTAACTATATAATTTTTTTTAAAGTAGCTTTATAAATAGCATTCATTTTTTTTAGCATAATTGTAGCAGGGCCTTCCTATAAGTTTCGGTAGCCACACTATAGTGAAAAATTACTTTAAACAAATATTATTAAGCTTTTTTTTGTACAAAATAAATATTATTAACCTAATGACCTAATAACACTTAGTATGGTTAAAAAAAAAAATTCTATTTTTAAGATAATTAAAATAAACGAATATAAGCTAATGAACTAATAACATCTAATGAGGCAATATTTTTTTGAGTTTATTGAAAAAAAGACAGAGACAGATTTCTAAAATGTGTGCCATACTAGTTTTTAACATTCCATCCCAAACCGTGCTTATATGATCTTGCACTAAAATGTATAAATAAAGAAACAATTGTATTTTCCCTTTAAATACATATCAATGAATTTGGGTAGTAACTAAAAAGCGTAAATAAAGAAACAATCCTACTTTAAAAAAAAATTGTTTATTACACACATGAACAAAAACTCCAATGATCATGGGCATTAGCTCCTATAAATAAATCAACCTCAAAGTCACATTCTCACATCATTCCATAACACCAACATTACTTCTTCCCTCTCTCTTTAGTACTACTTTCTCTTACACACAAAAAAAAAAAAAATGGTCAAAATTTATGCACTGTTGCTACTCTTACTCCAACTAGCATTTTTCACTTCATTTGCTGAAGAGTTTGACACAGCTCTTTACGAACTTGATGGTTTTAAATTTAAGCCCGCCCCTGTTAAACCTATTGTCCCTGTTAAGCCTGCTCCTGTAAACCCTCCAGTCATTGTTAAGCCTCCTGTCCCTGTTACGCCTCCAACACCAGTTAAGCCTTCTGTCCCACTTACACCCCCTGCCCCAATTTCTCCTCCTACCCCTGTTACCCCTCCTGCCCCTGTAACGCCTCCTACACCTGTTACGCCTCCTTCCCTTATTACGCCTCCTACCACTGTTACACCTCCTACCGCTATTACGCCTCCTTCCCCTGTTACGCCTACGCTAGCACCTGTTAAGCCTAGCCCTTTTACGCCTAATCCAATTTCTATTGATGTCCCTGTTGTTATGCCTGTTCCTGTTAATCATGTCCCTATTACACCCACCCTTGTTACGCCTCCTGCCCCTGTTACGCTTCCCCCAATTGAGCCGATTGTCCCTATTAATGTTGCTCCTGTTGAGTCTCCTGTTGTTCCTACATACCCTCCACTGGATGCCCCTTCTCCATCTTACTCACCATTGCTAGCACGCCCCTTGTCTAGAAGACTGATGAATTTTCACTATTAAGCCTCTTGCATTAGAACCTAAGTGTGTTCTTCAAGAAAATAATAATTAAAAAAATTTCGAGTTTATATAGATCGTTGCAATTTAGTGTTTAGGTCTTGATTTTCACTTTCATGTGAAAATATCGTGTTGTGAGCTTGTACTATCAACTCTAAACAAAAAATAAGACATGTTGAATTATCAAATGTAGTTAAAGAGTGACATTATGTGTAACTCATGGTTCTTGTAAGAGTTTAATATTATAATAAATAATATTTATCGTTTTTGCTTAAATTGTTTGATAAAGAATGATTAACTCGTTTAATTGTGTATTCTTTATTGCATGAATAATATGTTTTTTATTATTATACTTTCCTAAAAAAATGTATGTTTTTATTATACTATTATTATGGATGCCACACATGGTAAATACTCCTTTGATATAGATGGTTCATATGCCTTAGAGCGTTTTGTCTTATATGCCAAGTACATAATCCATGAAATGTCTCCGGCATAACTAAAGAAATACCCTTTGCCATCGCAGCATCTTGATCCGTTAGAATGGTTTTAGGTTTTTTTCCACTCATTGCTTTGAGAAAAGTTTCAAATAACCACTGAAAAGAAGGTATTGTTTCATCATATAACAATGTTGCACCAAAAATGATTGTTTGCCGATGATTATTAAGTCCAACAAATACTCCCAATGGCCGATAACCCTTATTTGTCTTGTATGTGGTGTCAAAAGTAACGACATCACCAAAGTACCCATAATCATTGATCATCTGTGCATCTGCCCAAAATATGTTTGTTATTTGCTCTTCAACATCCATTTGAAAGTCATAAAAGAAAGATGGATTTTTGCTTTCTTGTTTGAAATAAGTCATCAATGCACCCACTTCACCATACTTTAGTGAGTCCATCCTTTTTGTTCGAAGCAAATTCTTAGCGTCTGTTCTTGTAAAACCAACCATCTCTATCCCACCAGCCTGCTTGGACATATATTCATGCAATTCTTTTGGTCTTAATCCAGATTCATCTCCCATTATAATTTGTGATGCTTGTACCTCAGATATGCGACGATGAGAGCGAATCATGTGAACATACTCTTGCGGTTGAAGAAGGTGGTTGTGTTCTAGTACAAAGTCAACAACCTTGTATTTCCCTATCTTTCGATCAAGTGAAATACCCATACGTGCATTACACCCCGTTCTAGTTTCTGCCGTAGACTCCCCAGTCGGTTGACGTCTTTTGTCAACACTTCGTGTACCTTCTTTGTAGCATGTGAATCTTCTTGAAGTTAAAACCCCGTCTTTTTTGCTTTTATTCCCATATTCTCGACGAATACCAAATCCAATTCTTTTACTATACTCATTATAAAATTCATAAGCAGCTACCTCGGATTCAAATATCATATCCAAGCGAGGTTTGATGTCGGCAATACTTTCTTGTCCATGTTCCTCATTTTCTTCAAGAATAGTGTTTACCAATTTATCAACAGAATTGTCTACCAAAATAGATGACGGATTCATGCTTTCTGAAAAATAACAGAGTCATCATATTAGTGATTGTGCAAAGATAAGATTATATAAGAATAAAAATATACCCTTTAAAACAAACAAATAAAAAGAACATGTAAACAAAAACAAAAAAAAAACCTTTAACGAGAAACAAAAAAAGGAGAAATAGATGATAATAGTAAACAAAAAAAAAAACTTTAACCAGAACCAAAAAAAGGAGAAATAGATTATAACAATCCTATCATGGTTGTCATCAAACACAAAGGTGGAACGGTTCCATAAGTGTAACGAGAAACAAAAATTTCAAATGACAAAGTCATTGATATGATGAAACAAACCTTTTCAAATGAGAGTCATATGATGAAAGCTTGTAACAGTGTGACGGTGGCGGCAGTGCGCAGTTGCAACAGCAGCGGGAAGTTACGACAGCACGATTGCAGAGTAGGGCAGAGTAGTGGTGAATGTGTGTTGCTAAGTTTGAGCGTGTTTTGTTTCGACGGAGAGGAGAAGAGAAATCGTTTTTTATTTTTTTAAATTAAAAATAATTTAATTTGCTAATTTAAAATCTGAGCCATTGAAATTGTTTTTGCCACGTGTCTTCAATCAGTTCAAAGTACAGGACAGTAAATGGATTTAAAAGACTGGAGCTGATCTGCGCTCCAAAACATATGTGTAGTACAATAGCAACTATGGAGTTTATGCTAAATATTTACATTTTAAAGAATTGAATTTGAATATGGAAAATGAAAAATGAAAATCACACTCCATTGATTGCTATGCATTTAATACCATTCATTAAGATCCATGAATTGTGGTACAATGATCTGTTGCTTGATTTGGTTATTGTCCTATGAGGGAACAATTTCAAATTCATTCCTTGAATAGAGAATAACTAGCGTAGATATAACTATTATCTTGTACTACTGCAAACATGAGGAGTGGAGTAGTGGAGAAGTGGTTGTACAATTGTACAATGTTCTTTTCCTGCGCTCTTCAATGGATAAGCATCCAATGCTTTCTAATTCTTCTGAAATAGTCGTTGTTCTAGGCTTCCATTCCTTCTACAATCATATGAATTCAAAATAACAACTTTTAACTAACTCCAGCTTCCAGTCTTCAGACTCTGTTGAACTTCAGCTTCTGAGGCTCTTCAGACTCTTTGATGACGCCAGCTTCTGGTAGCCAGCTTTTGATGGTGTTCAGACGCTCTTTGTCTTCAGACTCTGTCTTCAATCTTGCAACAAGGGCTTCCTTTTTGTAAATTCCATTGCCCTCATTTGTTCTTTCAGAACTCATACTTGAATCAAAGACTTAAAGATTTTTGTCAATGGTCCTGCACACTTGAACAAATATTAGCATATCCAATTGACATTTTAATACCTTGTTATCATCAAAACTTAACATGGTAATGTTAAACACATTTTATTCCAACAATTTTCAGTGTGTTGTGCTGAAATAATTTAACTTGATAACTTCTGAGTAATTAGGCGTCCCTTGAGTCTACAGATCGGGCACACTACTTTCATTTCCCTTTCCTTAAACTTCTCTTCTGATATGATAGTGTTGTTATTGTTGTTATTATTAACTAGTATGGAGTTTGTGTCAAGCACGGGTAAATAACTTATACTTTCCATTTTTTTAGTGTTTGATTTGCTGAAAAATAAGAGATTGGGGTTGTGATGTTCAATTTAAAACTCTTTTAGGGTATTGGAAAAATTTAGGGTTAATATAAATGAACAATTTTTTTTTTGATGTGGAAAACTGAAAATCTTGTCCTTCACCAAACCATGAGGCTGCTTTTTCTCCCAAGTATAGACTATCTAAAATATAAAAATACTCCATTATCTTCTTCTTCAAAATTATTTCTTCCCTTAATATATTACCCAAGAGAATAATTTGAAAAATTTATAGGAATTAAAAACTTATTTAATCCAATATAATAATTTGAGCTTTATGTTTATAAATTTCAAGCAGAACAAGTTAATTAGTTACACATGCAGTTTCTTATTAGAGACGTTATTTTTTCATGAACATATTATACAAACTTATAATGCTAAGCTATTGTTTTGAATTTTGAAATATCGTTTTTTGGTAAACCAAAGTATACTTTATGTTCAATTGAAGAGACTAAATTTGCTGGATGCAACTTAATTTTATTTGGAAATATATTAATATTTAATTTAATATTGTATTGTTATACCCTGATTTTGGACCTAAAAATACTCGTTCAAATTTATTTTTTAACACTGATATTTGTCAATTCTCTGTTATTTTACTCCGAACCTTTACTCTCTTTTTAAACGTATTTTACTGTCTCTGTCTCAAAGTATGTTCAATCATGATTTTCTTGCATAAAGCTATTCAAAGTGTTTTTCTTGCATTACAAGTCATTTGAAAAACTCTCTGAATCATTGCATTACTTTTCTTGCATTTTATTTCAAAAATCATACAAAAAGGGTATTTTGGTCATTTCCTGCAGTGGAACCCATTTTAGTCCCTATAACTGTCTCTGAGTCTTTCTAACTTGTCTGTACACATCATTGTTGAATCTCTTTTTAAAATCATTTCAAAATCGCATTTGAGTCAGTTTGGGTCAGTTTAGTCCCTAGGGGCATTTTGGTCTTTTCCTGTCAAAATTTCGACAGGGAGGTATTTTAAAATACCTCATGTCGGTAATTTGTTCCTTTTAGTCCGTTTGTTGATTTTATTTTTCGTTTCACTTTACCTTTTTACCAATTACCAATTTTAATTCATTTTATTTTTTTTATTTACATTTCGGTCCCCCAAAAGAGTCCCAAAATTGCATTTTTGTCCAATACTTTTTTTAATTGCATTTTTTTTAGTCTTTTTTTTCTCTTGCTCTTCTATTCAATTTTGTTCACCTTTCTACTATTTTTATGCCTTATGATACTAACCATTTCATCTCACATTTCATTCATCACATAGTTCTAGCATCATTTTTTTATTCATTTCTATATCATTTGGGTTTGTAATAATTTTAGATAGATTAGTTCCTTTTTTAATTCCTTGCAAGACCATAGCATGTATTTAGGATTCAATGTAAAGGACCATGGACACTATAAGTGATGTACACCGACACAAGCACCGACACGCACACACGTTGCATGATTACCGTTTAGATGTATGCTTAGGAAACGCGATTTTTAGACAAGTGCCAATTTTCCAAAAAAATAATAAATCAATTCCATCACTCAAATTTTTCCAAACAAACCTTGGAGTCAAAACTCCATTGAATTTTTTCCTTTATTTTCTTAAACAAATCCAAATGAATCCTAATCCCTACTTAGACTTTTTTTAATAACAATTGAACCAACCATTCACCATTTTCTTCTCTTATGCCTTTAAGGCCTCTTCCTCTTCTTCAAAACCATTTTCCAACAAAAACTAAAATCAACCAAACACACAAAAAAAACATTTTTTGAGAGAGAACTACATGGAGTTTGATCCCTTAAATGGGTATGTAGGCATGAGGTCAAAACCTCTCCAAGTCCACTAAAATAAAACCTCAAACACTTTCTCCCCCCCATTCTTCACTCAAATAAAACTTCTTCTTTAATAAGTAGGCAATAAAAATAAAGCGTAGAAATAAACTTAGGAGAACGGTTCTTATGGAATACCATAATCGTTCCGGGTGCCTAACACCTTCCCGTAGCGAAAGCGACCCCCGAACTTCGAATCTAAGGGTTTTTCTCAATTTTGCCCTTCCCAAGAAAAAATAGAGAATATCAAAGATTGAAAGGTTCAAGCCTAATTTATGACTTGACACCCGAAAATCGCGATAACAGAAATGGCGACTTGACTGGGGACATTTTAAGCGGGTCACGCCTAGTTTTCCTTAGTTTATATTTACGCTTTGTTTTATTGCTTACATATGTGAATACTTGTTTATTTTTCATTTGACGTGTGGGGTGAGAATATCAAAAGTCCTATACCCGAGCTGAGTGAACTTATGAATAGGTAGAGATATAATCGACAATTCGATCCGAGGGTTGCCTCGTGTATTGGGTTATGCGATCAATCTCACATAGCTGAGGCATTTTGGAAGTAATATTGTCGGCGTGTGTTGTCATGCTTAGGCACTTTGCTTTCAATTGTTCGACGATGCTATGGACCGTAGTTACCAAACCCATCCCTGGCCTTTTTAGGACGTAGTGCGGTGGCTAAACCGAGTGTTGTCTCGAGTTTTAGTCGTCACGCGATACTACACTCAAGCTAGACCTTCTTGCGAATAAACATGGAACGGACGTTGTCCCGTGCTACCATGATATACGTAAGAGAGGTTGCAGTTTGGGAACTTGATTAGAACCTTGGTTACTATTATCCTAAACTTTAGTTTACCGGGCACCGTGTCCGCCCGTGGCTCCTCGACTTTAATCTCAACCCTCCATGTTTTCTCTGTAATTGAAAAAACAATCATGCATACATGCATTCATGCATAAATTTTTCTCATGCATTCATCGAAGGATTGGACAAATTAAAAACTTTGTAAACATTACAGTTATGAAGAAGACTAAATCCTACAAGTTCAAGGAAGTTGATTTGGTTAGTTTGAGAGAATTGGCACTCAAGGTTAAGAATCAAACAGGTTTCCGACTCCGGTATGGTGGTTTGCTTACTATTCTCCGGACTAATGTTGAAGAGAAGCTCGTGCACACTCTAGTGCAATTCTATGACCCGGGTTTCCGCTGCTTCACTTTCCCGGATTTCCAGTTGGTCCCTACTCTTGAGGCTTATTCCCACTTGTTGGGCTCACCTATAGCCGAGAAGACGCCTTTCACCGGTCCCGGGACTTCTCTAACTCCTCTGGTTATTGCTAAGGATCTCTATCTCAAGACTTCCGATGTCTCCAAGCATCTTACTACCAAGTCTCACATCCGAGGGTTCACTTCAAAGTATCTACTTGAGCAAGCTAATCTCGAAACTACTTGTCAGGACACACTCGAGGCTATTCTTGCATTGCTTATCTATGGGCTCATTCTCTTCCCGAATCTCGACAACTTTGTGGACATGAATGCTATTGAGATCTTCCATTCCAAGAATCCGGTTCCTACCTTGCTAGCTGACACATACCATGCTATCCATGATCGGACTCTCAAAGGTCGTGGGTCTATCCTTTGCTGCGTGCCTCTCCTATATAGGTGGTTTATTTCTCACCTTCCGAGCTCCTTCCATGATAACTCGGAGGATTGGTCCTACTCACAGCGGATGATGGCTCTCTCTCCTAACGAGGTGGTCTGGATCACTCCCGCCGCTCAGGTTAAGGAAATTATCACTGGTTGTGGAGAATATCTCAATGTACCTCTTCTTGGTACCCGTGGGGGAATCAACTACAATCCGGAGCTTGCTATGAGACAGTTTGGGTTCCCTATGAAGACAAAGCCCATCAATCTTGCCACATCTCCGGAGTTCTTCTATTATTCGAACGCCCCCACCGGACAAAGGGAGGCTTTCACAAGGGCTTGGTCTAAGGTCCGTAGGAAGAGTGTGAAGCATTTGGGTGTGAGATCTGGTATTGCTCATGAGGCCTATACTCAGTGGGTAATAAACCGAGCTGAAGAGATTGGTATGCCATACCCTGCTATGAGACATGTGGCTGCATCTGCTCCATCTATACCTTTACCTCTACCTCCCACAACTCAGGAGATGTATCAGGAGCATCTAGCTATGGAAAGTCGTGAGAAACAAATGTGGAAAGCCCGATACAATGAGGCTGAGAATCTAATCATGACTTTGGATGGTAAGGATGAGCAGAAGACTCATGAGAACCTGATGTTGAAGAAGGAATTGGTTAAGGTCCGAAGGGAACTTGAAGAAAAGGATGAGCTACTTATGCGGGACTCCAAGAGAGCCAGAGGACGACGCAACTCCTATGGTAGATACTGCGGTTCGGATTCGGAATCTGAGTCTGAGGATCATCCCACGACTTCCTATGCTTGAGAGTTTTATTTGTTTATATTTCAAAAGTCTTCCCTTGGCTTAGTATTTCAAAGGGATTCATCTTGTAAACGCTTCGTTTTGCTTTGCTTGTTTAGATATTGTTTACAAAACTCCTAATTTGTCTAAAAATCCTTCGATGTCCAAAAACAACTTTTGCATTTGCATTTGTACATATCATGCATCATGTGCATCATTCATCAAGCCACAAAAGGTTTACAAGTGCTCACTGCCTCCTGGTTTCTTCTGCCACAGAGATTGAAAGGTGGCTCGTGCTTGGAAAGTTTACGAATCAGACAGAATACACCGGACTAGACTCTACAGAAAGAAGAATTCGGCAGCCATGGAAGAAGAGAATGCTCAGCTCCGTACCGAGTTAGCCACTCTAAGGGAAGAATTGGCTAAAGCTAATGATGTCATGACTGCTCTGCTAGCCGCTCAAGAACAATCAGCCACGGCTATCCCTATAGCCACAGCTATACCGGTGACTACAAGCGCGCTCCCAACTGCATCTACAGACGCTCGCTTTGCTATGCCAGTTGGGTTTTCGTATGGGCTTCCACCGTTCTTCACTCCCAGTACTGCAGCGGGCACTGCTAACAATGTTCTGATCCCTGCAACAAATGTTGTCTCCATCAATGCTACTTTGCCACAAACAACGGCAGCTGTCACCGAGCCTCTTGTGCATGCCATACCCCAAGGTGTTAACATCAACACACAGCACGGAAGCATCCCCGTGACCAAAACCATGGAAGAGATGATGGAGGAACTTGCTAAAGAACTCCGTCATGAGATCAAAGCCAATCGAGGGAATGCGGACTCTTTCAAAACTCAAGATCTCTGCTTGGTGTCAAAGGTGGATGTCCCTAAGAAGTTCAAAATCCCAGATTTCGACCGATACAACGGGCTGACTTGTCCCCAGAACCACATCATCAAGTATGTCCGAAAGATGGGCAATTACAAAGACAATGATTCCCTTATGATCCACTGCTTCTAGGATAGTTTGATGGAAGATGCTGCAGAGTGGTATACTAGTTTGAAGAGCCACTATGGGTTTAACACCCGATTGAAGCCGAACAGGGAATTCCTCAGATCTCTCTCCTAGAAGAAGGAGGAAAGCTTCCGTGAATACGCACAAAGATGGAGGGGGGCAGCTGCCCGCATTACTCCCGCTCTTGATGAAGAAGAAATGACCCAGACATTCTTAAAGACCTTGAAGAAGGATTATGTTGAGAGAATGATCATTGCTGCCCCGAATAACTTTTCGGAGATGGTCACCATGGGAACCCGTCTGGAGGAAGCCGTCAGGGAAGGAATCATTGTGTTCGAGAAAGCTGAATCCTCTGTGAATGCATCAAAGAGGTATGGTAATGGACACCACAAGAAGAAAGAAACGGAAGTGGGGATGGTGTCAGCTGGAGCCGGTCAATCCATGGCTACTGTTGCTCCTATCAATGCAGCCCAAATGCCTCCGTCATACCCATATGTGCCGTATTCTCAGCATCCTTTCTTTCCGCCATTTTATCATCAGTACCCTCTGCCACCGGGTCAACCTCAAGTACCCGTTAATGCAATCGCTCAACAGATGAAACAACAGTTGCCAGTTCAACAACAACAACAAAATCAGCAAGCTAGACCCACTTTCCCTCCGATACCGATGTTGTATGCTGAGTTGCTTCCAACTTTACTCCATAGAGGGCATTGTACAACCAGACAGGGCAAGCCCCCACCTGATCCGTTGCCTCCAAGGTTCAGGTCCGACCTCAAATGTGATTTCCATCAAGGCGCCCTGGGTCATGATGTCGAGGGGTGCTATGCTTTGAAGTATATCGTGAAGAAGCTCATTGATCAAGGAAAGCTGACTTTTGAGAATAATGTCCCACATGTCCTCGACAATCCTCTTCCAAATCATGCCGCTGTAAATATGATCGAAGTATGTGAGGAAGCTCCTAGACTTGATGTCCGTAACGTCGCAACTCCTCTGGTGCCTCTACACATCAAGCTGTGCAAAGCTTCTCTGTTCAGCCATGATCATGCCAAGTGCCTAGGGTGCCTTCGTAATCCTTTGGGTTGCTACACCGTTCAAGATGACATCCAAAGCTTGATGAATGATAATTTTTTGACTGTTAGTGATGTCTGCGTAATTGTGCCAGTTTTTCACGATCCGCCTGTCAAGAGTATACCTTTGAAGAAGAATGCTGAGCCTTTGGTGATAAGGTTTCCCGGACCGGTACCGTATACTTCAGATAGGGCTATCCCGTACAAATATAATGCTACCATGATCGAAAACGGAGTAGAAGTGCCTCTGGTGTCCTTGGCTGTGATGAACAATACCGCCGAAGGAACTTCAGCAGCCCTAAGAAGCGGAAGAGTTCGTCCACCATTGTTTCAAAAGAAGGCAGCTACGCCTACCGTGCCACCCATTGACAAGCCAACCCCGACTGATGTTTCCCCCGTTAACAGGGATGCGAGCCAACCAGGCCGGTCTATAGAGGATTCTAATCTGGACGAGATTTTGAGGTTAATCAAAAGAAGTGATTATAAGATTGTGGATCAGCTGTTGCAAACTCCGTCGAAGATATCCATTTTGTCTCTACTCCTGAGTTCCGCTGCCCACAGAGATACCCTTTTGAAAGTATTGGAGCAGGCTTATGTGGATCATGAAGTAACCGTGGATCACTTTGGTAGCATAGTGGGGAACATTATCGCATGTAGCAACCTGTGGTTCAGTGAAGATGAATTGCCCGAAGCAGGAAAGCATCATAATCTGGCCTTGCATATCTCCGTGAATTGCAAGTCCGACATGATCTCAAATGTATTAGTAGACACTGGCTCATCTTTGAACGTGATGCCCAAGTCAACGCTGGATCAGCTGAGTTACCGGGGAACTCCTTTGAGGAGGAGCACTTTTCTGGTCAAAGCCTTTGATGGAACCCGCAAGAGTGTTCTCGGGGAGATAGACTTGCCAATAACTATCGGCCCCGAAACCTTTCTAATCACCTTTCAGGTCATGGATATTAATGCCTCTTACAGCTGTCTCCTAGGGAGACCGTGGATACACGACGCGGGAGCAGTGACCTCTACTTTGCACCAAAAGTTGAAATTTGCAAAAAGTGGAAAGCTTGTTACCATTCATGGAGAGGAAGCATACCTGATTAGCCAGCTATCATCTTTCTCTTGCATAGAAGCAGGGTCTGCAGAGGGGACCGCTTTTCAAGGATTAACTGTCGAAGGTACGGAGCCTAAGAGGGATGGAACTGCCATGGCTTCTTTGAAGGATGCACAGAGTGCCGTCCAAGGGGGTCAAGCTACCGGCTGGGGCAGGTTAATACAGCTTCGTGAGAACAAGCATAAGGAAGGTCTTGGCTTCTCCCCAACTTCAGGAGTTTCCACCGGGGCATTCTATAGTGCTGGGTTTGTCAACGCAATCACAGAAGAAGCAACTGGATTTGGCCCGAGGCCTGTATTTGTTACACCAGGAGGCTTTGCGAGAGATTGGGATGCCATTGACATTCCCTCAATCATGCATGTTTCTGAGTAATATACCTTGTTGCTTAAGTATCTTGTCTTTTCAAAATAACAATCCTCTCGCTCTGCCCAAAGCGAGAGTGATATTTTCTGTAAGGGCATGTTTCGGCATTGCCGTTGATTAATAAAAAATTGGTTGATATCCAGAATGGATCCGATAAAGTATATTTTTGAGAAAGCTGCTGTTACTGGGAAGATTGCACGTTGGCAGATGCTTTTGTCTGAATACGATATTGTGTTCAAAACTCAAAAGGCAATCAAAGGTAGCATTCTTGCCGATCATCTTGCTTACCAACCTCTTGATGATTACCAACCAATTGAGTTCGATTTCCCCGATGAAGAGATCATGTATTTAAAATCAAAAGACTGCGAAGAACCATTGAATGATAAAGGTCCAGATCCCAATAGCAAGTGGGGTTTAGTCTTTGATGGTGCTGTCAATGCTTATGGTAAAGGAATTGGGGCAGTCATTGTATCCCCACAGGGGCATCACATCCCTTTTACCGCCAGAATTCTGTTCGAATGTACCAACAATATGGCTGAGTATGAAGCATGTATCTTTGGGATCGAGGAAGCAATTGACATGAGAATCAAACACCTCGACATCTATGGAGATTCTGCGCTCGTCATCAATCAGATAAAGGGTGAATGGGAGACCCACCATGCTAAGTTGATTCCTTATCGTGATTATGCGAGACGTTTGCTGACATATTTTACAAAGGTTGAGCTGCACCATATTCCTCGTGATGAGAACCAAATGGCTGATGCTCTTGCTACTCTATCCTCCATGTTTCGAGTAAACCATTGGAATGATGTGCCATTAATCAAAGCCTTGAAAGACCTTCACATGTGTTTGCTATTGGGGATGTGATCGACTATAAACCCTGGTACTACGACATCAAACAGTTCTTGCTGAGCCGTGAGTATCCGCCGGGTGCTTCCAAACAAGACAAGAAGACCTTGAGAAGATTGGCCAGTAGATTCCTGTTAGATGGAGATATTCTGTACAAGAGAAACTATGACATGGTATTGTTAAGATGTGTTGATGAACATGAAGCAGAGCAGTTAATGCATGATGTACATGACGGTACCTTCGGGACCCATGCTACAGGGCATACTATGTCAAGGAAGTTGCTACGAGCAGGTTACTACTGGATGACCATGGAGCATGATTGCTACCAGCACGCCAGAAAGTGCCACAAATGTCAAATCTATGCTGATAAGATTCATGTGCCTCCGCACGCTCTCAATGTTATTTCATCCCCGTGGCCGTTCTCAATGTGGGGCATTGACATGATTGGAAGAATTGAACCGAAGGCTTCAAACGGTCATCGTTTCATCTTAGTGGCAATTGACTACTTCACCAAGTGGGTTGAAGCAGCATCTTATACCAATGTGACCAAGCAAGTGGTAGCTAAGTTCATCAAGAATAACATCATCTGTCGGTATGGTGTTCCTAGCAAGATCATTACCGACAATGGTACAAACCTGAACAACAATGTGGTGCAAGCTCTTTGCGAAGAATTCAAAATTGAACATCATAACTCTTCTCCTTATAGACCTCAGATGAATGGTGCAGTTGAGGCCGCCAACAAGAATATCAAGAGAATTGTCCAGAAGATGGTAACCACTTACAAGGACTGGCATGAGATGTTACCCTATGCTATGCATGGCTACCGTACTACAGTGCGCAGTTCAACCGGGGCAACCCCTTTCTCTCTTGTATATGGTATGGAAGCAGTTCTTCCTTTGGAAGTGGAGATCCCATCTCTCCGTGTGATCATGGAAGCAAAGTTACCTGAGGCTGAATGGTGCCAGAGCCGGTATGATCAGTTGAATTTGATTGAGGAAAAACGTATGGATGCCATGGCTCGTGGACAGTCATATCAAGCAAGAATGAAGACTGCCTTTGACAAGAAAGTCCATCCTCGAGAATTCAAGGTAGGAGAACTTGTATTGAAAAGGAGGATGAGCCAGCAACCCGACCCAAGGGGCAAGTGGACGCCTAACTATGAAGGTCCTTATGTTGTCAAGAAGGCCTTCTCCGGTGGTGCTTTAATTCTTACTCACATGGATGGTGTTGAACTTCCAAATCCTGTGAATGCTGATATAGTCAAGAAATACTTCGCCTAGATATATGAAAAGAACAGCGTGGTAGGTCGAAAATCCGAAAGGGCGGCCTAGGCAAAAATGCGCTTCCCGGTGGATCGAAAACCCGAAAGGGCGATCCAGGCAAAAATAAGGGACCAAAAAAAAAATATATATGAAAAGCTCGCTGAGATTGTACGCAACTCAGGCAAGAATGAGCGTCTCGATGAGCCGAAAACCCGAAAGGGTGGTTCATGCAAAAATGAGATTGAAACAAAAGGCAAGTAACTATATCTGGCCAACCACCGTTCCCTTGGGGCATCTGCAGCTATTAATGACCATCTTCATCAAAAGCTCTTACGCTTGCGAATTCAAAGTTTCCAGGAAATGTAATGATTGCTGTGTTCAATGTATCACCAACCAATAAAAATTACCATTTTCCAAGCTTTGTAAATCCGTGGAGTCACGCCTTCGGCTGACCACCACTGTTATACATCAATTTGAGCCCGTGCTTTTGTTTGAAACTCTACTTTCTTTTTACTTTCAAAGTTATGTACAAAAACATTCTCCTTCTATTTTTAATAATGACAAATGCTCGAAACAAGCATCTTGAAAATTGAAAAAGTTTTTTTTGAAAAGCAAACCTGAGCAACATGGTACATTCAAACGAGACATGCATGAGCGAGTGTATGTTGGTGTCTATTTCAATATATGTTACAAGCAGGTTCTCCTCCAGGATAGTCTGTGGTCAATGGCAAGAATGAAAAAACAGAATGAAAATGCATGAAAATGAATAGGCTCGCTAAGTTGAAAACCCGGAAGGGAGGCTTAGGCAAAAAGGAGCACCCCCGCTGGATTGACAACCCGAAAGGGCAGTTCAGGCAAAAATGGGGCAATGAAAAGAATTTATTTCCCCGGTGGATAGAAAACCCGAAAGGGCGATCCAGGCAAAAATGGGATGCAAAAAAAATGAAGAATGAAAATTGAAAAAATAACATGCAAAAAGCATTGACCACAGATGCGACATCCACGGTACATCCAGCACTGAAATGCCCGGCAACGACGGCATTATCCCTAGTAGAGTCTTCCGAGATTCTATCCCTAGCAAGTTGCATAGCTACCTGCCCTCAGCCATGGTTCCGATACATCTCCCAACGATGTTATCTCCAAAGAGGATTTCCAGGAATGTGTAATATAGCACGAGCCATTACGTGCCCAATACTCCAATGTCTTGTCTGTCTCTGCGAAACTGTGTCTACCAGCTGCCAACAGTCATGCATTACAAGCATTCATACATGCATAATCATGCATATTACGTGCCCATGCATTTAATGAAACTGTTATATCATCCATGCATATTGCATTTCCAATGTCAACATCAGTCTCAATTCAATACTCATGTCAGGGTCTCTGTCAAAACCTTGTGAGCCAATAATATTGGTCAATTTCTACCTTTCAAATCAAATCGACGTCAAGTCAATTTCAACCTATATTTTGTCAAAAAAACTAATCCCCTGTGAATTTGTTTCTGTTCGGTCAAGTGGCTAGTTCAAGTCCAAGAACAGCTTGTACCTATCAATTTGCTTATGTTATCGGTCGAGTGCCCAGCTCAATCCAAGAGCAGCTTGTACCTGTCAATATGTTTCTGTTTGGTCAAGTTACCAGTTCGCATCCAAGAACGACTTGTACCCGTTTACTTTTCAATGTTATCGGTCGAGTTACCAGTTCGAATCCAAGAACAGCTCGTACCTGTCTATGTGTCTATGATTTTGCTCAAGTGGCTAGTTCAAGTCCAAGAACAGCTTGTACCCGTCTATCTGTTTCTGTTCGCTCAAGTGGCTAGCTCAATCCAAGAGCAGCTTGCACCTGCCTATTTGTCATTGACTCCGGTGGAGTAACCAGCTCGCATCCAAGAACAAGCTCGCACCTGTCTATTTTCCTTGCTTTCAGTCGAGTGACCAGTTCGAATCAAGAACAACTCGTACCTGTCTGCCTTTTCTATGTCCCCGGTCGAGTGACCAGTTCGAATCCAAGAACAACTCGCACCTGTTTGTCTGCTTTTATTCCCGGTCAAGTGCCCAGCTCAATCGAAGAGCAGCTTGTACCCGTCAATTTGTTCCTAGTCTCCTATCTACCCTGTTATCTGTTATCTTGTCAATGTCTACCAATCCCGCAATGGATACGACATCTTTTGTTAGTTCCAACTCTCGTTTGTCTCGCATTCATAATCCAAATGTTGCATGGCATTCATGATATTTGAAAATGTACAAACGTATTTTTACGTCCAAACACAGTGCAAATGTTAATATTTAAGTATCATCGTCCCGTCAAGCCAAAGACTCCGTCTCTTGACCCTCCGTACAAAGAAACTTAAATAGGGGCAGCTGTTATACCCTGATTTTGGACCTAAAAATACTCGTTCAAATTTATTTTTTAACACTGATATTTGTCAATTCTCTTTTATTTTACTCCGAACCTTTACTCTCTTTTTAAACGTATTTTACTGTCTCTGTCTCAAAGTATGTTCAATCATGATTTTCTTGCATAAAGCTATTCAAAGTGTTTTTCTTGCATTACAAGTCATTTGAAAAACTCTCTGAATCATTGCATTACTTTTCTTGCATTTTATTTCAAAAATCATACAAAAAGGGTATTTTGGTCATTTCCTGCAGTGGAACCCATTTTAGTCCCTATAACTGTCTCTGAGTCTTTCTAACTTGTCTGTACACATCATTGTTGAATGTCTTTTTAAAATCATTTCAAAATCGCATTTGAGTCAGTTTGGGTCAGTTTAGTCCCTAGGGGCATTTTGGTCTTTTCCTGTCAAAATTTCGACAGGGAGGTATTTTAAAATACCTCATGTCGGTAATTTGTTCCTTTTAGTCCGTTTGTTGATTTTATTTTTCGTTTCACTTTACCTTTTTACCAATTACCAATTTTATTTCATTTTATTTTTTTTATTTACATTTCGGTCCCCCAAAAGAGTCCCAAAATTGCATTTTTGTCCAATACTTTTTTTAATTGCATTTTTTTTAGTCTTTTTTTTTTATTGCAGATTAGTCCTCATATTAACTTTTTTCCAGATTAGTCCTTAAGTCCAAAACAGTCCAGGTGTCAATTTTCCATTGGGTCTCCAATACACATGGCAGGCTATAAATAGTAAATGTGTCAGATCCATCACAAGGAGTCAGAAAAAATCAGAATCAATCACAATCAGTCTCAAACAGAATCTTTTTCTCTCTCTCATCCATAACAGAATCAAAACAGAAAAATCTCAGAAAAAAGAGGAAGAACACCAAGAACACATCATCACCAAAATCAACAGATCTAAACCGGATCTGCTCAGAATCAACTCCAATCACTACAAAATCAACAAATCCGAACCGGATTCACACAAAACCACCGCGAATCATCACATCAACACCAAAACGTACCGGATTTTTGAGCAAAAACAACCACAAACGGAGAAAATGCGCGCGCACGGAGAGGGGAAAAAGGGAGATTCGAAGTTTTCCGAAGATTTTTCTCCGTTCTACGACAGAGGTAACGCATTTCTCTCCTCTTTTTCTTCATTTTCGCACGCGCCTATAGTGTAAAAAAGTGTGAAAAAGTTTGTTACGGATAAAGATTTGTAGATCTACGCTTTTGTGTTCGGATTTTGGAAATTTTGAGGCCGGATTTGGACTTTATAGAGAAAAGGATATCTAGATCTGTAGTTTTTTTTCAAAAAAAGTGTGAAAATTTTCTCGAAGTTCAAGTGTAGATCTAGCCCAAATCTCTCAGCCCTTTCTAAAACTAGTGCCGGATTTGTGTAGAGGAGGAGGAGACGAAGCTTTTGGTATAAAAATTTTGAAAAAAAAAAAGAAAAAAAGCTCCGACGCGGTGGCGCCGCCGCCGGAAACCGGCCGGCCGCCGCGCCGGAGCAGCTCCGGCCACCTCCTCCACCTTCTTCTCCGGCGACCGTTTTTTAGAGAGAGGGGAGAGCTTCTCTCTCTAAGTGTAACTTAGAGAGAGAAGGAGTTTGTTTTTATGTGTTTTTTGTGTGAAAATTCCTTTATATACTCCCTCCGTTCCCACGCGCGCGCGTGCATGCTTCTGTGGTGTTCCCTCGCTCTGTGAACCATCAGATCTGGATTGTTCCAAGATCTGATGGCTGCTGTGTGTTTGATTTTGAATCCTGTGTGTGATTTTTTGTGTGGAATATGGTATATCTTCTGTTTGAACCGTTAGATCTTTAATCTAACGGTCACTGTGCTTCCTGCATTTTTACACTATCTTTTGTGCTTTTTTTTTGGACCCTTGGATCTTTGATCCAGTGGCTGTGATGTGATCTTGTGAGTTAGATCTGGACCTCTGGATTCATCCAGCGGACCAGATTAAATCCTGCTGAGCCTCTTTTTAATTGCTTTTTTGTTGTGTTTTTAAATACTTTTTTACACTTTCTTGGCATTTTATGCTCCTAAAAATTTTCTAAAAATGTTTCCCTATCATTTTAATTTTTTCTCTAAATGTTAGAATTCACTTGCTTATTTTTTTTATTTTATTTTATTTTCTTCATTTGTTCTTTTTAATTCTTGCTCACTAAATTCCTATATGTTCTTGGTGCATTTTTTTGACATTTTGTGATATTTTTATTTTTTTTTGCATGTTAGATAATGTGTAGAAAATATCCCTAGGAATATGGTATGATGCTTTGTTTGTGTGTTTTTATGATCCTCACATTGTAGCTTAAAATCAAATCTCTTTTAAAAATGGCTATGATGAGAGAATTATAGGTCACATGCATGTCTAAGTATCATAACCAATTTTAGGTATATTTTGCCACTTTATTTCATTTCATTACTTTTTTTTTTCTCTTGCTCTTCTATTCAATTTTGTTCACCTTTCTACTATTTTTATGCCTTATGATACTAACCATTTCATCTCACATTTCATTCATCACATAGTTCTAGCATCATTTTTTTATTCATTTCTATATCATTTGGGTTTGTAATAATTTTAGATAGATTAGTTCCTTTTTTAATTCCTTGCAAGACCATAGCATGTATTTAGGATTCAATGTAAAGGACCATGGACACTATAAGTGATGTACACCGACACAAGCACCGACACGCACACACGTTGCATGATTACCGTTTAGATGTATGCTTAGGAAACGCGATTTTTAGACAAGTGCCAATTTTCCAAAAAAATAATAAATCAATTCCATCACTCAAATTTTTTCAAACAAACCTTGGAGTCAAAACTCCATTGAATTTTTTCCTTTATTTTCTTAAACAAATCCAAATGAATCCTAATCCCTACTTAGACTTTTTTTAATAACAATTGAACCAACCATTCACCATTTTCTTCTCTTATGCCTTTAAGGCCTCTTCCTCTTCTTCAAAACCATTTTCCAACAAAAACTAAAATCAATCAAACACACAAAAAAAACATTTTTTGAGAGAGAACTACATGGAGTTTGATCCCTTAAATGGGTATGTAGGCATGAGGTCAAAACCTCTCCAAGTCCACTAAAATAAAACCTCAAACACTTTCTCCCCCCCATTCTTCACTCAAATAAAACTTCTTCTTTAATAAGTAGGCAATAAAAATAAAGCGTAGAAATAAACTTAGGAGAACGGTTCTTATGGAATACTGTTATCGCGATTTTCGGGTGTCAAGTCATTAATTAGGCTTGAACCTTTCAATCTTTGATATTCTCTATTTTTTCTTGGGAAGGGCAAAATTGAGACAAAACCCTTAGATTCGAAGTTCGGGGGTCGTTTTCACTACGGGAAGGTGTTAGGCACCCGGAGCGATTATGGTACTCCATAAGAACCGTTCTCCTAAGTTTATTTCTACGCTTTATTTTTATTGCCTACTTATTGAAAGAAAAGAAGTTTTATTTGAGTGAAGAATGGGGGAGAGAAGATGATTGAGATCTTATTTTTATTTGGCTTGGAGGAGTTTTGACTCATTGCCTACGTACCCTTTTAAGGGATCAAAACCAATCGTAGTTCGTTCTCAAAAATTGTTTTTGTTTTTGTTGGTTGATTTTAAGTTTGAAAAAGGAATTTTTGAAGAATAGAGATGAGAGGCCTCAAGGGCATGAGATTTGGAAAATGTGAGGTGGAATTAGTCATTTTGCAAAATGAAGTCTAAGTATGATTAAAATTCATTAAGATTTTTTTTTAAGAAAGTAAAAGGAAAATGAGGAGTTTTGACTCCTATTTTTTTGGAAAAAGGGTTTTCAAGTGAGGTTATTCACATTTTTTGGGAAAATGATTTTCTGTCTAAGCATTATAAAACCTAAGCATGCATCTAAACATACATTCCCTAATCATGCATCTAGAATATCCATGTGGGGTGTGTGCATGTGTCGGTGCTTGTGTCGGTGTACATCACTTATAGTGTCCATAGTCCTTTACATTGAGTCCTAGATACATGCTATGGTCTTGCAAGAATGTAAACTAAACTAAACTAACTAAATTTATTACAAACCAATTGGCATAGAAATGAATACAAAAAGAAAACCTAAACTAGGAGCAATGAGGGTACAAAGATTAGGTGCTTATGGAATGAGTGAGATATGAAGCATAAGAGTTAGTAACACAAGTACAAAATGATAAAAAAATGCAAGCAATATAGAATTGAATAGCACAAGAGAAAGAAAATAATGCAATGAAACAAAGTAGTAAAAATACACCTAGAATTTAGGTATAACACTCATACATGCATATGACCTATAATTCCCTCATTATAGCCATTTTTGAAAGGTTTGAATTTAAGCTACAATGTGAGGATCATAAGAGTACACACAAGCCAAGCATTATATCATATTCCTAGAGATATTTTCACACATTATTTCACATGCAAAAATATCACAATATGTAAAAAATGCATCAAGAACATATATGGAATTTAATGAGCAAAAATTAAAAGAACAAAGTAAAGAAAATAAATGCAAAAATAAGCAAATAAATTCTAATACTTAGAAGAAAAATTAAAATGATAGGGAAATATTTTTAGAAATTTTTTTAGAAGCATAAAACACCAAGAAAGTGTAAAAAAGGTATTTAAAAACACAATTAAAAGGCAATTAAAAAGAGGCTCAGCAGGATTTAATCTGGACCGTTGGATGAATCCAGAGGTCCAGATCTAACTCCCAAGATCACATCACAGCCACTGGATCAAAGATCCAAGGGTCCAAAAAAGAGCACAAAAGATAGTGTAAAATTGCAGGAAGCACAGTGACCGTTAGATCAAAGATCTAACGGTTCAAACAGAAGATATACCATATTCCACACAAAAAGTCACACACAGGATTCAAAATCAAACACACAGCAGCCATCAGATCTTGGAACAATCCAGATCTGACGGTTCACAGAGCGAGGGAACACAACAAGAGCACGCACGCGCGCGCGTGGGAACGGAGGGAGTATAAAAAGGAATTTCCCACAAAAAAACACACAAACCTCTTCTTCTTCTCTCTCTAAGTCACACTTAGAGAGAGAAGCTCTCCCTTCTCTCTAAAAATCCCGCCGGCGAAGGTGGGTGGTGGTGGTGATTCCGGCGCGGCGGCCGGCCGGTTTCCGGCGGCGGCGCCACCGCGCCGGAAAATTCAAACTTTTTTTTTTTTAAAAATTTTTACATCAAAAGTTCCGTCACCACCTCCTCTACACAAATCCGGCGTTAGTTTTAGCGAGAACGGAGCGATTCGGACTAGATCTACATTTTTTCTTTGAAAATTTTTCACACTTTTTTTTAAAAAAAAACTACGGATCTAGATATCCTTTTCTCTCTAGTATCCGAATCCGGCCTCAAAATTTTCAAAATCCGAACGTACACGCCTAGATCTACAAATACATATCCGTAAAAAACTTTTTTCACACCTTTTTTACACTACATATGCGCGCGAAAACGGAGAAAAAGAGGAGAGAAATGCGTTACCTCTGTTCGTGAAATGGAGAAAAATCTTCGGAAAAACTTCGAATCCTCCTCTTCTCTTTCGCGCGCGCGCGCTATACCCTCCGTTGGTGTTGTTTTTGCTCGAAAATCCGGTACGTTTTGGTGTTGATGTGGTGATTCGCGGTGGTTTTGAGTGAATCCGGTTCGGATTTGTTGATTTTGTGGTGGTTGGAGCTGATTCTGAGCAGATCCGGTTTAGATCTGTTGATTTTGGTGATGAGGTGTTCTTGGTGTTCTTCCTCTTTTTCTGAGTTTTTTTTTCTGTTTTGATTCTGTTATGGATGAGAGAGAGAAAAAGATTCTGTTTGAGAGTGATTGTGATTGATTCTGATTTTTCTGACTGATTTTTTTTTGTGATGGATCTGACACATTTACTATTTATAGCCTGCCATGTGTATCTGAGAACCAATGAAAAAATGACATCTGGACCGTTTTGGACTTATGGACTAATCTGCAAAAAAGTTAATATGAGGACTAATCTGCAATAAAAAAAAAGACTAAAAAAATGCAATTAAAAAAAGTATTGGACAAAAATGCAATTTTGGGACTCTTTTGGGGGACCGAAATGTAAATAAAAAAATAAAATGAATTAAAATTGGTAATTGGTAAAAAGGTAAAGTGAAACGAAAAATAAAATCAACAAACGGACTAAAACGAACAAATTACCGACATGAGGTATTTTAAAATACCTCCCTGTCGAAATTTTGACAGGAAAAGACCAAAATGCCCCTAGGGACTAAACTGACCCAAACTGACTCAAATGTAATTTTGAGATGATTTTAAAAAGAGATTTAACAATGATTTGCAAAACAAGTTGAAAAGACTCAGAGACAATTACAGGGACTAAAATGGGTTCCACTGCAGGAAATGACCAAAATACCCTTTTGTATGATTTTTGCAGATGCTTTGAAATAAAAATGCAAGACAGACACTTTGGATAGTTTTATGCGAGAAAATCAAAGACAAAATTATGATTGAAAATACTCCGAGATGGAGACAGTAAGATATGCAGATGAAAAGAGAGTAAATGTTCGGAGTAAAATAACAGCGAATTAACAAATGTTAGTGGTAGAAAATAAATTTGAACAAGTATTTTTAGGTCCAAAATCAGGGTACAACAGCTGCCCCTATTTAAGTTTCTTTGTCTGGAGGGTCAAGAGACGGAGTCTTTGGCTTGACGGGACGAAGATACTTAAATATTAACATTTGCACTGTGTTTGGACGTAAAAATACGCTTGTACATTTTCAAATATCATGAATGCCATGCAACATTTGGATTATGAGTGCGAGACAAACGAAAGCTGGAATTAACAAAAGATGTCGTATCCATTGCGGGATTGGTAGACATTGGTAAGTTAACAGATAACAGGGTAGATAGGAGACTAGGAACAAATTGACGGGTACAAGCTGCTTTTGGATTGAGCTGGGCACTTGACCGGGGATAAAAGCAGACAAACAGGTGCGAGTTGTTCTTGGATTCGAACTGGTCACTCGACCGGGGACATAGAAAAGGTAGACAGGTACGAGTTGTTCTTGATTCGAACTGGTCACTCGACTGAAAGCAAGGCAAATAGACAGGTGCGAGCTTGTTCTTGGATGCGAACTGGTTACTCCACCGGAGACAAAGACAAAATAGACAGGCGCAAGCTGCTCTTGGATCGAGATAGCCACTTGAGCAAACAGAAACAGATAGACGGGTACAAGCTGTTCTTGGACCTGAACTAGCCACTTGACCAAAATCATAGACACATAGACAGGTACGAGCTGTTCTTGGATTCGAACTGGTAACTCGACCGATAACATTGAAAAGTAAACGGGTACAAGTCGTTCTTGGATGCGAACTGGTAACTTGACCAAACCGAAACATATTGACAGGTACAAGCTGCTCTTGGATTGAGCTGGGCACTCGACCGATAACATAAGCAAATAGGTAGGTTCAAGCTGCTCTTGGATTGAGCTAGCCACTTGACCGAACAGAAACAAATTCACAGGGGATTAGTTTTTTGACAAAATATAGGTTGAAATTGACTTGACGTCGATTTGATTTGAAAGGTAGAAATTGACCGATATTATTGGCTCACAAGGTTTTGACAGAGAACCTGACATGAGTATTGAATTGAGACTGATGTTGACATTGGAAATGCAATATGCATGGATGATATAACAGTTTTATTAAATGCATGGGCACGTAATATGCATGATTATGCATGTATGAATGCTTGTAATGCATGACTGTTGGCAGTTTGTAGACACAGTTTCGCAGAGATAGACAAGACATTGGAGTATTGGGCACGTAGTGGCTCGTGCTATATTACACATTCCTGGAAATCCTCTTTGGAGATGACGTCGTTGGGAGACGTATCGGGACCTAGGCTGAGGGCCGGTAGCTATGCAACTTGCTGGGGATAGAATCTTGGGAGACTCTACTGGGAATAATGCCGGATGTATCGTGGACGTCGCATCTGTGGTCAATGCTTTTTGCATGTTATTTTCTCAATTTTCATTCATTCATTTTTGCATCCCATTTTTGCCTGGATCGCCCTTTCGGGTTTTCGATCCACCGGGGAAATAAATTCTTTTCAATGCCCCATTTTTGCCTGAACTGCCCTTTCGGGTTGTCAATCCAGCGGGGTGCTCATTTTTGCCTAAGCCGCCCTTTCGGGTTTTCAACTTAGCGAGCCTATTCATTTTCATGCATTTTTATTCTGTTTTTTCATTCTTGCCATTGACCACAGACTATCCTGGAGGAGAACCTGCTTGTAACACATATTGAAATAGACATCAACATACTCTCGCTCATGCATGTTTCATTTGAATGTACCCTGTTGCTCAGGTTTGCTTTTCAAAATAGACAAAAAGTTTTCAATTTTCAAAAATGTTTGTTTCAAGCATTGTCATTATCAAAATAGAAGGAAAATGTTTTGTATATAGCTTTGAAAGTAAAAAGAAAGCAGAGTTTCAAACAAAAGCACAGGCTCAAATCGATGTATAAGAGTGGTGGTCAGCCGAAGGCGTGACTCCACGGATTTACAAAGCTTGGAAAATGGTAATTTTTATTGGTTGGTGGTACATTGAACACAGTAATCATTACATTTCCTAGAAACTTTGAATTTGCAAGCGTAGGAGCTTTTGATGAAGATAGTCATTAACAGCTGCAGATGCCCCAAGGGGGACGGTGGTTAGCCAGATATAGTTACTTGCCTTTTGTTTCAATCTCATTTTTGCATGAACCGCCCTTCCGGGTTTTCGATTCATCGAGACGCTCATTCTTGCCTGAGTTGCGTGCAATCTCAGCGAGCTTTTTCATATATATTTTTTTGTCCCTTATTTTTGCCTGGACCGCCCTTTTGGGTTTTCGATCCACCGGGAAGCGCATTTTTGCCTAGGCCGCCCTTTCGGGTTTTCGACCTACCACGCTGTTCTTTTCATATTTCTAGGCAAAGTATTTCTTGACTATATCGGCATTCACTGGATTTGGAAGTTCTACACCATCCATGTGTGTAAGGATTAAAGCACCACCGGAGAAGGCCTTCTTGACAACATAAGGACCTTCATAGTTAGGCGTCCACTTGCCCCTTGGGTCGGGTTGCTGGCTTACCCTCCTTTTCAATACAAGTTCCCCTACCTTGAATTCTCGAGGATGGACTTTCTTGTCAAAAGCAGTCTTCATTCTTGCTTGATATGACTGTCCACGAGCCATGGCATCCATACGTTTTTCCTCAATCAAATTCAACTGATCATACCGGCTTTGGCACCATTCAGCCTCAGATAACTTTGCTTCCATGATCACACGGAGAGATGGGATCTCCACTTCCAAAGGAAGAACTGCTTCCATACCATATACAAGAGAGAAAGGGGTTGCCCCGGTTGAACTGCGCACGGTAGTACGGTAGCCATGCAGAGCATAGGGTAACATCTCATGCCAGTCCTTGTAAGTGGTTACCATCTTCTGGACAATTCTCTTGATATTCTTGTTGGCGGCCTCAACTGCACCATTCATCTGAGGTCTATAGGGAGAAGAGTTATGATGCTCAATTTTGAATTCTTCACAAAGAGATTTCACCACATTGTTGTTCAGGTTGGTACCATTGTCGGTAATAATCTTGCTGGGAACACCATATCGACATATGATGTTGTTCTTGATGAACTTAGCTACCACTTGCTTGGTCACATTGGTATAAGATGCTGCTTCAACCCACTTGGTGAAGTAGTCAATTGCCATTAAGATGAAACGATGACCATTTGAAGCCTTCGGTTCAATTCTTCCAATCATGTCGATGCCCCACATTGAGAACGGCCATGGGGATGAAATAACATTGAGAGCGTGCGGAGGCACATGAATCTTATCAGCATAGATTTGACATTTGTGGCACTTTCTGGCGTGCTGGTAGCAATCATGCTCCATGGCCATCCAGTAGTAACCTGCTCGTAACAACTTCCTTAACATAGTATGCCCTGTAGCATGGGTCCCGAAGGTACCGTCATGTACATCATGCATTAACTGCTCCGCTTCATGTTCATCAACACATCTTAACAATACCATGTCATAGTTTCTCTTGTACAGAATATCTCCATCTAACAGGAATCTACTGGCCAATCTTCTCAAGGTCTTCTTGTCTTGTTTGGAAGCACCCGGCGGATACTCACGGCTCAGCAAGAACTGTTTGATGTCGTAGTACCAGGGTTTATAGTCAACCACATTTTCGCCAGCCTGATCGATCACATCCCCAATAGCAAACACATGTGAAGGTCTTTCAAGGCGTTGCACTTTGATTATTGGCACATCATTCCAATGGTTTACTCGAAACATGGAGGATAGAGTAGCAAGAGCATCAGCCATTTGGTTCTCATCACGAGGAATATGGTGCAGCTTAACCTTTGTAAAATATGTCAGCAAACGTCTCGCATAATCACGATAAGGAATCAACTTAGCATGGTGGGTCTCCCATTCACCCTTTATCTGATTGATGACGAGCGCAGAATCTCCATAGATGTCGAGGTGTTTGATTCTCATGTCAATTGCTTCCTCGATCCCAAAGATACATGCTTCATACTCAGCCATGTTGTTGGTACATTCGAACAGAATTCGGGCGGTAAAAGGAATGTGATGCCCCTGCGGGGATACAATGACTGCCCCAATTCCTTTACCATAAACATTGACAGCACCATCAAAGACTAAACCCCACTTGCTATTGGGATCTGGACCTTCATCAATCAACGGTTCTTCGCAGTCTTTTGATTTTAAATACATGATCTCTTCATCGGGGAAATCGAATTCAATTGGTTGGTAATCATCAAGAGGTTGGTACGCAAGATGATCGGTAAGAATGCTACCTTTGATTGCCTTTTGAGTTTTGAACACAATATCATATTCAGACAAAAGCATCTGCCAGCGTGCAATCTTCCCGGTAACAGCAGCCTTCTCAAAGATATACTTTATCGGATCCATTCTGGATATCAACCAAGTTGTATGATTCACCAAATAATGACGCAGGCGTTTAGCGGCCCAGGCCAGAGCACAACAAGTCTTCTCAAGCATTGTATACCGAGTTTCACAATCGGTGAACTTCTTGCTTAGATAGTAGATAGCATGTTCTTTCTTTCCAGTCTCATCTTGTTGACCAAGTACGCATCCCATGGATTCATCAAATACTGCCAAATACATAATCAAAGGCCTTCCTTCCACGGGTGGGACAAGGATAGGTGGTTCCAGCAGGTAATTCTTGATGCTATCAAAAGCTTCTTGGCATTCATCATTCCATACAACAGACTGATTCTTTCTGAGTAGCTTGAAGATCGGCCCGCAGGTTGCGGTCATGTGAGATATGAATCGGGAGATGTAATTCAAACGTCCGAGGAAACCTCTGACTTGCTTCTCGGTCTGTGGAGCTGGCATTTCTCGGATGGCCCGGACTTTATCAGGATCGACTTCAATGCCCTTTTGGCTGACAATGAAGCCTAATAACTTCCCGGATCTGACGCCGAATGTACATTTGTTGGGATTCAATCGAAGCTTGTATTTTCTCAACCTTTCGAACATCTTCGTTAAATACTCAACATGTTGCTCCTCATCTGTTGACTTCACAATCATGTCGTGCACATATACTTCGACTTCTTTGTGAATCATGTCATGAAACAGAGTAGTCATTCCTCTTTGGTAGGTAGCACCAGCATTTATTAGGCCGAACGGCATCACTTTGTAGCAGAAAGTACCCCATGGAGTGATAAAAGACGTCTTTTCTCTATCTTCAGGAGACATTTTGATCTGATTGTAACCGGAGAAACCGTCCATGAAGGAGAACACCTTAGACTGAGCAGTATTATCAACAAGCACATCAATATGAGGTAATGGAAAGTTGTCTTTTGGACTGGCTTTGTTCAGGTCTCTGAAGTCAACACACATCCGGACTTTACCATCCTTCTTTGGCACAGGTACAATATTGGCAACCCATTCAGGGTACTCAACTGTCATGAGGAAACCCGCATCAATCTGTTTTTGAACCTCGCTCTTAATCTTGAGAGCCATATCTGGATGAGTCCTTCTCAATTTCTGCCTGACGGGAGGACATTCAGGCTTGGTGGGGATCCGATGCTCCACAATCATAGGATCTAGACCTGGCATATCTTCATACGACCATGCAAAAATATCCGGATATTCCCGAAGGAGTTGGATGATCTTCTTTTTAACCCCTTCCTCTAGAGCAACACCGATCTTGATCTCTCGCTTGTTCTCCTCGGTACCTATGTTGATGAGCTCAATCTCTTCCTGGTGAGGCTGAATGGCTTTCTTTTCTTGCTCAAGTAGCCGAGTGATCTCATATGGTATGTCATCACCTTCCTCATCTTTGGCCTCATATACTGGGAATTCAAAATTCGGAGGGAATGCAGGGTTACTGTGCCCAACGGGTTCATTATAGTTCAATCTGCGTAAAATGGTTGGATGATTTTAGAAAGAGGTTTTTTTTTTTATGCAGATTTTTGAAATTAATAAGAAAATATAGATGTTTTGGTTTTTTCTGGCATTACCATTATTTCCAAGGGAAAAAGCACTAAAAAAGCAGTCGTGGAAGAAACGACAAAATTTTTATTAATCAACGGCAATGCCGAAACAAACATGCCCTTACAGAAAATATCACTCTCGCTTTGGGCAGAGCGAGAGGATTGTCATTTTGAAAAAAAAAAAAAAAAATACTTAAGCAACAAGGTATATTACTCAGAAACATGGATGATTGAGGGAATGTCAATGGCATCCCAATCTCTCGCAAAGCCTCCTGGTGTAACAAATACAGGCCTCGGGCCAAATCCAGTTGCTTCTTCTGTGATTGCGTTGACAAACCCAGCACTATAGAATGCCCCGGTGGAAACTCCTGAAGTTGGGGAGAAGCCAAGACCTTCCTTATGCTTGTTCTCACGAAGCTGTATTAACCTGCCCCAGCCGGCAGCTTGACCCTCTTGGACGGCTCTCTGTGCATCTTTCAAAGAAGCCATGGCAGTTCCATCCCTCTTGGGCTCCGTACCTTCGACAGTTAATCCTTGAAAAGCGGTCCCCTCTGCAGACCCTGCTTCTATGCAAGAGAAAGATGATAGCTGGCTAACCAGGTATGCTTCCTCTCCATGAATGGTAACAAGCTTTCCACTTTTTGCAAATTTCAACTTTTGGTGCAAAGTAGAGGTCACTGCTCCCGCGTCGTGTATCCATGGTCTCCCCAAGAGACAGCTGTAAGAGGCATTAATATCCATGACCTGAAAGGTGATTAGAAAGGTTTCGGGGCCGATAGTTATTGGCAAGTCTATCTCCCCGAGAACGCTCTTGCGGGTTCCATCAAAGGCTTTGACCAGAAAAGTGCTCTTCCTCAAAGGAGTTCCCCGGTAACTCAGCTGATCCAGCGTTGACTTGGGCATCACGTTCAAAGATGAGCCAATGTCTACTAACACATTTGAGATCATGTCAGACTTGCAATTCACGGAGATATGCAAGGCCAGATTATGATGCTTTCCTGCTTCGGGCAATTCATCTTCACTGAACCACAGATTGCTGCAGGCGGTAATGTTTCCCACTATGCTACCAAAGTGATCCACAGTTACTTCATGATCCACATAAGCCTGCTCCAATACTTTCAAAAGGGTATCTCCGTGGGCAGCGGAACTCAGGAGTAGAGACAAAATGGATATCTTCGACAGAGTTTGCAGCAGCTGATCTACAATCTTATAATCACTTCTTTTGATTAACCTCAAAATCTCGTCCAGATTAGAATCCTCTATAGACTGGCCTGGTTGGCCCGCGTCTCTTTTAACGGGAGAAACATCAGTCGGGGTTGGCTTGTCAATGGGTGGCACGGTAGGCGTAGCTGCCTTCTTTTGAAACAATGGTGGACGGACACTTCCGCTTCTTAGGGCTGCTGAAGTTCCTTCGGCAGTATTGTTCACCACAGCCAAGGACACCAGAGGCACTTCTACTCCGTTTTCGATTATGGTAGCATTATATTTGTACGGGATAGCCTTATCTGAAGTATACGGTACCGGTCCGGGCAACCTTATCGCCAAAGGCTCAGCATTCTTCTTCAAAGGTATACTCTTGACAGGCGGATCGTGAAAAACTGGCACAATCACGCAGACGTCACTAACAGTCAAAAAATTATCATTCATCAAGCTTTGGATGTCATCTTGAACAGTGTAGCAACCCAAAGGATTACGAAGGCATCCTAGGCACTTGGCATGATCATGGCTGAACAGAGAAGCTTTGCACAGCTTGATGTGTAGAGGCACCTGAGGAGTTGCGACGTTACGGACATCAAGTCTAGGAGCTTCCTCACATACTTCGATCATATTTACAGCGGCATGATTTGGAAGAGGATTGTCGAGGACATGTGGGACATTATTCTCAAAAGTCAGCTTTCCTTGATCAATGAGCTTCTTCACGATATACTTCAAAGCGTAGCACCCCTCGACATCATGACCCAGGGCGCCTTGATGAAAATCACATTTGAGATCGGACCTGAACCTTGGAGGCAACGGATCAGGTGGGGGCTTGTCCTGTCTGGTTGTACAACGCCCTCTATGGAGTAAAGTCGGAAGCAACTCAGCATATAACATCGGTATCGGAGGGAAAGTAGGTCTAGCTTGCTGATTTTGTTGTTGTTGTTGAATTGGCAACTGTTGTTTCATCTGTTGAGCGATTGCATTAACGGGTGCTTGAGGTTGACCCGGTGGCAGAGGGTACTGATGATAAAATGGCGGAAAGAAAGGATGCTGAGAATACGGCACATATGGGTATGACAGAGGCATTTGGGCTGCATTGATAGGAGCAACAGTAGCCATGGATTGACCGGCTCCAGCTGACACCATCTCTACTTCCGTTTCTTTCTTCTTGTGGTGTCCATTACCATACCTCTTCGATGCATTCACAGAGGATTCAGCTTTCTCGAACACAATGATTCCATCCCTGACGGCTTCCTCCAGACGGGTTCCCATGGTGACCATCTCCGAAAAGTTATTCGGGGCAGCTATGATCATTCTCTCAACATAATCCTTCTTCAATGTCTTTAAGAATGTCTGGGTCATTTCTTCTTCATCAAGAGCGGGAGTAATGCGGGCAGCTGCCCTTCTCCATCTCTGTGCGTATTCACGGAAGCTTTCCTCCTTCTTCTGGGAGAGAGATCTGAGGAATTCCCTGTTCGGCTTCAATCGGGTGTTAAACCCATAGTGGCTCTTGAAAGCAGCGGCTAATTCATCAAAGGTATGGATGTCATTTTTGCTCAAACTAGTATACCACTCTGCAGCATCTTCCATCAAACTATCCTGAAAGCAGTGGATCATAAGGGAATCATTGTCTTTGTAATTGCCCATCTTTCGGACGTACTTGATGATGTGGTTCTGGGGACAAGTTAGCCCGTTGTATCGGTCGAAATCTGGGATTTTGAACTTCTTAGGGACATCCACTTTTGACACCAAGCAGAGATCTTGAGTTTTGAAAGAGTCCGCATTTCCTCGATTGGCTTTGATCTCATGACGGAGTTCTTTAGCAAGTTCCTCCCTCATCTCTTCCATGGTTTTGGTTACGGGGATGCTTCCGTGCTATGTGTTGATGTTAACACTTTGAGGCATGGTATGCACAAGAGGCTCAGTGACAGCTGCTGTTGTTTGTGGCAAAGTAGCATTGATGGGGACAGCATTTGTTGCAGGGATCAGAACATTGTTAGCAGTGCCCGAACTGCCCGCTGCAGTACTGGGAGTGAAGAACGGTGGAAGCCCATACGGAAACCCAGCTGGCATAGCAAGGCGAGCGTCTGCAGATGCGGTTGGGAGCACGCTTGTAGTCACCGGTATAGCTGTGGCTATAGGGATAGCCGTAGCTGATTGTTCTTGAGCGGCTAGCAGAGCAGTCATGACATCATTAGCTTTAGCCAATTCTTCCCTTAGAGTGGCTAACTCGGTACGGAGCTGAGCGTTCTCTTCTTCCATGGCTGCCGAATTCTTCTTTCTGTAGAGTCTTGTCCGGTGTATTCTGTCTGGTTCGTAAACTTTCCGAGCACGAGCCACCTTTCAATCTCTGTGGCAGAAGAACCAGGAGGCAGTGAGCACTTGTAAACCTTTTGTGGCTTGATGAATGATGTACATGATGCATGATATGTACAAATGCAAATGCAAAAGTTGTTTTTGGACATCGAAGGATTTTTAGACAAATTAGGAGTTTTGTAAACAATATCTAAACAAGCAAAGCAAAACGAAGCGTTTACAAGATGAATCCCTTTGAAATACTAAGCCAAGGGAAGACTTTTGAAATATAAACAAATAAAACTCTCAAGCATAGGAAGTGGTGGGATGATCCTCAGACTCAGACTCCGAATCCGAACCGCAATATCTAGCATAGAAGTTGCGTCGTCCTCTAGCTCTCTTGGAGTCCCGCATAAGTAGCTCATCCTTTTCTTCAAGTTCCCTTCGGACCTTAACCAATTCCTTCTTCAACATTAGGTTCTCATGAGTCTTCTGCTCATCCTTACCATCCAAAGTCATGATTAGATTCTCAGCCTCATTGTATCGGGCCTTCCACATTTGTTTCTCACGACTTTCCATGGCCAGATGCTCCTGATACATCTCCTGAGTAGTGGGAGGTAGAGGTAAAGGTATAGATGGAGCAGATGCAGCCACATGTCTCATAGCAGGGTATGGCATACCAATCTCTTCGGCTCGGTTTATTACCCACTGAGTATAGGCCTCATGAGCAATACCAGATCTCACACCCAAATGCTTCACACTCTTCCTACGGACCTTAGACCAAGCCCTTGTGAAAGCCTCCCTTTGTCCGGTGGGGGCGTTCGAATAATAGAAGAACTCCGGAGATGTAGCAAGATTGATGGGCTTTGTCTTCATAGGGAACCCAAACTGCCTCATAGCAAGCTCCGGATTGTAGTTGATTCCCCCACGGGTACCAAGAAGAGGTACATTGAGAAAGTCTCCACAACCAGTAATAATCTCCTTAACCTGAGCGGCGGGAGTGATCCAGACCACCTCGTTAGGAGAGAGAGCCATCATCCGCTATGAGTAGGACCAATCCTCCGAGTTATCATGGAAGGAGCTTGGAAGGTGAGAAATAAACCACCTATATAGGAGAGGCACGCAGCAAAGGATATACCCACGACCTTTGAGAGTCCGATCATGGATAGCATGATACATGTCAGCTAGCAGGGTAGGAACCGGATTCCTAGAATGGAAGATCTCAATAGCATTCATGTCCACAAAGTTGTCGAGATTCGGGAAGAGAATGAGCCCATAGATAAGCAATGCAAGAATAGCCTCGAGTGCGTCCTGACAAGTAGTTTCGAGATTAGCTTGCTCAAGTAGATACTTTGAAGTGAACCCTCGGATGTGAGACTTAGTAGTAAGATGCTTGGAGACATCGGAAGTCTTGAGATAGAGATCCTTAGCAATAACCAGAGGAGTAAGAGAAGCCCCGGGACCGGTGAAGGGCGTCTTCTCGGCTATAGGTGAGCCTAGCAAGTATGAATAAGCCTCAAGAGTAGGGACCAACTGAAAATCCGGGAAAGTGAAGCAACGGAAACTCGGGTCATAGAATTGCACTAGAGTGTGCACGAGCTTCTCTTCAACATTAGTCCGGAGAATAGTAAGCAAACCACCATACCGGAGTCGGAAACCTGTTTGATTCTTCACCTTGAGTGCTAACTCTCTCAAACTAACCAAATCAACCTCCTTGAACTTGTAGGATTTAGTCTTCTTCATACCTGTAATGTTTACAAAGCTTTTTAATTTGTCCAATCCTTCGACGAATGTATGAGAAAAAATTTATGCATGAATGCATGTATGCATGATTGTTTTTTTCAATTACAGAGAAAACATGGAGGGTTGAGATTAAAGTCGAGGAGCCATGGGCGGACACGGTGCCCGGTAAACTAAAGTTTAGGATAATAGTAACCAAGGTTCTAATCAAGTTCCCAAACTGCAACCTCTCTTTCGTATATCATGGTAGCACGGGACAACGTCCGTTCCATGTTTATTCGAAAGAAGATCTAGTTTGAGTGTAGTATCGCGTGACGACTAAAACTCGAGACAACACTCGGTTTAGCCACCGCACTACGTCCTAAAAAGGCCAGGGATGGGTTTGGTAACTACGGTCGATAGCATCGTCGAACAATTGAAAGCAAAGTGCCTAAGCATGACAACACACGCCGACAATATTACTTCCAAAATGCCTCAGCTATGTGAGATTGATCGCATAACCCAATACACGAGGCAACCCTCGGATCGAATTGTCGATTATATCTCTACCTATTCATAAGTTCACTCAGCCCGGGTATAGGACTTTTGATATTCTCACCCCACACGTCAAATGAAAATAAACAAGTATTCACATATGTAAGCAATAAAACAAAGCGTAAATATAAACTAAGGAAAACTAGGCGCGACCCGCTAAAAAAATCCCCAGTGAAGTCGCCATTTCTGTTATCGCGATTTTCGGGTGTCAAGTCATTAATTAGGCTTGAACCTTTCAATCTTTGATATTCTCTATTTTTTCTTGGGAAGGGCAAAATTGAGAAAAAACCCTTAGATTCGAAGTTCGGGGGTCGTTTTCACTACGGGAAGGTGTTAGGCACCCGGAGCGATTATGGTACTCCATAAGAACCGTTCTCCTAAGTTTATTTCTACGCTTTATTTTTATTGCCTACTTATTGAAAGAAAAGAAGTTTTATTTGAGTGAAGAATGGGGGAGAGAAGATGATTGAGATCTTATTTTTATTTGGCTTGGAGGAGTTTTGACTCATTGCCTACGTACCCTTTTAAGGGATCAAAACCAATCGTAGTTCGTTCTCAAAAATTGTTTTTGTTTTTGTTGGTTGATTTTAAGTTTGAAAAAGGAATTTTTGAAGAATAGAGATGAGAGGCCTCAAGGGCATGAGATTTGGAAAATGTGAGGTGGAATTAGTCATTTTGCAAAATGAAGTCTAAGTATGATTAAAATTCATTAAGATTTTTTTTTAAGAAAGTAAAAGGAAAATGAGGAGTTTTGACTCCTATTTTTTTGGAAAAAGGGTTTTCAAGTGAGGTTATTCACATTTTTTGGGAAAATGATTTTCTGTCTAAGCATTATAAAACCTAAGCATGCATCTAAACATACATTCCCTAATCATGCATCTAGAATATCCATGTGGGGTGTGTGCATGTGTCGGTGCTTGTGTCGGTGTACATCACTTATAGTGTCCATAGTCCTTTACATTGAGTCCTAGATACATGCTATGGTCTTGCAAGAATGTAAACTAAACTAAACTAACTAAATTTATTACAAACCAATTGGCATAGAAATGAATACAAAAAGAAAACCTAAACTAGGAGCAATGAGGGTACAAAGATTAGGTGCTTATGGAATGAGTGAGATATGAAGCATAAGAGTTAGTAACACAAATACAAAATGATAAAAAAATGCAAGCAATATAGAATTGAATAGCACAAGAGAAAGAAAATAATGCAATGAAACAAAGTAGTAAAAATACACCTAGAATTTAGGTATAACACTCATACATGCATATGACCTATAATTCCCTCATTATAGCCATTTTTGAAAGGTTTGAATTTAAGCTACAATGTGAGGATCATAAGAGTACACACAAGCCAAGCATTATATCATATTCCTAGAGATATTTTCACACATTATTTCACATGCAAAAATATCACAATATGTAAAAAATGCATCAAGAACATATATGGAATTTAATGAGCAAAAATTAAAAGAACAAAGTAAAGAAAATAAATGCAAAAATAAGCAAATAAATTCTAATACTTAGAAGAAAAATTAAAATGATAGGGAAATATTTTTAGAAATTTTTTTAGAAGCATAAAACACCAAGAAAGTGTAAAAAAGGTATTTAAAAACACAATTAAAAAGCAATTAAAAAGAGGCTCAGCAGGATTTAATCTGGACCGTTGGATGAATCCAGAGGTCCAGATCTAACTCCCAAGATCACATCACAGCCACTGGATCAAAGATCCAAGGGTCCAAAAAAGAGCACAAAAGATAGTGTAAAATTGCAGGAAGCACAGTGACCGTTAGATCAAAGATCTAACGGTTCAAACAGAAGATATACCATATTCCACACAAAAAGTCACACACAGGATTCAAAATCAAACACACAGCAGCCATCAGATCTTGGAACAATCCAGATCTGACGGTTCACAGAGCGAGGGAACACAACAAGAGCACGCACGCGCGCGCGTGGGAACGGAGGGAGTATAAAAAGGAATTTCCCACAAAAAAACACACAAACCTCTTCTTCTTCTCTCTCTAAGTCACACTTAGAGAGAGAAGCTCTCCCTTCTCTCTAAAAATCCCGCCGGCGAAGGTGGGTGGTGGTGGTGATTCCGGCGCGGCGGCCGGCCGGTTTCCGGCGGCGGCGCCACCGCGCCGGAAAATTCAAACTTTTTTTTTTTTTAAAATTTTTACATCAAAAGTTCCGTCACCACCTCCTCTACACAAATCCGGCGTTAGTTTTAGCGAGAACGGAGCGATTCGGACTAGATCTACATTTTTTCTTTGAAAATTTTTCACACTTTTTTTTAAAAAAAAACTACGGATCTAGATATCCTTTTCTCTCTAGTATCCGAATTCGGCCTCAAAATTTTCAAAATCCGAACGTACACGCCTAGATCTACAAATACATATCCGTAAAAAACTTTTTCACACCTTTTTTACACTACATATGCGCGCGAAAACGGAGAAAAAGAGGAGAGAAATGCGTTACCTCTGTTCGTGAAATGGAGAAAAATCTTCGGAAAAACTTCGAATCCTCCTCTTCTCTTTCGCGCGCGCGCGCTATACCCTCCGTTGGTGTTGTTTTTGCTCGAAAATCCGGTACGTTTTGGTGTTGATGTGGTGATTCGCGGTGGTTTTGAGTGAATCCGGTTCGGATTTGTTGATTTTGTGGTGGTTGGAGCTGATTCTGAGCAGATCCGGTTTAGATCTGTTGATTTTGGTGATGAGGTGTTCTTGGTGTTCTTCCTCTTTTTCTGAGTTTTTTTTTCTGTTTTGATTCTGTTATGGATGAGAGAGAGAAAAAGATTCTGTTTGAGAGTGATTGTGATTGATTCTGATTTTTCTGACTGATTTTTTTTTGTGATGGATCTGACACATTTACTATTTATAGCCTGCCATGTGTATCTGAGAACCAATGAAAAAATGACATCTGGACCGTTTTGGACTTATGGACTAATCTGCAAAAAAGTTAATATGAGGACTAATCTGCAATAAAAAAAAAGACTAAAAAAATGCAATTAAAAAAAGTATTGGACAAAAATGCAATTTTGGGACTCTTTTGGGGGACCGAAATGTAAATAAAAAAATAAAATGAATTAAAATTGGTAATTGGTAAAAAGGTAAAGTGAAACGAAAAATAAAATCAACAAACGGACTAAAACGAACAAATTACCGACATGAGGTATTTTAAAATACCTCCCTGTCGAAATTTTGACAGGAAAAGACCAAAATGCCCCTAGGGACTAAACTGACCCAAACTGACTCAAATGTAATTTTGAGATGATTTTAAAAAGAGATTTAACAATGATTTGCAAAACAAGTTGAAAAGACTCAGAGACAATTACAGGGACTAAAATGGGTTCCACTGCAGGAAATGACCAAAATACCCTTTTGTATGATTTTTGCAGATGCTTTGAAATAAAAATGCAAGACAGACACTTTGGATAGTTTTATGCGAGAAAATCAAAGACAAAATTATGATTGAAAATACTCCGAGATGGAGACAGTAAGATATGCAGATGAAAAGAGAGTAAATGTTCGGAGTAAAATAACAGCGAATTAACAAATGTTAGTGGTAGAAAATAAATTTGAACAAGTATTTTTAGGTCCAAAATCAGGGTACAACAAATACCATAATCGTTCCGGGTGCCTAACACCTTCCCGTAGCGAAAGCGACCCCCGAACTTCGAATCTAAGGGTTTTTCTCAATTTTGCCCTTCCCAAGAAAAAATAGAGAATATCAAAGATTGAAAGGTTCAAGCCTAATTTATGACTTGACACCCGAAAATCGCGATAACATGTATCAATATGTTAATAAGGTTGAGCAATTTTGGAATAGAATTTTATCACATAAATAAGAAGTTTTTTTTTGAACAAGCACATAAATAAAGAGTTAAATTTAAATATGTGGGAACAGCAACCGCCTCAGTGTTGGTGAATGGGTGCCCTACGGAGGAATTTACTATGGAACGTGGTTTGTGTAACACCCCATTTTCCCAACATAAAAATTTCGCATAAATAATCAGAGTTTTTCAACATAAACGGAATGTCACATTCTTTTCTTAAAATCATAAACTGAATAAATAACTATTTATCATTTAAAATTCAAATACAAGATCTTTAATACTTCGCAGCGGAATTTATTTCAATAACTAAAACAGTCTTTGGCACGAAGGCCTCTTCATAAATTTCTCATAAAAATCCAATCTAAAAACATAGTCATAAATCTTCAAAAACAATACGTAAGGAATAGAAAAACAATAAAAAAGTTCTCATCCCGTTACGTATCAGAGCACCTAAGACACACGAGAAGGAAAGCTCACACGACATCAACTATTCTTGGTTACCTGTTAGTTACCCATGGTGGGCAAACAGAAGGGGTGAGATTTCACAAACAATAATATTAAGCATATAATTCATCAATTACATTTAACAACATAAGCATCATCAATCATATTTAACAACTCATAGACAACATCATGTAATCATCATAATATTCATCATAGATAATAATATATCATAATTCACTTCTTTAATAGTTCATATAAAGAATCACAGCTTTAAACAATTTCATGATTTAACAACTTAACAACTCGACAACTTGACCTCTTGACTATGCAACTTAATCTTCTAATCATGCATGTGGTACCAATCTTTGAGCGTAAATAGGCTCCAGGGCATCAAGCCCTCAACTTTATTTGAGCATAAAAAGGCTCCCAGGGCATCAAGCCCTCAACTTTATTTGAGCAAGGCTCCAAGGCATCAAGCCCCCAACAATGAAATGCTAATGCATGGACTCGACCTCGTAATATCTTAAATCAACAACCTCTTATATAATCCAATAATTTGGAACTTCATCATCTTAATCAACTTAGACCGACTCATGCAGCTTAGTTAAATAACAACAGCATACAAAAACAGCATGACATAATAATATCAAATGCAAGTCAACAACGTCTCAATTATTCACATATAATTCAAGTAATGCATATACAATTACATCACAATATAACAACATCAAATAATAATCAACATCTTAAAACATCATATATACATATAACACTTCATCAATCATGGACAATATCGTATTCACAACATATACATTCATATACTAATTCATCAATCATATTCAATTATTCACTGTGACCTACGTGCAGTAATTTGACTATAACTCAAGTTCTATAAATCCTTTTGAAGTCAAACCAACGACATTAGAAAGCTAACATTTATACCTACAACTTTCGTGTTTACACCTAAGACCAATTCTGTACCAATCAATGCCAGTTTTCATTTCAAATTCAGACAAAGTTGTGCTGAAATTCATAAAAATTCACTGAGACCTCCTTGGAGTATTTTCATTATAACTCCTAAACCAAAAATCATTTTTACTCCACACTAAAGCCAATGGAAAGCTAACAAAATTATCTACAACTTTCATTTTTACACCAAAACCCAGTTCGAAACGGAAACGTGTGAAAAAGACGCAAGAACATGAAACAGAAGATGCTGTCACTATGCAGCTCTCGGGAAAAACCAATTTTTCACCTAAAAATCCCAATTTTGACTTCCCAATGCCCAAATTTGATTCCAAAATTTGTCTAAACATTTATATACATCAAAAGAGACTCAAAACCATATAAAACTTGACCAAAAACATTACTTTAGAAAATCATCAAATAATCACTTTTAACCCTAATTCCCAAATTCTCAAAAACTAAAACCTACAACATGTTAAATTCAATTTTCAGAATCAATGACTTAAGATTATTGAATGTTAGTCCCACCCTTACCTTATAGATGAAAATCGCAGCACTCCTAGGTCTTCCCCCTCCTCTCGGCTTTTTCTCCCTTTTCTCCAAAATTGATCGTACGTTTTTCTAAACTAAGTTTCTCCTATTTATAACCCTTTTTCTATTTTATCTTATTTCTCTTTCTCCTCCAAAACTCTCTAAAATCTCATAACAAACTCTCAACTCAATCTTATTTCTATTTTCAAATCTTAATCTATTAAATAACAACATAAGCCACTTAATAAAGCACATAATCAAATAAATATATTTTAAACTCTTCTTAATAAATTTTAGACTCAATTAAATAATTAAATAAATCTAATAATTCAAAGAGGGCGTTACAACTCCACCCCCCTTAAAAGAATTTCGTCCTCGAAATTCAAAGCACACAAGAAAGGAATTGAATTATTGCCTAAACATCTTAAACCAAACATAGCCAAATAGAAACTTCAAACAAAACATGCAAGTCACATCAAAGTTAGTTAATCAAACATGATGACATAATAAACATAACAATTAGTCAGAAAACACAACAACAATCAAGACAACATAAGACAGTATTTCAACTGTCACACGACTTGACACGACTCAACTACTTGGCCGGACGGACCGACCTGCTCTGATACCAATTGTAACACCCCATTTTCCCAACATAAAAATTTCGCATAAATAATCAGAGTTTTTCAACATAAACGGAATGTCACATTCTTTTCTTAAAATCATAAACTGAATAAATAACTATTTATCATTTAAAATTCAAATACAAGATCTTTAATACTTCGCAGCGGAATTTATTTCAATAACTAAAACAGTCTTTGGCACGAAGGCCTCTTCATAAATTTCTCATAAAAATCCAATCTAAAAACATAGTCATAAATCTTCAAAAACAATACGTAAGGAATAGAAAAACAATAAAAAAGTTCTCATCCCGTTACGTATCAGAGCACCTAAGACACACGAGAAGGAAAGCTCACACGACATCAACTATTCTTGGTTACCTGTTAGTTACCCATGGTGGGCAAACAGAAGGGGTGAGATTTCACAAACAATAATATTAAGCATATAATTCATCAATTACATTTAACAACATAAGCATCATCAATCATATTTAACAACTCATAGACAACATCATGTAATCATCATAATATTCATCATAGATAATAATATATCATAATTCACTTCTTTAATAGTTCATATAAAGAATCACAGCTTTAAACAATTTCATGATTTAACAACTTAACAACTCGACAACTTGACCTCTTGACTATGCAACTTAATCTTCTAATCATGCATGTGGTACCAATCTTTGAGCGTAAATAGGCTCCAGGGCATCAAACCCTCAACTTTATTTGAGCGTAAAAAGGCTCCCAGGGCATCAAGCCCTCAACTTTATTTGAGCAAGGCTCCAAGGCATCAAGCCCCCAACAATGAAATGCTAATGCATGGACTCGACCTCGTAATATCTTAAATCGACAACCTCTTATATAATCCAATAATTTGGAACTTCATCATCTTAATCAACTTAGACCGACTCATGCAGCTTAGTTAAATAACAACAGCATACAAAAACAGCATGACATAATAATATCAAATGCAAGTCAACAACGTCTCAATTATTCACATATAATTCAAGTAATGCATATACAATTACATCACAATATAACAACATCAAATAATAATCAACATCTTAAAACATCATATATACATATAACACTTCATCAATCATGGACAATATCGTATTCACAACATATACATTCATATACTAATTCATCAATCATATTCAATTATTCACTGTGACCTACGTGCAGTAATTTGACTATAACTCAAGTTCTATAAATCCTTTTGAAGTCAAACCAACGGCATTAGAAAGCTAACATTTATACCTACAACTTTCGTGTTTACACCTAAGACCAATTCTGTACCAATCAATACCAGTTTTCATTTCAAATTCGGACAAAGTTGTGCTGAAATTAATAAAAATTCACTGAGACCTCCTTGGAGTATTTTCATTATAACTCCTAAACCAAAAATCATTTTTACTCCACACTAAAGCCAATGGAAAGCTAACAAAATTATTTACAACTTTCATTTTTACACCAAAACCCAGTTCGAAACGGAAACGTGTGAAAAAGACGCAAGAACATGAAACAGAAGATGCTGTCACTATGCAGCTCTCGGGAAAAACCAATTTTTCACCTAAAAATCCCAATTTTGACTTCCCAATGCCCAAATTTGATTCCAAAATTTGTCTAAACATTTATATACATCAAAAGAGACTCAAAACCATATAAAACTTAGCCAAAAACATTACTTTAGAAAATCATCAAATAATCACTTTTAACCCTAATTCCCAAATTCTCAAAAACTAAAACCTACAACATGTTAAATTCAATTTTCAGAATCAATGACTTAAGATTATTGAATGTTAGTCTCACCCTTACCTTATAGATGAAAATCGCAGCACTCCTAGGTCTTCCCCCTCCTCTCGGCTTTTTCTCCCTTTTCTCCAAAATTGATCGTACGTTTTTCTAAACTAAGTTTCTCCTATTTATAACCCTTTTTCTATTTTATCTTATTTCTCTTTCTCCTCCAAAACTCTCTAAAATCTCATAACAAACTCTCAACTCAATCTTATTTCTATTTTCAAATCTTAATCTATTAAATAACAACATAAGCCACTTAATAAAGCACATAATCAAATAAATATATTTTAAACTCTTCTTAATAAATTTTAGACTCAATTAAATAATTAAATAAATCTAATAATTCAAAGAGGGCGTTACAGTTTGCGTCAGGGTGACCCTCTGTTTCCGTTTCTTTTTTTATTGGCGGCAGAAGGTTTCCATATTCTCATGGTGTCGCTAATCCAGGCTGGTTTATTCAATGCCTATAGAGTGGGGCGCGAAAATACTATGTGTCTGTCTCACCTACAGTTCGCCGACGATACGTTGATTATTGGGGAAAAGAGTTGGCTGAATGTGCGCTCGATGAGGGTTGTTTTTATTGCTATTCCAGCAAGTATCCGGGTTGAAGGTTAATTTCCATAAAAGCTTGATTACGGGAGTTAATGTTTCAGATTCTTGGTTGTACGAGGCATCTTTGATTTTGAATTGTCGGGTTGGAACCTTACCTTTTGTGTACTTGGGGCTGCCTATAGGAGGGGATTCGCGCAAGCTGGACTTTTGGAGACCGATCTTGGACATTATAAGGACTAGATTGTCGAATTGGAAAAGCAAATCTCTTTCGTTTGGTGGTCGCCTGATCCTCCTGAAATCTGTCCTGTCATCTCTACCGGTTTACTTTCTTTCCTTCTTCAAGGCCCCCACAGGTATAATTTCATCCATCGAATCTTTATTTTAAATTTTTTTTTGGGGGGGTGGCGAGGATGTTAGGAAAATTGCTTGGGTTGGTTGGGATACTGTGTGTTTATCGAAGGAGGAAGGAGGTTTGGGGGTCAGGAGGATGAGGGAGTTTAATGTTGCTCTATTAGGGAAGTGGTGTTGGCGTATGTTGATTGACAGGGATGGACTTTGGTATAGAGTCCTGAAGGCGAGATATGGAGAGGAGGGAGGTCGGTTGAAGGAAGGGGGTGGTGACAGTTCAGTGTGGTGGAGGATGTTATGCAGGATTCGTAGAGGCGCAGGGTTAGGGGAGGGGAGTTGGTTTGAGGATAATGTCCGTCAGGTGGTTGGTAGAGGGACTAGCACTTATTTTTGGTTAGATAATTGGTTGGGGGAACTCCCTTGCGAGTGCAATTTCCCCGCCTTTTTGAGTTGTCTGAAAACAAAGGGGCGACAGTGAAGGAGATGGCTGAGAGAGGGTGGGATGTTGGTGGGGGTTCATGGGTGTGGAGGAGGCGTCTTTTAGCGTGGGAAGAGGAGTCAGTGTCGGAGTGTTCGTCCTTGTTGTGTGATATTGTTTTGCAGGTCTCTACTCCTGACAAATGGCGGTGGGTGCTTGATCCTATTGGCGGGTACTCTGTCAAAGGGACATATAAGTACCTTACGCTTCCTACTACACCTGTGGAGACCGGTCTTTATGATGCAACTTGGTTAAAACAAGTTCCGTTAAAGGTTTCTGTGTTCGTTTGGCGTCTTCTCCGCAACAGGCTTCCGACTAAAGATAACCTTCTCCGCAGGAGAGCTATTCACCATGATGACATTTTTTGCGTGGGAGGGTGTGGCTGTCCAGAGACATCGCATCATCTCTTTTTCAGTTGTGATACTTTCGGCCGCCTGTGGCGTCATGTCTACCAGTGGCTCGGCATTTTGTTCATACCTCCAGACACGGTTCGTGACAACTTCTATCAGTTTGGTCATTTAGCGGGAGTACCGCGTTCTACTCACACAATTCTTCAGGTTATTTGGCATGCTTGTGTATGACTCATTTGGAAGGAAAGAAATAGCAGGATTTTTAATCACAAAACCAAGGAAGTTGGTCTTTTGTTGGATAGTGTTAAGTTAACGTCTTTTTTATGGTTGAAAGCGAACAAGCTTACTTCCGCTTTCAATTACACTGACTGGTGGCGGGACCCTCTTCTATGTATGGGTGTTCGAGATTAGCTTTCCACACATTTGTTTCTTTTGTTGTGCTTTCCGTTGGCATTATACACTTATCTTTGTAACTTTATCGAGAGGTTCTCTCTGCACACCTTGTGCGAGATGAATCTCTCTTGGTGTTTAATATAATCTCATTTTGATTTCTTCAAAAAAAAAAAAAAAAAAAGAAATGTATTCTAAATTGATAGGTGCCGGATGTAATTGCTATGTCATACCATATACCATATTATTCGCACCCATGAATACAATACAAATGATAGAGGCATAACATAGTTCAAGAGTAGTTTATTGAACGAAAAGTTCCTAAAAACATCCAAAATGGAGCATCTAATTTTAAATGTTTAAATGATTCTCACGTGTACACATTATTACTAACTTTAAAATACTTTTTTATAAAAAAAAACTTTATAGTACTTTTTAATGTTATTACTTAATGATTATTCTTTTATTTTAATACTTATATCTAATTGAACCGAAAAAATATTAAAAGAGAAAATGTGTTTCCTTAGAGCATCTTTAATGGAAGTTCTTATGCTTTCCTTAAAGAAAAATGGGAGTTGTTTTGTCTAATAGGGTGTAGAGCTTATTAGCTACCCCATTGCAAACTCTATCATATGCTTTCATCATATTTTAAAAATTGTTGCACAAACATATTTATTGTTTTTGAAATATACTAATGTCAAGCTATTAGTAGGACCCACTTAGTAATTTTTTAAGAGTTGTTGGATTGCCGTGAATAGATGCTTATTAGGTTTTACGTTTAAAAATTGATTGAATAAGTGACGTGCATGCGTTGGGGTCACTTTAGCTACATCTTTTTTTTTTTATGTGAAGTAGCATACTCTTTTTTTTTTTTTTTTTGGTATAAAGTAGCATACATTTTAAAGTGTGGAAAAGTGGGAAATTCGGAGTTCAAACTCTGACACCTACAAATAATGTCCCTGATAATTTTTATAAGTTTCAATAAAATTAATTTTTTTTGTGGTGTCTCGGATTCGAACCTCAGGAGTATTATATTTTGTCTTTACCAACTGAGTTAAGCTCATGGAGACTCAATAAAATTGATTCGTGACATATACGATATTCGGTAAAGCATTTATTTCTTAAAAATATTATTAAAATCAACATTAGATATTAATTAAACACTAATTAATACGAGATTAATGAATTCTAAATAACATTAATTAGCAAAGCAAAAGTGGAATACCCCTGTTAAACATAATTTTTGGGCATCTCACTACATATTTTTTATTTTAGTCTATTATTATGACCCAATTAATTTTCATATCAATGTATCCATTAATTAACTATATAATTTTTTTTTTTAAAGTAGCTTTATAAATAGTATTCATTTTTTTTAGCATAATTGTAGCAGGGCCTTCCTATAAGTTTCGGTAGCCACACTATAGTGAAAAAATTGCCTGAAACAAATATTATTAAGCTTTTTTTTTTGTACAAAATAAATATTATTAACCTAATGAGTAATGACCTAATAACACTTAGTATGGTTAAAAAAAAACATTCTATGTTTAAGATAATTAAAATAAACGAATATAAACTAATGAACTAATAACACCTAATGAGGCAATATTTTTTTGAGTTTATTGAAAAAAAGACAGAGACAGATTTCAAAAATGTGCTTTACATGTGTGCCATACTAGTTTTTAACATTCCATCCCAAACCGTGCTTATATGATCTTGCTCTAAAATGAATAAATAAAGAAACAGTTGCATTTTCCCTTTAAATACATGTGAATGAATTTGGATAGTAACTAAAAAGCGTAAATAAAGAAACAATCCTACTTAAAAAAAAATTGTTTATTACACATGAACAAAAACTCCAATGATCATGGGCATTAGCTCCTATAAATAAATCAACCTCAAAGTCACATTCTCACATCATTCCATAACACCAACATTACTTCTTCCCTCTTTCTTTAGTACTACTTTCTCTTACACACACACAAAAAAAAAATGGTCAAAATTTTTGCACTGTTGCTACTCCTACTCCAACTAGCATTTTTCACTTCATTTACTGAAGAGTTTGATACAGCTCTTTACGAACTTGATGGTTTTAAATTTAAGCCTGCCCCGGTTAAACCTATTGTTCCTGTTAAGCCTGCTCCTGTAAACCCTCCAGTCATTGTTAGGCCTCCTGTCCCTGTTATGCCTCCAACACTAGTTAAGCCTTTTGTCCCTCTTACACCCCCTGCCCCAATTTCTCCTCCTACCCCTGTTACCCCTCCTACCCCTGTAACGCCTCCTACACCTGTTACGCCTCCTACCACTGTTACACCTCCTACCCCTATTACGCCTCCTTCTCCTGTTACGCCTATGCTAGCACCTGTTAAGCCTGCTCCTGTTAAGCCTAGCCCTTTTATGCCTAATCCAATTTCTATTGATGTCCCTGTTGTTATGCCTGTCCCTGTTAATCCTGTCCCTATTACACCCACCCTTGTTACGCCTCCTGTCCCTGTTACGCTTCCCCCAATTGAGCCTATTGTCCCTATTAATGTTGCTCCTGTTGAGTCTCCTGTTGTTCCTACATACCCTCCACTGGATGGCCCTTCTCCATCTTACTCACCATTGCCATCACGCCCCTTGTCTAGAAGACTGATGAATTTTCACTATTAAGCCTCTTGCATTAGAACCTAAGTGTGTTCTTCAAGAAAATAATAATTAAAAAAATTTCGAGTTTATATAGATCGTTGCAATTTAGTGTTTAGGTCTTGATATTCACTTTCGTGTGAAAATATGGTGTTGTGAGATTGTACTATCAACTCTAAACAAAAAATAAGAGATGTTGAATTATCAAATGTAGTTAAAGAGTAACATTATGTGTAACTCATGGTTCTTGTAAGAGTTTAATATTATAATAATTTTTTTTTTCGTTTTTGCTTAAATTGTTTGATAAAGAATGATTAACTCGTTTAATTGTGTATTTTTTATTGCGTGAATAATATGTCTTTTATTATTATACTTTCCTAAAAAAATGTATGTTTTTATTATACTATTATTATGGATGCCACACATGGTAAATACTAAAATCAAAATAATTGAAAATTGTAAGTTTCAATATAATGTATAAATTTCATTTAAATGTTTATCTATAATAATTTATATGACTCTACATCAATATAATATATTCTTTCAAATTTGAAAATACACATCTCAACAACAACATTTCAATAAACATCAAAATCTAGAATCAAGAATCAGACAAAGATTTTCTCTCTTCATTACTCTTCACACCCACCACCACTTCTTCAACCTACATCTCATTATAACCTAAATATCTTTATCTATTAATGTTGTGAGAAAGAATTATATATTTATATAAACCATTATTTACACTTGAATAGAATGCAAGCGGGCAACAAGCTGCGCCGCTAGACCTTTTTGGATGGCAAAGTCAATCCTCGTGAACACAACATTTGTAACACCCCGTTATCCCAAACAATTAAATACTAAATAATAAATCAGAGTTTATCACCAAACGGACATGTCACACTGCTATTTCAAAATTCTTAAATAGAATATAATACTATTTAATAAACATCAACTTTATTAGTTTGACAAAAACCTTGCAGCGGAATATTCTTCATTAAATAACATCAACATCAATGTTTAATTCACCAATAAATAATCCTGGCGTAAAGCCTCAACAAAATAATTCAAAGAACAAATAAGGGCTCCACAACATGTCCCAAAATATGATACATAAGGAATGTAAACTATAACAACTAAGTCCTATCCCGTTACGTATCAGAGCCCTAGACACTTGAGCCACCATCTACTACTCTGGATCACCTGCAAGTTACCCATAGGAAGGGCAACATTTCCAAGCAGAAGGGGTGAGATTCACAAACAATAATAATAGATATATAATCCGTCAATTGAATCTAACACCCTAAATATCATCAATACATCATTATACATATATGTATATATCATGAGCAACAACGACTCATGCACTGACATGACGACACCACTAAGATTCTTCAACAAATGCAACTATACACATGCATGTGGTACCATTTTACAGGGCAGAAGCCCTCACCGAATTTGAATGGTTAAAGCATTCTCAAGGCATAAGCCCTCACCAATTTGAACAACAAGGTGTTCCAGGGCATGAGCCCTCACCGCTTTATGTTTATGCCATGGACTCAACTTGTGTATATCTACATACAACTCAACAACAACAACAACAACAATATGCATAATTAATCATGACATACTCCACAACTTGGTCAACTCAATGATATTAGTAATCAACAACAGCAGAGACAACAACATAATCAACTTGCAACATAGCAATATTAATAATAATAACTTGAATGATATAAACAACAATACTTTCTATATCATACATTTTCCACATAAAATATATAGCTTAAATTAACCAACAACATCAATTATATTAGCTTAGATTCACTGAGAGGCTATACCTTTATAAACAACTTCCATTCCAACCCCAAGGACCAACTCATGAACTCATTAGACCCTTTATACAACGTTATTTCTTTCCTAAAAACATCTCTATATGGTTAGGTTAAAGTCCCTACACTTAGGAAAAAGTTTGGAAGCATTTGGAGTGAAGAAAATTGCATTTTTAAGGTTTATTGGATGACAGCATCGTGGCACGTTGGTCTCCCATCGTGGCACGATTTTTCCAGTGTCAGACGAACTAAAATTCTGATCAAAATCGTGGCACGTTGGTCCCGAATCGTGGCACGATCATGGTTTGAAAGACAGCATCAGATTTTCGACCTTCACGTTTTCGCGCATAAAAACCAAACCGTTAACCCGTTTTCGATGCCGTTTTCGTCTACACGCTCCTGAGACATAGCTCTATCATAATCTACTGAAAAACTCAAGTTTCAACTACCAAAAATCGATTTCCCAAAACTCACATGATCTCTTATTTGCAAAACGTTGGACACCAACTTTTCAAACATAAAATCCCAATTTTCATTAACCCAACCCCAAAACTGATTGGAACATTAGACTATGAATAACCTATAATCAGAACACCATATGTACACAAATACTATGGATTTTCTGTTTAATTAACAACCAATTACAATTCTCAAAACCTAATTCCCAATTATCCAACCTAAGAACAACAACATGTTAAATCACAAATTCAGAATTTATACACTATGATTACTGAATGTTAGCCTCACCCTTACCTTAATTCAGATGAAAAATCCCTACGGAAATCTGGTTCTCTTGGCTCTTTCCCTTGTTCTTGGTTTTTCTCCCAAAACTTGTTTTACGTGAAATTGCTTCTGACTTTTTCTATTCATAACTCCCCAACACTTAACTCCCCTTTTTATTTCACTTAACTCCCTCTTAATTCTATTAATTCTAATTAAATCCCCAAACTCCAAAATAATAATAATTCTCACTTATTCTAATTAATATCAAAATAAAACATATAATAAAATATATCACATCACATAATCAACAATAATTATTTTAAATCATAAAAAGACTCTAAATAAATCAAAAATAAATAAAATAAAAACTAGGCGTTACAACTCTCCCCAACTTAGAGAATTTCGTCCTCGAAATATTACCTCAAGCAAACAACTCCGGATAAGACTCCCGCATCTTACTCTCCAGCTCCCAAGTCAAACTTTCACCGGTTACTTCGCCCCAAACAACCTTCACTAGAGGTATATCCTTGCCTCTTAACTTCTTCACCTCACGGTCTTCGATTCTCAACGGTAAGGTTTCAATTTTAAGGTTGTCTCTAACATGCACATCATCTCTCGGAATAACATGCGAAGGATCCGCTACATACTTCCGAAGTTGCGACACATGAAACACATCATGCAAATTCAAAAGATGTGGTGGCAAACCCACTCTGTATGCCACTGTTCCAACCCTCTCAGATATCTGATATGGACCAATAAACTTCGGAGTCAACTTCTTAGACTTCAACGCACGTCCTACACCCGCCATAGGAGTAACTCTCAGAAACACATGATCTCCCTCTTGAAACTCACGTCCTACGCTTGTCATGGTAACTCTTCTGTCGACTCTGCGACGCTTTCATCTTTTCTCTTATCATCTTGACCTTCTCCGTAGTCTGATGAACTAAATCTGGTCCCAACACCACACTTTCTCCCGTCTCAAACCAACATAAAGGAGTTCTGCACCTCCGACCATACAAAGCTTCGAACGGTGCCATACCAATACTCGAATGGTAACTGTTGTTGTACGTGAACTCTATCAACGGTAGATGACTATCCCAAGCTCCACCTTGTTCAAGTAGACACACTCTCAGCAAATCCTCTAACGATTGAATCGTTCTCTCCGACTGACCATCTGTTTGCGGATGATAAGCCGAACTCAACCTCAACTTAGAACCCAAGGCATCTTGAAAACTCTTCCAAAATCTTGAAGTGAACCTTGGATCTCTATCCGACACAATACTCGATGGAACTCCATGCAACTTCACAATATTATGAATGTAAATCTCCTCCAACTGAGCTACCGGAAAACTAATATTGATTGGAATAAAGTGTGCCGACTTCGTCAACCTATCGACAACAACCCAAATGACATCATGCCCTCTCGGACTATTCGGTAAACTCGTCACAAAATCCATGAAAATGCTATCCCACTTCCACTCTGGCATATCTAACGGTGTCAACAACCCTGCAGGCTTCTGATGCTCAACCTTAGACTTCTAACAAGTCAAACATGCATAAACAAACTGAGCAACATCACGTTTCAACCTAGACCACCAAAACAGTTTCTTCAAGTCATGATACATCTTTGTAGCTCCCGGATGAATACTTAGGCTACTTCTGTGACTTTCTTCTAAAATCAACTTTTTCAAATCATCATTATCAAGAATGCAAATCCTTCCTCTGAACCTCAACACACCCTGATCATCAACCTTGAAGTCACCATTTTCAGTTTCATTGCTAGCAACCATTAAATCAACAAACTTTACATAAACTTTATGTGCTTCTCTGATACTATTCAAGAAATCACTATTAATCTTCAACATACCCAACTGCACACTCTGAGGCGACAACTCACAAACAAGACTCAAGTCTCTAAACTGCTCTAGCAACTCAAACTCCTTTACCATCATAGCAGACATGTGCAACGTCTTCCTGCTCAAAGCATCTGCAACCACATTAGCTTTACCCGGATGGTAATTCAAACCAAAATCATAATCCTTCAACAACTCAAGCCATCCTCTCTGCCTCATATTCAACTCTTTTTGATCAAACAGATATTTCAAACTTTTATGATCACTAAACACTTCAAATCTAGAACCGTACAAATAATGTCTCCAAATTTTCAACACAAAAACCACCACAGCCAACTCCAAATCATGTGTAGGATAATTCTTTTCATGAATCCTTAACTGCCTAGAAGTATAAGCTACCACTTTGCCTTCTTGCATCAAAACACCACCTAAGCCCAACTTGGACGCATCACAATAAACAAAAAAAGGTTCATCTGGCCTCGGTAGAATCAAAATCGGAGCAGTAGTCAACCTTCGCTTCAATTCATTGAAACTATTCTCACACTGAGCATCCCACACGAAAGATTTCCCTTTACAGGTCAACTGAGTCAATGGAAGTGCTAACTTCGAAAATCCTTCTATGAACCTGCGGTAATAACCAGCCCAACCCAAGAAACTTCTAATCTCTGCAGCTGACTTCGGAGTCTCCCACTGTGATATTGCATCAACTTTTGATGGATCAACTGCAATACCACTACCAGAAATAATATGGCCAAGAAAACTTAATTCACTCAACCAGAATTCACATTTGGACAACTTGGCATACAACTTCTTTTCTTTCAACACTTGCAATACAATCTTCAGATGCTCTGCATGCTCTTCTTCATTCTTAGAATAAATTAGGATATCATCAATAAACACAACCACAAATTTATCCAGATAGGCATGAAAAATTCTGTTCATATACTCCATAAACACACCAGGCGCATTAGTAACACCGAAAGGCATCACCTTATATTCATAGTGACCATAACGTGTCCTAAAGGCCGTCTTCTGCATATCCTCATCCTTCACCTTAATCTGATGGTAACCTGACCTCAAATTCAATTTTACTAAACACACGTGCACCCACTAATTGATCCATTAAATCGTCAATTCTCGGAAGTGGATACCTGTTCTTTATCGTCACTTTATTCAGTTGTTGGTAATCTATACATAACCTCATGCTACCATCCTTCTTCTTAACCAACAATACCGGCGCTCCCCATGGTGAAACACCCGGTCTTATAAATTTCTTATCAAGGAAATCCTCCAACTGTTTCTTCAATTCAGCTAACTCGGACGCAGACATACGGTAAGGTGCCATCGACACCGGCTTCGTTCCGGGCACAAGATCGATTGAAAATTCAACCTCCCTCTCTGGTGGCACATCTGGAATCTCATCAGGAAAAACTTCTGGAAATTCATTCACCACCGGCAATCTATCAATCACATCTTGATTCTCCAACGACAAGTATGCCATCAAAGAAAACATTAAAATTCCGTCACATTCTAACTGCTTCAACTGTTTCGTAGTTAAGAACTCAAGTTCACTCTCTTCTTCAGCAAAAATTACATCCATACCCGTCAACGGCAAACAAACAAGATTGATTTCAAAGTCTCTACCAAACATAGACAATGGACAACTTAAACAAACAAGAGAAGTAGTTACTGAACCCTTAGCTGGAGTTTCAACAACCATTTCTCCTTTCATATCAGATACAACCAGACCCAACTTATATGCACAATCAACAGCAATGAAACAATGAGTAGCACCAGTATCTATAATAGCAATTAAAGGAGTACTATTAAAGAAACAAGTACCCCTGATAAGTTGGTCCTCATTCACCGTTTGCGTACCAGTTAACGCAAACACCTTGCCACCTGTCCTAACCTTCTTAGGCTGCGTACACTGCGAACTGATATGACCTTCTTCATTACAGTTGTAGCAAACAACATCCCCACGCTTACAATCAGCTAAAGTGTGTCCTTTCTGACCACACCTAAAGCACTTCTTCTCGTCACGGTCACATACATTACTCTTGTGGCCTTTCTTGTAACACCCCGTTTTCCCAACTTCAAAATTTCAAACATATAATCAGAGTAAACAACATGTAACGGGATATCACACTTCTTAAAATCTCAAAATAGATAAATCATAATTTATCCTTTGACTTAAACTTCAACATAAAGCAGCAGAATTAAATTCAAATTCATAAATAGTCTTGGCACGCAGGCCTCATAATAATCATCTCATAAATTCAGTTAAGTAACGTGAAAACATAGCATATACGTAAAGGAAAGAGAAATAGCCACTAAAGATCCCCTCCCGTTACATATCAGAGCAACCTAAGACTCAGTGAGGCAAGGCCACTCACGACAGCACAAACAACAACCTACTCTGGATTACCTGCAAGTTACTCATACGAAGAGCAACATTTTCAAGCAGAATGGGTGAGATTTCACAAAACAATAATATTAAGCATATAATTCAACAATTATATTTAACAACTTTAAACATCATAGTATTCAACATTGATAATAACATATCATAATTCACTTCATAATAATATCAACTTAATCATTTTATCATCAACGACTCGACATATGCAACTATGCAACTTAGACCTCTTATATGCATGTGGTACCAATACAGGGCATCAAGCCCCCATCGCTATTTGAGTATTAATATACTTCCAGGGCATCAAGCCCCCATCGCTAATTTTTTGTGCTAATGCTCCAACGTGGTGAGTACAAAGTTCCAGGGCATCAAGCCCCCAACAATGAATGCTAATGCATGGAGTCGACCTCTTAAACAACTTAATTCGACAACCTCTTATATTAGTCCAATAATTTGGAACATCATCATCTTCAACATCTTAGACCGACTCATGCAGCTTAGTTAATTAACAACAGCGACATAGGCAGTATACAAAATCAACATGACATAATGATATCAATAGCAATTCAACAACATCTTAAATATTCAAACATTATTCAAGTAATGCATAAAACGTTATATCTCATCATAATCAACAACAACATATCATATACAGCTTTACAGATTATAAATAACCTTATCATTAAATCTTAATCCTACCCAAAGGTTCAACTCTCGACAACTCGTGCAACAAAGGTCGCAAAATCTAACATGTCACTCTGTTTATGGGTCACTCGCGAGGCGAGAGCCTCTGCTCGCCGTGGCGAGTTCAGGTCAGCATCCCTCAAGTTTAATTCCAGGTTCAATCTCATCCTACATTCCTTCCTAGTCATTATTAGACACGTTCAGGCACTCAAAGGCATCTAAGGTTCAACTCAAAAGTCAAAAATATGAAATCTTGCGTGCTCTCTGGTCTAGCTCGCTAGGCGAGTTCACTGCTCGCTATGGCGAGTTGCGAGGTGTTACTCGCGAGGCGGGAAAAAGGTTACTCGCGTGGCGAGCGATGAAGTTCATCACTCTCCGTGGTGAGGATCATGGCTCGGGAGGCGAGCGATGATTGTCGCTACGGGCAGAAGTGCAGTTTTCACGAAAATTCATCATTTCTCATGGTTTTAAGCCTAACATTGATTCCAGAATTCAACCTACACATTATCTAAGGACTAACAACTTTTCACCGTTAGATCATCAATTCACTCAACTTTGACCTAATTCTCGATTCTTCTTAAACTCATCCTAATTCATGTTAGATGTAACCATTGATTCATAGACTTAATAAAATTGCAAAGTTAATCTCACCCTTACCTTAAAGAATGAAAATCGTAGCTTTCCTAGTCTTCTCCCTTCTCTTGGCTTTTTCTCCCTTTTTCTCCAAAACAATCGTACGTATGTTCTGTTTTTCTAAAACTAGGTTTCCCTATTTATACCTCCTCCAATTATCTTATCTTATTTCTCTTTCTCCCCCAAAGCTCTAAAATATCAAAACAACCCCTAAACTCAATATTTATTTTATTTTCAAATCTTATTTTATTAAACAATAAAATAAGTCACAACTCCTCATAAAATCATATAAACCTCCTTAATCATAATAAATCATATAACTCACACATATATTATATAAATATAATATAAATTCGTCTATATAATTTCTAGACTCAATTAAATAATTAAATAATTAAAAGAGGGCGTTACAACTCTCCTTAACTTATAAGATTTTCGTCCTCAAAAATATACCTCAAGCAAACAACTCTGGAAAGGATTCCAGCATCTTACTCTCAAGCTCTCACGTTAAGCTTTCACCAGTCGCTCCGCTCCAAACGACTCTCACAAGAGGTATCTCCTTGCCTCTCAACGTCTTCACTTTATGATCATCAATCCTTATCGGTAAAGTCTCAACCGTAAGGTTATCTCTAACTTGCACATCATCGCTTTGGATCACCGCTTCGGATTTAACTTCTTTGACTTCAAAGCACGTCCAACACCAGTCACAGGAGTGACTCTCAAAAACACGTGGTCTCCTTCTTGAAACTCAAGATCTTTTCTACGCTTATCATGGTAACTCTTTTGTCGACTCTGCGACGCTTTCATCTTCTCTTGAATCATCTTAACCTTCTCAGTAGTTTGCTGAACAATCTCTGGTCCTAAGACCACTCTTTCACCTGATTCAAACCAACACAACGGAGTTCTACATCTCCGACCATATAAAGCCTCATAAGGTGCCATTCAAATACTAGAATGATAACTATTATTATACGTGAACTCTATCAATGGAAGATGACTATCCCAAGTTCCTCGTTGCTCAAGAACACAAACCCTCAACAAATCTTCTAACGACTGAATCGTCCTCTCCGACTGACCATCTGTCTGCGGTTGATAGCCGAACTCAACCTCAGCTTAGAACCTAAAGGTTCTTGCAAACTTTTCCAAAATCTAGAAGTAAATCTTGGATCTCTATCTGACACAATGCTCGAAGGAACACCATGCAACTTCACAATATCCCGAATATAAATCTCTGCCAAGTGAGAAACAGGAAAATTAATATTAATCAGAAGAAAATGAGCCGACTTCGTCAATCTGTCAACAATCACCCAAATCGCGTCATTCCCTTTAGGAGTATTCGGCAAACTCGTCACAAAATCCATGGATAAACTATTCCATTTCCACTCTGGCACATCTAATGATACCATCATACCAGCAGGTTTCTGATGCTCAACCTTCGATTTCTGACAAATCAAACAAGAATACACAAACTGTGCAACGTCGCGTTTCAATCCGGACCACCAAAACAACTTCTTTAGATCATGATACATCTTCGTAGCTCCCGGATAAATACTCAAGTTACTTCTATGGCTCTCTTCAAGAATCATTTTCCTCATCTCTTCATCGTCGGGAATACAAATCCGACCTTGAAACCTAAGCACACCTTGATTATCGATTTTAAAATCACTGTCTTCAGTCTGATCACTAGCGACCAACAAGTCCACAAACTTAACATCAGCTTTCTGTGCCTCTTTAATACTCTTCAAAAATTCATTATCGATCTTCAGCATTCCTAGCTTCACATTTCAGATGACATTTCACACACTAAGCTCAAATCTCTGAACTGTTCAAGCAACTCGAACTCTTTTACCATCATAGCAGACATATGCAAGGTCTTCCTACTCAAAGCATCTGCAACAACATTAGCTTTACCCGGATGATAGCTCAACTCAAAATCATAATCCTTCAGCAATTCAAGCTATCTACACTGCCTCATATTCAATTCCTTCTGATCGAACAGATACTTCAAACTCTTATGATCACTAAACACCTCAAATCTCGAACCATACAAGTAATGTCTCCATATCTTCAATACAAAGACCACAACAGCCAACTCTAAATCGTGCGTAGGATAATTCTTCTCATGAATTCTCAACTGTCTCGAAGCATAAGCTACTACTTTTCCATCTTGCATAAGCACACCACCAAAACCCAGCTTGGACGCATCACAATATACCACAAAAGGTTCATCTGACTTTGGCAAGATCAAAACCGAAGCAGTCGCCAGTCGCTTCTTCAATTCACTGAAACTGTTCTCACATTGAACATCCCACACAAAGGCTTTACCTTTGCAAGTCTACTGTGGTAGCGAGAGTGCTAACTTGGAAAATCCTTCTATAAATCTTCAGTAATAACCAGCCAATCCCAAAAAGCTTCTAATCTCAGTAACTCACTTAGGAGTCTCCCATTTGCGATACCGCTTCAACTTTAGACGGATCTACTGCAATACCACTACCAGAAATAACATGTCCAAGAAAGCTCACTTCTTTCAACCAGAATTCGCACTTAGACAATTTCGCATAAAGCTTCTTCTCTTTCAACACTTTCAAAACCAGCTTCAAATGCTCAGCATGTTCTTCTTCAGACTTGGAGTAAATCAAAATATCATCGATAAAAACCACCACGAACCGATCCAAAAGTGCATGAAAGATGCGATTCATGTACTCCATAAATACTCCTGGTGCATTTGTAACACCGAAAGGCATAACTTTGTACTCATAATGACCATACCGCGTTCTGAAAGCTGTCTTCTGCATATCTTCACCTTTCACTTTAATCTGGTGATAACCTGATCTCAAATCTATCTTGCTGAAAACTTTTGCACCCACTAACTGATCCATCAAATCATCAATCCTCGGAAGTGGATACCTATTCTTTATTGTCACCTTGTTCAACTGACGATAGTCAATACACAATATCATGCTACCATCTTTCTTCTTCACTAGCAAAACCGGCGCTCCCCAAGGTGAAACACTTGGTCTAACAAACTTTTTCTCGAGCAAATCCTCTAATTGTTTCTTCAACTCGGCCAACTCAGAAGCTGACATACGAAAAGGTGTCATAGACACAGGCTTCGTTCCAGGAACAAGATCAATCGAAAACTCAACTTCCCTCTCTGGAGGCACATCAGGAATTTCATCAAGAAAAACTTCTGGAAAATCGCATACCACTTGTAGTTTATCAATCACTGCTTGATTCTCAATAGATAAGGAAGCCATCAAAGAAAACATCAAAATGCCATCACGTTCCAACTGCTTCAGCTGCTTAGTAGACAAAATCTCTGCGCCACTTTCCTCTTCAGCAGAAGAGAAATACACCGACTTACTGTAACAATTAATGTGAACATGGTTGTACTCTAACTAGTTCATACCCAGAATCACATCCATACCACTCAAAGGTAGACAAACTAAATCCATCTCAAAATCACGATCAAACATAGACAAAGGACATCTTAAACACACAAGAGAAGTAGTCACCGAACCCTTAGCTGGAGTTTCGACAACCATTTCTCTATTCATATCAGACATGACAAGACCCAACTTAGTAGCACAATCATAAGCAATAAATCAATGCGTAGCACCAGTATCAATAATAGCAAATAAAGGTGTATTATCAATATAGCAAGTACCTTTGATCAAGCGATCCTCGTTCTCTGTCTGTGTACTAGTCAAAGCAAATACTATACCAGTAGTCGGCGTCTTCTTAGGCTTCTTGCACTGGGAACCAATGTGACCCTCTTCATTACAATTGAAGCATACTATATCATCATGTTTGCACTCAGCTAGTGCATGACCCTTCTTTCCACAACGAAAACATCTCTTGACATCCCCAGGACAAGCATTACTCTTGTGGCCCTTCTCACCACAAGAAAAACAAACAATCTCTGCAGGAGCATCCTTCTTCTTTGGCCATCTATCTTCGACCATCCTCTGTTTTCCCTTATCAGCAGGGGCACTATAAGGCTTAGGGCGACTCTGCTGACCCTTAGCTTTCCGCTCATTCACAATCTTGTAATGAGTCTTGGTATCCTCCTCATAGATCCTGCAACTGCTCACCAGCTCGGAGAAAACTCGGATCATCTGGTAACCAATTGCCCTCTTAATCTCAGCATGCAAACCGTTCTCAAATTTGATACACTTTGAAAACTCAGCAGTCTCTGGAGTGTAGTGCGGATAAAACTCAGCAGTCATATCTTCCCTTGAAAGTAGGAGGATGATTCCTCAGGAAGGTCTCTAGCATCCTCGTCTCAGCATTCGCACCAGCATTTGCATTAGGCTGTTGTCCCACAACTTGAGCTACAGTGTAACACCCCGTTCCCAAAATCAATTAATTAATAAATAAACATGCATCAGAGTAATGACCCAAACGGGCATGTCACACTACTAATTCAAATTTTTTTTAAATAGAATATATAAAAAAAAACTATTTAATTAAACAACCTTTAAATCATCATTAATTATGCAGCGGAAATATAACATTAAATAATCACCACATCCAACATGTTAATTCTCCAATAAAGTCTTGGCATAAAAGCCTCAACGACATAATTCAAAATCAAATAAGGCTACAACATCAAGTTCCAAAATTTGATACATAGAAATGAAAGAAAACATTAAAATTTCATCCCACGTATCAGAGCCCTAGACATTTGAGTCACCACCTACTACTCAGGATCACCTGCAAGTTACCCATAGGAAGGGCAACATTTTCAAGCAGAAGGGGTGAGATTCACAACAATAAATATAGATAATGAATGCATCAATTGAATCTAACACCCTATCATAATAATAAATCATCAACATATATAAATATCATCATTACCAACATCAACAACAAATTGGCGATTAAAACCCACAACATCGACTCATGCAACACTCGACAACTCCACTAAGAATCCTCTAAACCGCTCATGCATGTGGTACCATATTCAGGGCCGGAGCCCTCACCGCAAATAGAATGGTTAAAGCATTCATTTTTCAGGACATAAGTCCTCATCGCTAAACACCGCTTTGAATAACAAAGTGTTCCACCGCTTTGAACGACAAGGCGTTCCAGGGCCGAAGCCCTCCCACTTATTATGATTATGCAACTGACCCACTTGTGTATATCTACATACAACTCAACAAATGCATATATATGTATATGACTCAATTCTCCATAACTCAACACTTGTATGATTTAATGAATGTAAACATACAACACAGTCATCAATAGTTCATCATTAATCAATCCAACAATCCAGAAAAAATGCATAATTTATCTTAATCATGTTCATACACCAAGCTGATGAGAGAAAACCGCAAGTGCACGGTCCTATCGAAGTAGTAAAATAGAGTATCGTTCCGTCAGGGAGTTATGAATTCAATTAACTTTAGATAATGATTAAACTAAAGATTTAGAGGGTAAAAAGGTTTGGGATTTTAATTACAAGAAAATAAATAAGATAAAAGCCTTGGAATTATTGGTTCATCCTAATGACAAGTCCTTCACAAACCAAACTATTAAACTTATAACCTTATGTTAGACCTAATTTCTCAAGACAGTTTCTCTTTTGTTCCTCTAGCAACCAAGCCTATTTCGCTGACTTGATTACTATTAGATTTTGGTTCCTCTAACAACCAAGCCTATTTCGCTGACTTGATCATTATTAGTTCCCTTGAAGATCGAAACTATATGTCTCAAAGATTGTAAAGACTATTTCACTGCCTTTACAATCTTTGTCTAAATTCACTTGTTCGAATATCAAAGCTCCACTTTCGTTTTATGAATTGATATTTGAGATGCTGGATAAACAATTATCAAACCCTCCACTTTCGTTTCCACAGTTTGATAATGGTTGATCCATGTTAAAGCGGTGAATTTAGATAAGGAATTAGGGTTACATAAGATTAAGGTTTAAAGCTTGGTTTGATTAGGATTATGTCATTAGACTTATCCAACAATCCCAAGACAAGAGAAGTCTACTCACTGACGTTCATTGTAGACAAGGAGAAGAAGAGAGAAAGCATAAAAGTAAATAACAAGAAAGTAAAATGAACTTTTATTAGAAAGACAATTGTCACATATTGTATTCCCAGAAAAGATGAATATTTGTGATGGATGGCTACTCTATTTATAGCATACATTTGACTTAAAATCTAAGCAATTACATTCGAGCTAAAAATAGAGTAGCTTAAAATCTAAGCAAAAGCAGCAAAAGACACTCTTGAGGGTGGCACGGCCGTGCCAAGCTTCTGACTTTAGGGGAGACATATTTTGTCTTCCAATCTTTGTATTTTCGTACCGAATCAGCTCCAAGTCCCATTCTTTTGCTCCAAGACTCAATCCATCCAATATTCATTCCTGAAATATAATAAAATGCAATTTGTAGTAAACTATCTTAAAAAGGAAATAATATTAATATAAAATAAACTAAAATCTAATTAAAAATAAACTAAATAATATCTAGAAATAGGTAATAAATGACTCATCACAAGCTCCATTCAAAACGTTCAAACAGAATTCAACAACTCAAAGATATTAGTAATCAACAACATCAATTATATTAGCTTAGATACATAGAGAGGCTATACCCTTATAAACACTTCCATTCCTACCCCAAGGACCACTCATAAACTCATTAGACCCTTTATACAACGTTATATCTTTCCTAAAAACATCTCTATATGGTTAGGATAAAGTCCCTACACTTAGGAAAAAGTTTGGAAGCATTTGGAGTGAAGAAAATTGCATTTTTAAGGTTTATTGGATGACAACATCGTGGCATGTTGGTCTCCCATCGTGGCACGATTTTTCCAATGTCTGACGAACTAAAATTCTGATCAAAATCGTGGCACGTTGGTCCCGAATCGTGGCACGATCATGGTTTGACAGACAGTATCAGATTTTCGACCTCCACGTTTTCGCGCATAAAAACCAAACCGTTAACCCGTTTTCGATGCGGTTTTCGCCTACACGCTCATGAGACATAGCTCTATCATAATCTACCGAAAAACTCAAGTTTCAACTACCAAAAATCGATTCCCTAAATTTCACATGATCTCTTATTTGCAAAACGTTGGACACCAACTTTTCAAACATAAAATCCCAATTTTCATTAACCCAACCCCAAAACTGATTGGAACATTAGACTATGAATAACCTATAATCAGGGCACCATCTATACACAAATACTATGGATTTTCTATCTAATTAACAACTATTTACAATTCTCAAAACCTAACTCCCAATTATCCAACCTAAGAACAACAACATGTTAAATCACAAATTCAGAATTCAATAACTATACTACTGAAGAAAACCTCACCCTTACCTTAATTCAGAAAATCGCACGACACACGGTTGATCTTGGCTCTACTTGTTCTTCTCTCCCCTTGTTCTTGGTTTTCTCTCCCAAAACTTGTTTCACGTAAAACTGTTTCTGACCTTTTCTTTTCCTAACACCTAAAACTATAACTCCCCCTTTATTTCATTAAACTCCCCTTAATTCTATTAAATTCTAACTAACTCCTCAACCTCCAAAATAATTCTAATTCCCACTTATTCTAATTTTTATTAAAATAAACTATATAATAAAATAATACACACCACATAAAATCCAAATATTATTTAAAATCACATAAAAGACTCTAAATAATTCCAAAATCAATAAAATAACGACTAGGGCGATACATACGGCTTGTAGTGCAGCAGCCAACGCAACGTCGTTTCTTCCAGCCATCTCTTAGTTTCTACACAACAAGCAACAATCAACATAAGATAGTAATATAACTATTACTAAAACTCGACACGACTCTTCTAATTGGCCGGACGGACCGACCTGCTCTGATACCAATTGTAACACCCCGTTTTCCCAACTTAAAAATTTCAAACATATAATCAGAGTAAACAACATGTAACGGGATATCACACTTCTTAAAATCTCGAAATAGATAAATCATAATTTATCCTTTGACTTAAACTTCAACATAAAGCAGCGGAATTAAATACAAATTCATAAATAGTCTTGGCACGCAGGCCTCATAATAATCATCTCATAAATTCAGTTAAGTAACGTGAAAACATAGCATATACGTAAAGGAAAGAGAAATAGCCACTAAAGATCCCCTCCCGTTACATATCAGAGCAACCTAAGACTGAGTGAGGCAAGACCACTCACGACAGCACAAACAACAACCTACTCTGGATTACCTGCAAGTTACTCATACGAAGAGCAACATTTTCAAGCAGAAAGGGTAAGATTTCACAAAACAATATTATTAAGCATATAATTCAACAATTATATTTAACAACTTTAAACATCATAGTATTCAACATTGATAATAACATATCATAATTCACTTCATAATAATCTCAACTTAATCATTTTATCAGCAACGACTCGACATGTGCAACTATGCAACTTAGACCTCTTATATGCATGTGGTACCAATACAGGGCATCAAGCCCCCATCGCTATTTGAGTATTAATATACTTCCAGGGCATCAATCCCCCATCGCTAATTTTTTGAGCTAATGCTCCAACGTGGTGAGTACAAAGCTCCAGGGCATCAAGCCCCCAACAATGAATGCTAATGCATGGACTCGACCTCTTAAACAACTTAATTCGACAACCTCTTATATTAGTCCAATAATTTGGAACATCATCATCTTCAACATCTTAGACCGACTCATGCAGCTTAGTTAATTAACAACAGCGACATAGGCAGTATACAATATCAGCATGACATAATGATATCAATTGCAATTCAACAACATCTTAAATATTCAAACATTATTCAAGTAATGCATAAAACATTATATCTCATCATAATCAACAACAACATATCATATACAATTTACAGATTATAAATAACCTTATCATTAAGTCTTAATCCTACCCAAAGGTTCAACTCTCGACAACTCGTGCAACAAAGGTCGCAAAATCTAACATGTCACTCTGTTTATGGGTCACTCGCGAGGTGAGAGCCTCTGTTCGCCGTGGCGAGTTCAGGTCAGCATCCCTCAAGTTTAATTCCAGGTTCAATCTCATCCTACATTCCTTCCTAATCATTATTAGACACGTTCAGGCACTCAAAGGCATCTAAGGTTCAACTCAAAAGTCAAAAATACGAAATCTTGCATGCTCTCTAGTCTAGCTCGCTAGGCGAGTTCATCTACTCGCTATGGCGAGTTGCGAGGTGTTACTCACGAGGCGGGAAAAGGTTACTCGCGTGGCGAGCGATGAAGTTCATCACTCGCTGTGGCGAGGATCATGGCTCGGGAGGCGAGCGATGAATGTCGCTACGGGCAGAAGTGCAGTTTTCACGAAAATTCATCATTTCTCATGGTTTTAAGCCTAACATTGATTCCAGAATTCATCCTACACATTATCTAAGGTCTAACAACTTTTCACCGTTATATTATCAATTCACTCAACTTTGACCTAATTCTCTATTCTTCTTAAACTCATCCTAATTCATGTTAGATGTAACCATTGATTCATAGACTTAATAAAATTGCAAAGTTAGTCTCACCCTTACCTTAAAGAATGAAAATCGCAGCTTTCCTAGTCTTCTCCCTTCTCTTGGCTTTTTCTCCCTTTTTCTCCAAAACAATCGTACATACGTTCTGTTTTTCTAAAACTAGGTTTCCCTATTTATACCTCCTCCAATTATCTTATCTTATTTCTCTTTCTCCCCCAAAGCTCTCGAAAATATCAAAACAGCCCCTAAACTCAGTATTTATTTTATTTTCAAATCTTATTTTATTAAACAATAAAATAAGTCACAACTCCTCATAAAATCATATAAACCTCCTTAATCATAATAAAGCATATAACTCACACATATATTATATAAATATAATATAAACTCATCTAAATAATTTCTAGACTCAATTAAATAATTAAAAGAGGGCGTTACAACTCTCCCCAACTTATAAGATTTTCGTCCTCGAAAATTTACCTCAAGCAAACAACTCTGGAAAGGATTCCAGCATCTTACTCTCAAGCTCCCACGTTAAGCTTTCACCAGTCGCTCGCTCCAAACGACTCTCACAAGAGGTATCTCCTTGCCTCTCAACGTCTTCACTTTATGATCATCAATCCTTACCGGTAAAGTCTCAACCGTAAGGTTATCTCTAACTTGCACATCATCGCTTTGGATCACATGGGATGGATCCGGTACATACTTCCGAAGTTGCGACACGTGAAACACATCGTGCAAATTCGAAAGATGCGGTGGTAATCCCACTCGATACGCCACCGTTCCAACTCTTTCCGATATCTGATACGGACCAATAAATCTCAGATTTAACTTCTTTGACTTCAAAGCACGTCCAACACCAGTCACAGGAGTGACTCTCAAAAACACGTGGTCTCCTTCTTGAAACTCAAGATCTTTTCTACGCTTATCATGGTAACTCTTTTGTCGACTCTGCGACGATTTCATCTTCTCTTGAATCATCTTAACCTTCTTAGTAGTTTGCTGAACAATCTCTGGTCCTAAGACCACTCTTTCACCTGATTCAAACCAACACAACGGAGTTCTGCATCTCCGACCATATAAAGCCTCATAAGGTACCATTCAAATACTAGAATGATAACTATTATTATACGTGAACTCTATCAATGGAAGATGACTATCCCAAGTTCCTCCTTGCTCAAGAAAACAAACCCTCAACAAATCTTCTAACGACTGAATCGTCCTCTCCGACTGACCATCTGTCTGCACGCCGAACTCAACCTCAGCTTAGAACCTAAAGCTTCTTGCAAACTTTTCCAAAATCTAGAAGTAAATCTTGGATCTCTATCTCACACAATGCTCGAAGGAACACCATGCAACTTCACAGTATCCCGAATATAAATCTCTGCCAACTGAGAAATCGGAAAACTAATATTAATCAGAAGAAAATGAGCCGACTTCGTCAATCTGTCAACAATCACCCAAATCGCGTCATTCCCTTTAGGAGTATTCGGCAAACTCGTCACAAAATCCATGGATATACTATCCCATTTCCACTCTAGCACATCTAAAGATACCATCATACCAGCAGGTTTCTGATGCTCAACCTTCGATTTCTAACAAATCAAACAAGAATACACAAACTGTGCAACGTCGCGTTTTAATCCGGACCACCAAAACAACTTCTTTAGATCATGATACATCTTCGTAGCTCCCGGATTAATACTCAAGTTACTTCTATGGCTCTCTTCAATAATCATTTTCCTCATCTCTTCATCGTCGGGAATACAAATCCGACCTCGAAACCTCAGCACACCTTGATCATCGATTTTAAAATCACTGTCTTCAGTCTGATCACTAGCGACCAACAAGTCCACAAACTTAACATCAGCTTTCTGTGCCTCTTTAATACTCTTCAGAAATTCATTATCGATCTTCAGCATTCCTAGCTTCACACTTTCAGATGACATTTCACACACTAAGCTCAAATCTCTGAACTGTTCAAGCAACTCGAACTCTTTTACCATCATAGCAGACATATGCAAGGTCTTCCTACTTGTTATACCCTGATTTTGGACCTAAAAATGCTCATTCAAATTTCTTTTTTTAACACTGATATTTGTCAATTCGCTGTTGCTTTACTCTGAATCTTTACTCTCTTTTCATCTGCATATTTTACTGTCTCTGTCTCAAAGTACGTTCAAGCTCGATTTTCTTGCATAAAATCATTCAAAGTGTCTTTTCTTGCATTACAAGTCATTTAAGAACTCTCAGAAACATCGCATTACTTTTCTTGCGCTTTATTTGAACAAATCATATAAAAGGGTATTTTGGTCATTTCCTGCAGTGGGACCCATTTAGTCCCTGTGTTTGCCTCTGAGTCTTTTCAACTGGTCTGTACAAATCATTGTTGAGTCTTTGTTTAAAAATCATTTCAAAAATTGCATTTGAGGCAGTTTAGGTCAGTTTAGTCCCTAGGGGCATTTTGGTCTTTTCCTGTCAAAATTTCGGCAGGGAGGTATTTTAAAATACCTCATGTCAGTAATTGGTTCGTTTTAGTCCTTTTATTTTTTGTTTCACTTTACGTTTTTTCAAATTACCAATTTTAATCCAATTTTATTTTAATTTGCATTTTAGCCCAAAACATTTAAAAATTTCATTTCAGTCCATTTTTCTTATTTGCAGTCCAGTCCTTCAATTTTTCTTTTTTGCAGAAAGGTCCCTAAGTCAAAATTTCAGTCCAAGGCCGAGCCTTCTTCACAAAAGACAGATGTCACCATTTCATTAGATCTCAAGTACACATGTCAGCTATAAATACAACACAGTGTCAGAATTTCCAAAAAGATCCACTCATTCCACGCCACATCACAAACACCTGAGAAATTTCTCTCTCTTGTTAGTTAGATCAAAACTCAGAGAATCACCAAGAACACCAAGAACAATCTAAAACCCTAGATTTCCAGATTCATCAAAAATCATCAAATTCATCATTTCTTTCTGTGATTCTCAGAGATTCTTTGCGAATCTTCATCATCGAATCAGTTCCTTCGCAATTCTAGTGCGAATTCATCACCATTGGCAACAAATTCAAGCACGATCACGAAGGATCTGAAAGCCTGAGAAGAAGAGGGAAAGAAACAGATTCGAACCGGCGAGGAAGAAGAAGAACATCACCGATTTATTTTCGGTTTCAAAGCCAGAAAGCAACAAACAAAAATCAGATTCAAGTGTTTCCGAAAAACTTCGTTCAAAAGATCCAACTGAAAAATCACAGGTAAACTCAAAACTTCATCATTTTCCTTTCAAAAAACGTCAACGAAGACGAATCGATGTAAATCTTCAAAAGTTTCAAACGGATCTCTTTCAAAAAATTCGAAAACCTAAAACATACTTTCAAAACCGTAACACAAAAGTGTAGATCTACATCGATTCAAAGATTGTATGCAATTTCTGGTGTTAGATTCGTGTTTAGAATGAAGAGACGAATGGAAAGGCACAAAGTTTTTTGAGTTCTGGAAACTAGGTCGCCGGAATGTTCTTAGCCTCGCCGGAGAAGATGAAGTTTCCGGCGGACCTTCAAGGTCTCCGCCGTCACTTCATCCTCACCGGTGGTGAGTTCTAGAGAGAAGTGAGAGGGTTAGAGAGAGAACGAGTAAGAGTAGAGAGAGAAAGAGAAGTGTAAAATGAAAAAAAACCGGTGCTCAATCCTTTATATAAGCCAGTGAACCGGACCGGTCCAAGACCGGTCCAATCCCCTTCATTCCTGGCCGTTGGATCTAGGGTTTCCCTCCCTGGATCAATCCAACGCTCCCTGTGAATCCGGACCCCTTGGTTTTGGTTTGGGCTTTTCCTTTTTCGTTTTTGCTATTTTCTTGCTATCTGCACCCTGTTTTTTTGCTAATTGAACCTCTGCGTGCTCAATCTTTTCTCTAAAAAATTCCTAAAAAATTGTTATATGTTTCTTAATACATTTTAATACTTTTGTGATATTTTTCAATGGTTTAAAAATGATAAAAATGTGTGTGTCATTTTTCTTGATTAATTTTGTGTTTGATCTAAGTTTGTGCATTTTTGGTGGTATATTTCTCATAAAATGTTGGCATGTGATGTGGATGATTGGTGTGTAATTTCATGGTGAATGTGTTGCTGATCATATGTATGTTTTGCTGATTGTGGATGTAGATTTTCATTTCTTTCTTGTTTTGCAAGTAATGTGTGTTTTTATCAAGAAATAAAGTACAAAATATCTTTAAAAATGTGTCATAATTCTTGGCTTGAATGTGTCCTATTTGTTCTCACATTATAGCTCAAAATCAAACCCCTTTAACATTGCTATGATGAGAGGATTATAGGTCATGTGCATGTCTAAGTGTCATAACCAATTTTAGGTATATTTTGCCATTTTATTTCATTTCATTGCTCTTTTCTTTCTTGCTATTCTATTCAATTTTGTTTACCTTTTTACCATTTTTATGCCTTATGATACTAACCATTTCATTTCATATTTCATCCATCTCATAGTTTAGGCATTATTTTTCCTATTCATTTCTATATCAAATGGGTTTGTAATAATTTTAGGTAGATTAGTTTCCTTTTAATTCCTTGCAAGACCATAGCATGTATTTAGGACTCAATGTAAAGGACTATGGACACTATAAGTGATGTACACCGACACGAACACCGACACATGCACACACCCCACATGGATGTTCTAGATGCATGATTAGGGAATGTATGTTTAGATGTATGTTTAGGTTTTACAACGCTTAGACAAAACAAATCATTTTCCAAAAAATGTGAATAACCTCACTTGAAAACCTTTTTTCTAAAATAGGAGTCAAAACTCCTCATTTTCCTTTTGTTTTCTTAAGAAAAATCCCAATAAATTTTGATCATACTTAGACTTTATTTTTGCACAATAACTACTTCCACCTCACATTTCCTAAATCTCATGCCCTTGAGGCCTCTCATCTCCATTCTTCAAAATTCCTTTTTCAAACTTAAAATCAACCAACAAAAACAAAAAAAGCAATTTTCGAGAACGAACTACAATTGGTTTTGATCCCTTAAAAGGGTACGTAGGCAATGAGTTAAAACTCCTCCAAGCCAAGTAAAATAAAATCTCAATCATCTTCTTTCCCCATTCTTCACTCAAATAAAACTTCTTTTCTATAAGTAGGCAATAAAAATAAACTTAGGAGAACGGTTCTTATGGAATACCATAATCGTTCCGGGTGCCTAACACCTTCCCGTAGCGAAAACGACCCCCGAACTTAGAATCTAAGGGTTTTTTCTCAATTTTGCCCTTCCCAAGAAAAAATAGAGAATATCAAAGATTGAAAGGTTCAAGCCTAATTAATGGCTTGACACCCGAAAATCGCGATAACAGAAATGGCGACTTCACTGGGGACATTTTTAGCGGGTCACGCCTAGTTTTCCTTAGTTTATATTTACACTTTGTTTTATTGCTTACATATGTGAATACTTGTTTATTTTCATTTGACGTGTGGGGTGAGAATATAAAAAGTCCTATACCCGGGCTGAGTGAACTTATGAATAGGTAGAGATATAATCGACAATTCGATCCGAGGGTTGCCTCGTGTATTGGGTTATGCGATCAATCTCACATAGCTGAGGCATTTTGGAAGTAATATTGTCGGCGTGTGTTGTCATGCTTAGGCACTTTGCTTTCAATTGTTCGACGATGCTATGGACCGTAGTTACCAAACCCATCCCTGGCCTTTTTTAGGACGTAGTGCGGTGGCTAAACCGAGTGTTGTCTCGAGTTTTAGTCGTCACGCGATACTACACTCAAGCTAGACCTTCTTGCGAATAAACATGGAACGGACGTTGTCCCGTGCTACCATGATATACGTAAGAGAGGTTGCAGTTTGGGAACTTCATTAGAACCTTGGTTACTATTATCCTAAACCTTAGTTTACCGGGCACCGTGTCCGCCCATGGCTCCTCGACTTTTAATCTCAACCCTCCATGTTTTCTCTGTAATTGAAAAAAAACAATCATGCATACATGCATTCATGCATAAATTTTTCTCATGCATTCATCGAAGGATTGGACAAATTAAAAACTTTGTAAACATTACAGGTATGAAGAAGACTAAATCCTACAAGTTCAAGGAGGTTGATTTGGTTAGTTTGAGAGAATTGGCACTCAAGGTTAAGAATCAAACAGGTTTCCGACTCCGATATGGTGGTTTGCTTACTATTCTCCGGACTAATGTTGAAGAGAAGCTAGTGCACACTCTAGTGCAATTCTACGACCCGAGTTTCCGTTGCTTCACTTTCCCGGATTTCCAGTTGGTCCCCACTCTTGAGGCTTATTCCCACTTGTTGGATTCACCTATAGCCGAGAAGACGCCTTTCACCGGTCCTGGGACTTCTCTTACTCCTTTGGTTATTGCTAAGGATCTCTATCTCAAGACTTCCGATGTCTCCAAGCATCTTACTACTAAGTCTCACATCCGAGGGTTCACTTCAAAGTATCTACTTGAGCAAGCTAATCTCAAAACTACTTGTCAGGACACACTCGAGGCTATTCTTGCATTGCTTATCTATGGGCTCATTCTCTTCCCGAATCTCGACAACTTTGTGGACATGAATGCTATTGAGATCTTCCATTCCAGGAATCCGGTTCCTACCTTGCTAGCTGACACATACCATGTTATCCATGACCGGACTCTCAAAGGTCGTGGGTATATCCTTTGTTGCGTGCCTCTCCTATATAGGTGGTTTATTTCTCACCTTCCGAGCTCTTTCCATGACAACTCGGAGAATTGGTCCTACTCACAGCGGATGATGGCTCTCTCTCCTAACGATGTGGTCTGGATCACTCCCGCCGCTCAGGTTAAGGAAATTATTACTGGTTGTGGAGACTTTCTCAACGTACCTCTTCTTGGTACCCGAGGGGGAATCAACTACAATCCGGAGCTTTCTATGAGACAGTTTGGGTTCCCAATGAAGGCAAAGCCCATCAATCTTGCTACATCTCCAGAGTTCTTCTACTATTCGAACGCCCCCACCGGACAAAGGGAGGCTTTCATAGGGGCTTGGTCTAAGGTCCGTAGGAAGAGTGTGAAGCATTTGGGTGTGAGATCTGGTATTGCTCATGAGGCCTACACTCAGTGGGTAATAAACCGAGCTGAAGAGATTGGTATGCCATACCCTGCTATGAGATATGTGTCTGCGTCTGCTCCATCTATACCTTTACCTCTACCTCCCACAACTCAGGGAATGTATCAGGAGCATCTAGCTATGGAGAGTCGTGAGAAACAGATGTGGAAAGCCCGATACAATGAAGCTGAGAATCTAATCATGACTTTGGATGGTAAGGATGAGCAGAAGACTCATGAGAACCTAATGTTGAAGAAGGAATTGGTTAAGGTCCGAAGGGAACTTGAAGAAAAAGACGAGTTACTTATGCGGGACTCCAAGAGAGCTAGAGGACGACGCAACTTCTATGATGGATACTGCGGTTCGGATTCGGAGTCTGAGTTTGAGGATCATCCCACCACTTCCTATGCTTGAGAGTTTTATTTGTTTATATTTCAAAGTCTTCCATTGGCTTAGTATTTCAAAGGGATTCGCCTTGTAAACACTTTGTTTTGCTTTGCTTGTTTAGATATTGTTTACAAAGCTCCTAATTTGTCTAAAAAAATCCTTCGATGTCCAAAAAAAAAAACTTTTTTTGCATTTGCATTTGTACATATCATGCATCATGTGCATCATTCATCAAGTCACAAAAGGTTTCCAAGTGCTCACTGCCTCCTGGTTCTTCTGCCACAGATTGAAAGGTGGCTCGTGCTCGGAAAGTCTACGAACCTGACAGAATACATCGGACTAGACTCTACAGAAAGAAGAATTCGGTAGCTATGGAAGAAGAAAATGCTCAGCTCCGTACCGAGTTAGCTACTCTAAGGGAAGAATTGGCTAAGGCCAATGATACCATGACTGCTCTGCTAGCCGCTCAGGAACAATCAGCCACAGCTATCCCTATAGCCACAGCTATACCTGTAACTACAAGTGTGATCCCAACTGCATCTACTGACGCTCGCTTCGCTATGCCAACTGGGTTCCCGTATGGACTCCCACCATTTTTCACTCCTAGTACTGCAGCAGGCACTTCTGGTACTGCTAACAATGGTCCGATTCCTGCAACAAATGCTGTCTCCATCAATACTACTTTGCCACAAACAACGGCAGCTGTCACTGAGCCTCTTGTGCATGCCATACCTCAAAGTGTTAACATCAACACACAGCACGGAAACATCCCCGTGATCAAAACCATGGAAGAAAGGATGGAGGAACTTGCTAAAGAACTCCGTCATGAAATCAAAGCTAATCGAGGGAATGCGGACTCTTTCAAGACTCAGGATCTTTGCTTGGTGCCAAAGGTGGATGTCCTTAAGAAGTTCAAGATCCCGGATTTCGACCGATACAATGGGCTGACTTGTCCCCAGAACCACATCATCAAATATGTCCGAAAGATGGGTAACTACAAAGACAATGATTCACTGCTTCCAAGATAGCTTGATGGAAGATGCTGCAGAGTGGTATACTAGTTTGAGCAAAAATGACATCCATACCTTTGATGAATTAGCCGCTGCTTTCAAAAGCCACTATGGGTTTAATACCAGATTGAAGCCGAACAGGGAATTCCTCAGATCTCTCTCCCAAAAGAAGGAGGAAAGCTTCCGTGAATACGCATAGAGATGGAGGGGGGCAGCTGCCCGCATTACTCCCGCTCTTGATGAAGAAGAAATGACCCAGACATTCCTAAAGACCTTGAAAAAGGATTATGTTGAGAGAATGATCATTGCTGCCCCGAATAACTTCTCGGAGATGGTCACCATGGGAACTCGTCTGGAAGAAGCTGTCAGAGAAGGAATCATTGTGTTCGAAAAAGCTGAATCCTCTGTGAATGCATCAAAGAGGTATGGTAACGGACACCACAAGAAGAAAGAAACGGAAGTAGGGATGGTGTCTGCCGGAGCCGGTCAATCCATGGCTACTGTTGCTCCTATTAATGCTGCCCAAATGCCTCCGTCGTACCCATATGCGCCGTACTCTCAGCATCCTTTCTTTCCGCCATTCTATCATCAGTATCCTTTGCCATCGGGTCAACCTCAGGTACCCGTTAATGCAATTGCTCAACAGATGAAACAACAGTTGCCGGTTCAACAACAACAACAACATCAACAAGCTAGACCTACCTTCCCTCCGATACCGATGTTGTATGCTGAGTTGCTTCCGACATTACTCCATAGAGGGCATTGTACAACCAGACAGGGCAAGCCCCCACCTGATCCGTTGCCCCCAAGGTTTAGGTCCGATCTCAAATGTGATTTCCATCAAGGCGCCCTGGGTCATGATGTCGAGGGGTGCTATGCTTTGAAGTATATCGTGAAGAAGCTCATTGATCAAGGAAAGCTGACTTTTGAGAATAATGTCCCGCATGTCCTCGACAATCCTCTTCCAAATCATGCCGCTGTAAATATGATCGAAGTATGTGAGGAAGCTCCTAGACTTGATGTCCGTAATGTCGCAACTCCTCTGGTGCCCCTACACATCAAACTGTGCAAAGCTTCTCTGTTCAGCCATGATCATGCCAAGTGCCTAGGATGCATTCGTAATCCTTTGGGTTGCTATACTGTTCAAGATGACATTCAAAGCTTGATGAATGATAACTTTTTGACTGTTAGTGATGTCTGCGTGATCGTGCCAGTTTTTCATGATCCGCCTGTCAAGAGTATGCCTTTGAAGGAGAATGCTGAGCCTCTGGTGATAAGGTTGCCCGGACCGGTACCTTATACTTCAGATAGGGCTATCCCGTACAAATACAACGCTACCATGATCGAAAACGGAGTAGAAGTGCCTCTGGTGTCCTTGGCTGTGATGAACAACACCGCCGAAGGAACTTCAGCAGCCCTAAGAAGCGGAAGAGTCCGTCCATCGTTGTTTCAAAAGAAGGCAGCTACGCCTACCGTGCCACCCATTGACAAAGCTACTCCGACTGATGTTTCTCCTGTTACCAGAGACGCGAGCCAACCAGGCCAGTCTATAGAGGATTCTAATCTAGACGAGATTTTGAGGTTGATCAAAAGAAGTGATTATAAGATTGTGGATCAGCTGCTGCAAACTCCGTCGAAGATATCCATTTTGTCTCTACTCCTGAGTTCCGCTGCTCACAGAGATACCCTTTTGAAAGTATTGGAGCAGGCTTATGTGGATCATGAAGTCACTGTGGATCACTTTGGTAGCATAGTGGGGAACATTACTGCCTGCAGCAATCTGTGGTTCAGTGAAGATGAATTGCCCGAAGCAGGAAAGCATCATAATCTGGCCTTGCATATCTCCGTGAATTGCAAGTCCGACATGCTATCAAATGTGGTAGTAGACACTGGCTCATCTTTGAACGTGATGCCCAAGTCAACGCTGGATCAGCTGAGTTATCGGGGAACTCCCTTGAGGAGGAGCACTTTTCTGGTCAAAGCCTTTGATGGAACCCGCAAGAGCGTTCTCGGGGAGATAGACTTGCCAATAACTATTGGCCCCGAAACCTTTCTAATCACCTTTCAGGTCATGGATATTAATGCCTCTTACAGCTGTCTCTTGGGGAGACCATGGATACATGACGCTGGAGCAGTGACCTCTACTTTGCACCAGAAGTTGAAATTTGCAAAAAGTGGAAAGCTTGTTACAATTCATGGAGAGGAAGCATACCTGGTTAGCCAGCTATCATCTTTCTCTTGCATAGAAGCAGGGTCTGCGGAGGGGACCGCTTTTCAAGGATTAACTATCGAAGGTACGGAGCCTAAAAGGGATGGAACTGCCATGGCTTCTTTGAAGGATGCACAGAGAGCCGTCCAAGAGGGTCAAGCTGCCGGCTGGGGCAGGTTAATACAGCTTCGTGAGAACAAGCATAAGGAAGGTCTTGGCTTTTCCCCAACTTCAGGAGTTTCCACCGGGGCATTCTATAGTGCTGGGTTTGTCAACGCAATCACAGAAGAAGCAACTGGATTTGGCCCGAGGCCTGTATTTGTTACACCAGGAGGCATTGCGAGAGATTGGGATGCCATCGACATACCATCAATCATGCATGTTTCTGAGTAATATACCTTGTTGCTTAAGTATCTTGTTTTTTCAAAATAACAATCCTCTCGCTCCGCCCAAAGCGAGAGTGATATTTTCTATAAGGGCATATTTGTTTCGGCATTGCCGTTGATTAATAAAAAATTGTCGTTTCTTTCATGACTGCTATTTTTTTTAGTGCTTTTTTCCTTGGAAATAATGGTAATGCCAGAAAAAACCAAAACATCTGTGTTTTCTTATTAATTTAAAAAATCTGCATAAAAATACCTCTTTCTAAAATCATCCAACCATTTTACGTAGATTGGACTATAATAGACCCGTTGGGCACAGTAACCCTGCATTCCCTCTGGATTTTGAATTCCCAGTGTATGAGGCCGAAGATGAGGAAGGTGATGACATACCATATGAGATCACTCAGTTACTTGAGCAAGAAAAGAAAGCCATTCAGCCTCACCAGGAAGAGATTGAGATTATCAACATAGGTACCGAGGAGAACAAGAAAGAAATCAAGATCGGTGCTGCTCTAGAGGAAGGGGTTAAAAAGAAGATCATCCAACTCCTCCGGGAATATCCGGATATTTTTGCATGGTCGCATGAAGATATGCCAGGTCTAGATCCTAAGATTGTAGTGGAGCATCGGATCCCCACAAAGCCTGAATGTCCTCCCGTCAGGCAGAAATTGAGAAGGACTCACCCAGATATGGCTCTCAAGATTAAGAGCGAGGTTCAAAAACAGATTGATGCGGGTTTCCTTATGACAGTTGAGTACCCTGAATGGGTTGCCAATATTGTACCTGTGCCAAAGAAGGATGGTAAAGTCCAGATGTGTGTTGACTTCAGAGACCTGAACAAAGCCAGTCCAAAAGACAACTTTCCATTACCTCATATTGATGTGCTTGTTGATAATACTGCTCAGTCTAAGGTGTTCTCCTTCATGGATGGTTTCTCCGGTTACAATCAAATCAAAATGTCTCCGGAAGATAGAGAAAAGACGTCTTTTATCACTCCATGGGGTGCTTTCTGCTACAAAGTGATGCCATTCGGCTTGATAAATGCTGGTGCTACCTACCAAAGAGGGATGACTACTCTGTTTCATGACATGATTCACAAAGAAGTCGAAGTATATGTGGACGACATGATTGTAAAGTCAACAGATGAGGAGCAACATGTTGAATATTTGACAAAGATGTTCGAAAGGTTGAGAAAGTACAAGCTTCGATTGAATCCTAACAAATGTACATTCGGCGTCAGATCCGGAAAGTTATTAGGCTTCATTGTCAGCCAAAAGGGCATTGAAGTCGATCCTGATAAAGTCCGGGCCATCCGAGAAATGCCAGCTCCACAGACCGAGAAGCAAGTCAGAGGTTTCCTCGGACGTTTGAATTACATCTCCCGATTCATATCTCACATGACCGCAACCTGCGGGCCGATCTTCAAGCTACTCAGAAAGAATCAGCCTGTTGTATGGAATGATGAATGCCAAGAAGCTTTTGATAGCATCAAGAATTACCTGCTAGAACCACCTATCCTTGTCCCACCCGTGGAAGGGAGGCCTTTAATTATGTATTTGGCAGTATTTGATGAATCCATGGGATGCGTACTTGGTCAACAAGATGAGACTGGAAAGAAAGAACATGCTATCTACTATCTAAGCAAGAAGTTCACCAATTGTGAAACTCGGTATACAATGCTTGAGAAGACTTGTTGTGCTCTGGCCTGGGCCGCTAAACGCCTACGTCATTATTTGGTGAATCATACAACGTGGTTGATATCCAGAATGGATCCGATAAAGTATATCTTTGAGAAAGCTGCTGTTACTAGGAAGATTGCACGCTGGCAGATGCTTTTGTCTGAATATGATATTGTGTTCAAAACTCAAAAGGAAATCAAAGGTAGCATTCTTGCCGATCATCTTGCTTACCAACCTCTTGAAGATTATCAACCAATTGAGTTCGATTTCCCCGATGAAGAGATCATGTATTTGAAATCAAAAGACTGCGAAGAACCGTTGATTGATGAAGGTCCAGATCCCAATAGCAAGTGGGGTTTAGTCTTTGATGGTGCTGTCAATGCTTATGGTAAGGGAATTGGGGCAGTTATTGTATCCCCACAGGGGCATCACATTCCTTTTACCGCCCGGATTCTGTTCGAATGTACAAACAATATGGCTGAGTATGAAGCATGTATCTTTGGGATCGTGGAAGCAATTGACATGAGAATCAAACACCTCGACATCTATGGACATTTTGCACTCGTCATCAACCAGATAAAGGGTGAATGGGAGACCCACCATCCTAAGTTGATTCCTTATCGTGATTATGCGAGACGTTTGCTGACATATTTTACAAAGGTTGAGCTGCACCATATTCCTCGTGATGAGAACCAAATGGCTGATGCTCTTGCTACTCTATCCTCCATGTTTCGAGTAAACCATTGGAATGATGTGCCGATAATCAAAGTGCAACGCCTTGAAAGACCCTCACATGTGTTCGCTATTGGGGATGTGATCGATCAGGCTGGTGAAAATGTGGTTGACAATAAACCCTGGTACTACGACATCAAACAGTTCTTGCTGAGCCGTGAGTATCCGCCAGGTGCTTCCAACCAAGACAAGAAGACCCTGAGAAGATTGACCAGTAGATTCCTCTTAGACGGAGATATTCTGTACAAGAGAAACTATGACATGGTATTGTTAAGATGTGTTGATGAACACGAAGCAGAGCAGTTAATGCATGATGTACATGACGGTACCTTCGGAACCCATGCTACAGGGCATACTATGTCAAGGAATTTGTTACGAACAGGTTACTACTGGATGACCATGGTGCATGATTGCTACCAGCACGCCAGAAAGTGCCACAAATGTCAAATCTATGCTGATAAGATTCATGTGCCTCCGCACGCTCTCAATGTTATCTCCTCCCCATGGCCGTTTTCAATGTGGGGCATCGACATGATTGGAAGAATTGAACCGAAGGCTTCAAATGGTCATCGTTTCTGTAACACCCCGTTTTCCCAATATTTAAAATTTCTTTAAAAGCATAACATTTATCAGAGTAAGCATCAAGCAACGGGATATCACATATAACGTAATCCAACAGTTAAATAATAATTTAACCAATATCTTAAACATTTGCAGCGGAAAATCATAAACATAAATCATAAACGTTTTGGCACGCAGGCGCAACAAGTATCTCAAAAGAGTTTATCAAAGCATAAATTATCATGGCAGTTCACGTAAAAGAATGAAGCATGTTATAGCATTAACCCCATCCCGTTACGTATCAGAGCGACCTAGATGACACAGTGAGGCAAGGCCACTCACAGAAGCAACTGCACACTAAGCACGATCACCTGCAAGTTACCCATACGAAGGGCAACGTTTTCAAGCAGAAGGGGTGAGATTTCATAATAAAATAACATTAATCAATGTAATTGCGAATCATAAATTAACATCATAATCATTCCATTATTAACTTTGCATAAATGCTAAACAGTTATCACGTAATCATATATCCAATCATTATAAACAACATAACATAATCAATGAACACTTATCACGTAATCACATATTCATTCATCATCAACAAGGCATCTTAATCATGACAATGTGACAATGCTCCTAGACTCCTTATATGCATGTGGTACCAATCGTCATCATAAGTATTAATATACTTTAATCGTGCGGAGGACAAAGCTCCTATAAAACGTGCGGAGGACAAAGCTCCTAATATTCGTGGTGAGGACTAAGCTCAATGATATGCTATGCATGGACACATATGAACAAAACATCGTAATCACTTATCAACATGCATCCAATAATTTGGAGCTAAACTTCATCATATAATTATGCACTTAGTTAAATAACGGAAGCAGCATAAACAGGTCACATAACAAGATGATATCATTATATCAAAGCACATAATTTGTATCATTATCACATCTTCTTATCTTGCATGAATATACAATACAATAGTTCATATTCAATTAATATTAATATAACTTAAACAACTCTACAGTCTGCATTAAACGACATCACTAGGTCTCATTACCAGTTAGGGGTTCACTCTTGATCAACAAGTGCGACACAGATTGCATAAACACATAAACAAGTTCATCCTGGTTGTACTCGCGAGGCGAGAGTACTTACTCGCCATGGCGAGCACCACTCAACTCCCAAACTAAGGTTGTTCAGGGTTCCCTCTGATCCTACATTCATTCCTAATCAATACTAGGTATGTTCAGGTACTCAAAGGCATACAAGATTCAACTAAAAAGGTCGAAACACGAAATATGACATGCACTCTGCCTAAGCTCGCGAGGCGAGGAAAGGTTGCTCGCCATGGCGAGTTGCACCAAACAACTCGCGAGGCGAAGGAAAGGGGCTCGCGTGGCGAGCGATGAAGTTCATCACTCGCGAGGCGAGGATCATCACTCGCCGTGGCGAGCGATGAACAGAAGCACGGGCAGACTAGGGTTTTTCTCAAAAATCCATCACACAACATGGTCCAAAGCCTAATTTTGATTGCAGAATTCATCCTAAACATATTCTAAGGTTAAAGGACGGTTCTTCCATTAATCTAACAAGTTTTACCGTTTGATCATCAATTTTTAGGGTTTTGACCTAATTCCAAAACTTCTCTAAATCAATCCTAACTTTGTCAACTAATCATCAGAATTACAGTAATTAACATTATTGAATTATTAGTCTCACCCTTACCTGGTTATGAAGAAATCGCAGCCCTCTCTATGCTCTTCTCCCTTCTAAGCTTTTCTCCCTTTTCCAAAAGTTTTCACGTACAATGAGTTTCTAAAATATTAGGTCCTCTCCTATTTATATCTCTTCCAAATTACTTATCTTATCTCACTTTCACCCCCAAAACCATCTAAAATATCAAAACAGCCCTCAACTAAATATTTTATATTATTTTCAAATCTTTATTTTATTTAACAATAAAATAAATTCTCTAATCTTATCAAATCCTCCAAAACTCATAACTTATCACGTCATCAATCAAATCATCAAAATCACCACAAATCATCAAAACATATCAAAATCATGTATATATTATATAATTATAATATAATTGCCTAAACTCGATTAAATAACGATTAAACGAAAGTGGGCGTTACAACTCTCCCCCACTTAAAAGATTTTCGTCCTCGAAAATTTACCTTAAGGAAATAACTCTGGATAAGACTCCAGCATCTTACTCTCAAGCTCCCACGTCAAGCTTTCACCAGTCGCTCCCGACCAAACGACTCTCACGAGAGGTATCTCCTTGCCTCTCAACGTCTTCACTTTACGATCATCAATCCTCAACGGTAAAGTTTCTACCGTAAGGTTGTCTCTAACTTGCACATCGTCACTCTGAATTACATGAGATGGATCCGGAACATACTTTCGAAGTTGCGACACATGGAAAACGTTGTGCAAATTCGCAAGATGCGGTGGTAAACCCACTCGGTAAGCCACCGTTCCATCTCTTTCCAATATCTGATACGGACCAATGAACTTCGGGGTCAACTTCTTTGACTTCAAAGCACGTCCTACACCAGTCATAGGAGTGACTCTCAAAAACACGTGGTCTCCTTCCTGAAATTCAAGATCTTTTCTACGCTTATCATGATAACTCTTTTGTCGACTCTGCGACGCCTTCATTTTCTCTTGGATCATCTGAACTTTCTCAGTAGTTTGCTGAACAATCTCTGGTCCTAAGACCACTCTTTCTCCTGATTCAAACCAACACAACGGAGTTCTGCATCTCCGACCATACAAAGCCTCGAACGGTGCCATTCCAATACTAGAATGATAACTATTATTATAAGTGAACTCGATCAACGGAAGATGACTGTCCCAAGTTCCTCCTTGCTCAAGAACACAAATTCTCAACAAATCCTCTAGCGACTGAATTGTCCTCTCCGACTGATCATCTGTCTGTGGATGATACGCCGAACTCAATCTCAACTTCGAACCCAAAGCCTCTTGCAAACTTTTCCAAAATCTAGAAGTAAATCTTGGATCTCTATCTGATACAATGCTCGAAGGAACACCATGCAGCTTCACAATCTCTTTGATGTAAATCTCTTCCAACTGGGCAACAGGGAAACTAATATTAATAGGTAGAAAATGAGCTGACTTCGTCAACCTATCAACAATAACCCAAATTGCGTCGCTCCCTCTCGGAGTATTCGGCAAACTTGTCACAAAATCCATCGATATACTATCCCATTTCCATTCTAGCACATCTAAAGGTACCATCATCCCAGCGGGTTTCTGATGCTCGACTTTCGACTTCTGACAAACTAAACAGGAATACACAAACTGTGCCACATCTCGTTTCAAACCAGACCACTAGAAAATCTTCTTTAAATCATGATACATCTTCGTAGCTCCCGGATGAATACTCAAGCTACTTCTATGACTCTCTTCAAGAATCATCTTCTTAATCTCTTCATTGTCTGGGATACAAATTCTTCCTCGGAATCTCAACACACCTTGATCATCGATTTTAAAATCACTGTCTTCAGTCTGATCTCTAGCAATCAACAAGTCCACAAACTTTACATCAACTTTCTGTGCTTCCTTGATACTTTTCAGAAATTCACTATCAATCTTCAGCATACCCAGTTTCACACTCTGAGGTGACCATTCGCAAACCAAACTCATATCTCTAAACTGTTCAAGCAATTCGAACTCTCTGACCATCATGGCGGACATATGCAATGTCTTCCTACTCAAGGCATCTGCAACAACATTAGCTTTACCTGGATGATAATTCAAGCCAAAGTCATAATCTTTCAACAATTCGAGCCATCTTCGCTGTCTCATATTCAATTCCTTCTGATCGAACAAATACTTCAAACTCTTGTGATCACTAAACACCTCAAATCTCGAACCATACAAGTAATGTCTCCATATCTTCAATACAAAGACTACAGCCGCCAACTCGAGATCATGCGTAGGATAATTCTTCTCATGAACTCTCAACTGTCTTGAAGCATAAGCTACCACTTTACCTTCTTGCATAAGCACACCTCCTAAACCCAACTTGGACGCATCATAATATACCACAAAAGGTTCATCCGACTTCGGCAAAATTAACACTGGAGCAGTCGTCAAACGCTTCTTCAATTCACCGAAACTTTTCTCACAATGGACGTCCCACACAAAAGTTTTACCTTTACAAGTCAACTGCGTTAGCGGAAGAGCTAACTTAGAAAATCCTTCAATAAACCTTCTATAGTAACCAGCTAAACCCAAGAAACTTCTAATTTCAGTAACGGACTTAGGAGTATCCCATTGCGATACAGCTTCGACTTTAGACGGATCCACAGCAATACCATCTCCGGAAATAACATGGCCTAGAAAACTCACTTCTTTCAACCAGAATTCACACTTAGACAATTTAGCATAAAGTTTCTTCTCTTTCAACACTTGTAAGACAATCTTCAGATGCTCAGCATGTTCTTCTTCAGTCTTGGAGTAGATCAAAATATCGTCGATAAACACAACCACAAACCGATCCATAAATGCATGGAAGATGCGATTCATATACTCCATAAACACTTCAGGTGCATTGGTCACACCGAAAGGCATAACTTTATATTCATAGTGACCATAACGCGTTCTGAAAGCTGTCTTCTGCATATCTTCATCCTTTACTTTAATCTGGTGATAACCTGATCTCAAATCAATCTTGCTGAAAACTCGTGCACCCACTAGCTGATCCATCAAATCATCAATTCTCGGAAGTGGATACCTATTCTTGATAGTTACCTTGTTCAACTGTCGATAATCAATACACAACCGCATACTACCATCTTTCTTCTTTACTAGCAAAACCGGCGCTCCCCAAGGTGAAACACTTGGTCTAACAAACTTCTTCTCAAGGAAGTCTTCCAACTGTTTCTTCAACTCAGATAACTCGGAAGCAGACATACGATAAGGTGCCATCGAGATCGGCTTCGTTCCAGGAACAAGATCAATAGAAACCTCAACTTCTCTCTCTGGAGGCACATCAGGAATCTCATATGGAAAAACTTCAGGAAATTCACCCACCACCGGCACCCTATCAATCACTGCTTGATTCTCAACAGATAAAGAAGCCATCAATGAAAACATCAAGATACCATCGCGTTCCAGTTGCTTCAGCTGCTTAGTAGATAAAAACTCCGCACCACTTTCCTCTTCGACGGAAGAGAAATGCACTGACTTGCTAAAACAATTAATAAGAACGTGGTTGTACTCTAACCAGTTCATACCCAGAATCACATCCATACCACTCAAAGGTAGACAAACTAAATCCATTTCAAAATCACGACCAAACATAGACAAAGGACATTTCAAACATACGAGAGAAGTAGTCACCGAACCCTTAGCCGGAGTTTCGACAACCATCTCTCCATTCATATCAGACAAATCAAGACCCAAAGCAGAAACACAATCGAAAGCAATAAAACAATGCGTAGCACCAGTATCAATAATAGCAACTAAAGGAGTATTATTAATATAGCAAGTACCTCTGATCAAACGATCCTCATTCTCTGTCTGAGTCCCAGTCAAAGCAAAGACCCTACCAGTAGCCGGCGCCCTCTTAGGCTGAGTACACTATGAACTAATGTGACCCTCTCCATTGCAATTAAAGCACACAATGTCTGTACGATTGCAATTAGCCACCACATGACCCTTCTTACCACACCGGACACACTTCTTGATCTCCTCCGGACAGGCGTTGCTCTTGTGGCCTTTCTCACCACAATTGAAGCACACAATCTCTGCAGCATCCTTCTTCTTAGGCCGCCTAACATCGACCATCTTCTGTTTACCTTTGTCAGCGGGGGCACTGTACGGCTTAGGACGACTCTGCTGTCCCTTGCCCTTCCTTTCATTCACTACCTTGTAGTGAGCCTTGGTATCCTCCTCATAGATCCTGCAGCTGTTAACCAAATCCTGAAAAACTCTCAGCTGTTGGTATCCAATCGCCCGCTTGATGTCGGGCCTCAGACCATTCTCGAACTTGATGCATCTCGAGAACTCAGCATTCTCAGCAGTATAGTGCGGATAGAACTTAGGCAGCTCCACGAAATTGGCAGCATACTCTGTCACGGACATATTTCCTTGCTTCAGCTCAAGGAATTCGATCTATTTCTTCCCGCGAACATCTTCCGGAAAGTATCTTCTCAGGAACTCCCTCCTGAAAACAGCCCAAGTCACAACAGCTCCCTCCTGCCCAAGGGTAGGCAGAAGAGCAACCCACCAGTCATCAGCTTCCTCGGCTAGCTGATGAGTACCAAACCGCACTTTCTGATCCTCCGTACACTGCATAACCCGGAAAATCCTCTCGATCTCCTTAAGCCACGTCTGGGCTCCATCAGGGTCATAACGTCCTTTGAAAGTCGGAGGGTTCTTCTTCATGAACGTCTCCAACATCCTAGCTTCCGCGTTCGCACCAGCATTCACGTTAGGTTGTTGTCCCACAGCTTGGGCAACAGCTTGTAGAGCAGCAGCTAACGCAGCATCGTTTCTTCCAGCCATTTCTGAGATTCTACAAAAGTAGCAACAACAACATAAGATAGTAATATAAATATTACTAAGACTCGACACGACTCTCTAATTGACCGGACGGACCGACCTGCTCTGATACCAATTGTAACACCCCGTTTTCCCAATATTTAAAATTTCTTTAAAAGCATAACATTTATCAGAGTAAGCATCAAGCAACGGGATATCACATATAACGTAATCCAACAGTTAAATAATAATTTAACCAATATCTTAAACATTTGCAGCGGAAAATCATAAACATAAATCATAAACGTTTTGGCACGCAGGCGCAACAAGTATCTCAAAAGAGTTTATCAAAGCATAAATTATCATGGCAGTTCACGTAAAAGAATGAAGCATGTTATAGCATTAACCCCATCCCGTTACGTATCAGAGCGACCTAGACGACACAGTGAGGCAAGGCCACTCACAGAAGCAACTGCACACTAAGCACGATCACCTGCAAGTTACCCATACGAAGGGCAACGTTTTCAAGCAGAAGGGGTGAGATTTCATAATAAAATAACATTAATCAATGTAATTGCGAATCATAAATTAACATCATAATCATTCCATTATTAACTTTGCATAAATGCTAAACAGTTATCACGTAATCATATATCCAATCATTATAAACAACATAACATAATCAATGAACACTTATCACGTAATCACATATTCATTCATCATCAACAAGGCATCTTAATCATGACAATGTGACAATGCTCCTAGACTCCTTATATGCATGTGGTACCAATTGTCATCATAAGTATTAATATACTTTAATCGTGCGGAGGACAAAGCTCCTATAAAACGTGCGGAGGACAAAGCTCCTAATATTCGTGGTGAGGACTAAGCTCAATGATATGCTATGCATGGACACATATGAACAAAACATCGTAATCAGTTATCAACATGCATCCAATAATTTGGAGCTAAACTTCATCATATAATTATGCACTTAGTTAAATAACGGAAGCAGCATAAACAGGTCACATAACAAGATGATATCATTATATCAAAGCACATAATTTGTATCATTATCACATCTTCTTATCTTGCATGAATATACAATACAATAGTTCATATTCAATTAATATTAATATAACTTAAACAACTCTACAGTCTGCATTAAACGACATCACTAGGTCTCATTACCAGTTAGGGGTTCACTCTTGATCAACAAGTGCGACACAGATTGCATAAACACATAAACAAGTTCATCCTGGTTGTACTCGCGAGGTGAGAGTACTTACTCGCCATGGCGAGCACCACTCAACTCCCAAACTAAGGTTGTTCAGGGTTCCCTCTGATCCTACATTCATTCCTAATCAATACTAGGTATGTTCAGGTACTCAAAGGCATACAAGATTCAACTAAAAAGGTCGAAACACGAAATATGACATGCACTCTGCCTAAGCTCGCGAGGCGAGGAAAGGTTGCTCGCCATGGCGAGTTGCACCAAACAACTCGCGAGGCGAAGGAAAGGGGCTCGCGTGGCGAGCGATGAAGTTCATCACTCGCGAGGCGAGGATCATCCCTCGCCGTGGCGAGCGATGAACAGAAGCACGGGTAGACTAGGGTTTTTCTCAAAAATCCATCACACAACATGGTCCAAAGCCTAATTTTGATTGCAGAATTCATCCTAAACATATTCTAAGGTTAAAGGGCGGTTCTTCCATTAATCTAACAAGTTTTACCGTTTGATCATCAATTTTTAGGGTTTTGACCTAATTCCAAAACTTCTGTAAATCAATCCTAACTTTGTCAACTAATCATCAGAATTACAGTAATTAACATTATTGAATTATTAGTCTCACCCTTACCTGGTTATGAAGAAATCGCAGCCCTCTCTATGCTCTTCTCCCTTCTAAGCTTTTCTCCCTTTTCCAAAAGTTTTCACGTACAATGAGTTTCTAAAATATTAGGTCCTCTCCTATTTATATCTCTTCCAAATTACTTATCTTATCTCACTTTCACCCCCAAAACCATCTAAAATATCAAAACAGCCCTCAACTAAATATTTTATATTATTTTCAAATCTTTATTTTATTTAACAATAAAATAAATTCTCTAATCTTATCAAATCCTCCAAAACTCATAACTTATCACGTCATCAATCAAATCATCAAAATCACCACAAATCATCAAAACATATCAAAATCATGTATATATTATATAATTATAATATAATTGCCTAAACTCGATTAAATAACGATTAAACGAAAGTGGGCGTTACAGTTTCATCTTAGTGGCAATTGACTACTTCACCAAGTGGGTTGAAGCAGCATCTTATACCAATGTGACCAAGCAAGTGGTAGCTAAGTTCATCAAGAACAACATCATCTATCGATATGGTGTTCCCAGCAAGATTATTACCGACAATGGTACCAACCTGAATAACAATGTGGTGCAAGCTCTTTGTGAAGACTTCAAAATTGAGCATCATAACTCTTCTCCCTATAGACCTCAGATGAATGGTGCTGTTGAGGCCGCCAACAAGAATATCAAGAGGATTGTTCAGAAAATGGTAACCACTTTCAGGGACTGGCATGAGATGTTACCCTATGCTCTGCATGGCTACTGTACTACAGTGCGCAGTTCAACAGGGGCAACCCCTTTCTCTCTTGTATATGGTATGGAAGCAGTTCTTCCTTTGGAAGTGGAGATCCCATCTCTCCGTGTGATCATGGAAGCAAAGTTATCCGAGGCTGAATGGTGCCAAAGCCGGTATGATCAGTTGAATTTGATTGAGGAAAAACGTATGGATGCCATGGCTCGTGGACAGTCATATCAAACAAGAATGAAGACTGCTTTTGACAAGAAAGTCCATCCTCGAGAATTCAAGATAGGGGAACTTGTATTGAAAAGGAGGATAAGCCAGCAACCCGACCCAAGGGGCAAGTGGACGCCTAACTATGAAGGTCCTTATGTTGTCAAGAAGGCCTTCTCCGGTGGTGCTTTAATCCTTACACACATGGATGGTGTAGAACTTCCAAATCCAGTGAATGCCGATATAGTCAAGAAATACTTTGCCTAGAAATATGAAAAGAACAGCGTGGTAGGTCGAAAACTCGAAAGGGCGGCCTAGGCAAAAATGCGCTTCCCGGTGGATCGAAAACCCGAAAGGGCGGTCTAGGCAAAATAAGGGACAAAAAAAAAATATATGAAAAAGCTCGCTGAGATTGTACGCAACTCAGGTAAGAATGAGCGTCTCGATGAGCCGAAAACCCGAAAGGGCGGTTCATGCAAAAGTGAGATTGAAACAAGAGGCAAGTAACTATATCTGGCCAACCACCATCCCCCTTGGGGCATCTGCAGCTGTTAATGACCATCTTCATCAAAAGCTCTTATGCTCGCGAATTCAAAGTTTCTAGGAAATGTAATGATTGCTGTGTTCAATGTACCACCAACCAATGAAATTACCATTTTCCAAGCTTTGTAAATCCGTGGAGTCACGCATTCGGCTGACCACCACTCTTATACATCAATTTGAGCCTGTGCTTTTGTTTGAAACTCTGCTTTCTTTTTACTTTCAAAGTTATGTTCAAAAACATTTTCCTTCTATTTTTAATAATGACAAATGCTTGAAACAAACATCTTGAAAATTGAAAAGTTTTTTTGAAAGCAAACCTGAGCAACATGGTACATTCAAACGAAACATGCATGAGCGAGTGTGTGTTGATGTCTATTTCAATATATGTTATGAGCAGGTTCTCCTCTAGGATAGTCTGTGATCAATGGCAAGAATGAAAAAACAGAATGAAAATGCATGAAAATGAATAGGCTCGCTAAGTTGAAAACCCGGAGGGGCGGCTTAGGCAAAAATGAGCACCCCGCTGGATTGACAACCTGAAAGGGCAGTTCAGGCAAAAATGGGGCAACGAAAAGAATTTATTTCCCCGGTGGATCGAAAACCCGAAAGGGCGATCCAGGCAAAAATGGGATGCAAAAAAAATGAATGAATGAAAATTGAAAAAATAACATGCAAAAAGCATTGACCACAGATGCGACATCCACGATACATCCGGCACTGAAATGCCCGACAATGACGGCATTATTCCCAGTAGAGTCTTCCGAGATTCTATCCCCAGCAAGTTGCATAGCTACCTGCCCTCAGCCATGGTTCTGATACGTCTCCCAACGACGTCATCTCCAAAGAGGATTTCCAGGAATGTGTAATATAGCACGAGCCACTGCGTGCCCAATACTCCCGTGTCTTGTCTGTCTCTGCGGAACTGTGTCTACAAATCGCCAACAGTCATGCATTACAAGCATTCATACATGCATAATCATGCATATTACGTGCCCATGCATTTAATGAAATTGTTATATCATTCATGCATATTGCATTTCCAATGTCAATATCAGTCTCAAGTCAATACTCATGTCGGGTTCTCTGTCAAAACCTTGTGAGCCAATAATATCGGTCAATTTCTACCTTTCAAATCAAATCGACGTCAAGTCAATCTCAATCTATATTTTGTCAAAAAAAAAAAAAAAAATCCCCAGTGAATATGTCTCTGTTTGGTCAAGTAACCAGTTCGCATCCAAGAACAACTTGCACCCGTTTACTTTTCAATGTTGTCGGTCGAGTTACCAGTTCAAATCCAAGAACAGCTCGCACCTGTCTATGTGTCTTTGGTTTTGGTCGAGTGGCTAGTTCAAGTCCAAGAACAACTTGTACCTGTCTATCTGTTTCCGTTCGGTCAAGTGGCTAGCTCGATCCAAGAGCAGCTTGCACCTGTCTATTTGTCTTTGTCTCCGGTGGAGTAACCAGTTCGCATCCAAGAACAAGCTCGCACCTGTCTATTTGCCTTTGCTTTCAGTCGAGTGACCAGTTCGAATCAAGAACAACTCGTACCTGTCTACTGAAGGTGAAAAACACAAGAAGGGGGGGGGGTTGAATTGTGTTTTCTTTTTCTCTTAAAAAATACTTCTTCTGATAAAACTTCAGAAGCAGTTTGATTGCTTCTGATGAAATGATCAGAGTCAGATTGCAGCGGAAAAGAACAGAGCAGAGAAAAGAAAGACAAAGACACAATCAGTTATCCTGGTTCCTTCCACAACACGGAAGTAGTCCAGTCCCCCTTGCACTTCCAAGGAGATTTCACTATAATCACAAAGATTACAACTGCTCAATACTTTCTAAGTATGAGACTTCACAAAAATGCTCAAGCACACACGCAAGAGTCTTCCAATGCTCAAGCACTAAGCAAGAGACTTCGAATGCTCAAGCACGCAGGCAAGAGACTTCTAATCAAACAAAAATACAGAGAATTGAGTTTGACTTGAACACTTGATATACAATCACTGGTGTTCACAATACAATACAGTACAGACTCTAGACTTTGAATTTCTAAGATGTATCAAATCAGTGCAGAAATTCAGTGTGCTTTGTAGAATCAAATTGACAGAGTTTTGGCGCTTTTGAACTTATGTATCTCTATCTACAATCTTCAAGTCTTCACTCCTTTATATAGAGGCGTGAAAGAGACGTTAAGATAATCAGCACGTCTAAAGAGTCGTTTGAAATCCTTTGATTATCCACCAGTGATCCTTTGCCTGATTTGGGTGTAGTCCTTTGAAGAGTAAGCTTCAAATTCATTCCCATCTTGAACGTACAAATTCTGCAGGCATGGCTGTTGTTTTGTCTTGTAGCGTAGACAGAAAACAGAGTAGTGGAGGTAGTGGTTGTACACTTGTACTTTGTCAACTCTATTAACGAGAGACAAGTGCTCAATGCTATCCATATATCCGTTGGTACCTCCCTTTCAATTCTTCGTTCTTCTTGAGAATCAGCTACTTTGAATCTTCAGTTTGATTAAAGGATCAAACGTAGCTTCTGGTGAAGATATTGCTTCTGATGAAAACTTTTGCTTCTGATGACCTTCTGCTTCTGATGACGTCATCACTTCAGAAGCACTTCAGCTTCAGGAGCAGTTTTCTTCAGATGCTCAGAATTTCTTTTTCTTTCCATTGTTCTTCCAAGACCTATTGAAATAACTTGAGTAGCCTTTGGTCCTGTACACTTGAACAATTATTAGTAATAACCAATTGACAATTTTTAATACCTTGTTATCATCAAAACTTAATAAGGTTCATTGTGAAACACATTTTGTTCCAACAATCTCCCCCTTTTTGATGATGACAAACAATAGTATTTAAAATGTTCAATTGTTGTTGATCTAATTAATAAGTTGACCACTGGGATAGAGGTTTGTAAGCTCCCCCTGAGTCTAATAGATCTTTAAGGTGAGGTTTGTAAGCTCCCCCTGAGTTCTATTCTTATTAATTAAATTTCAATAAAATACTCATAAAAATAATATCAGAAGTATTTAAAAAAGTTTAGAAGTGGTTATAGTGGGGCTCAGTGCCTTAAAATACTATACATTTACTCCCCCTTTTGTCATCAACAAAAAGAATAAAAACAAAAGAAAGAGTATCAGAGCAAATAAAACAAAAGAATAAACATATAACCTTTAAAAATAGTATATCAGAGCAAGCAGCATTAAAAACAGTAAATATTATCAGAGTTAAAGCTTGTAAAAAATATATTGAAGGTGAAAAAGCACAAGATCCAGAAACAATGATAATATATATATAGAAAAGTTAAGATACAAATGCAGTGCAACTAAAGTACTTAGAACAAAGATTAAAACAAGCAAAAAAATTGGTGTGCAACTAAGGTTGGGCTTGCTTGTACATCTGTTCCAAAAGATACTTAATTTGCTCATCCTTCTTCTTAAGTAGCTCATCCTTTTCTCTCATTCTTCTTTCATACCCAACATGAATTCTTGCAGCCCTTGTGATGTACTCTTCTTCTGGATAGAAAGGAGTGATGTCCAGCAGAGGCACGTAATTCAGCTCTTTCACTCTAGCTGCTTCATGCATATCATCCAACATCTTTTGCAGCATGGCAGAGTGAGATGAGACACACTTAGAGCTTAGCTGATCCAGCAGGTCATAAAAACTCTTTTTCAGATCCATCCATTGATCAAGATAGTGAATAGGAGGTACAGGAACTGTTCTGCGAAGAATCAGTGTCTGAATCTCATCACTAAGCCTGATTAGCTGTTCATCTATATACTCAGATTCAAGGATAGAGTCAGGGATGGTTGAAGGTTCAGATTGAGTTGTATGAGATGTGGAGGGTTGGTCAGAGGCTGTTTGTTGGTCAGAAGAGGTTAGGTCAATTATTGGTGGTTCTGGTTGTTGTTGTTCTGTTGTTTGATGGTCAGAAGCAACTTGTTCAGAAGCAACTTGTTCAGAAGCAGCTTGTTTAGGAACAGTTTGCTCAGGAACAGTTTGCTCAGGGATGGTTTCTGTTTGTTGGTTTTCTAACATAGTATTTCCAGGGACTGTCTTAGAGGCCTTTGTAGGTGTAGGTTGCATTTCACCACCTAAGTGTTTTTCTAAATTGTGAAGGGTTGAGGATTCTTGTTGTTGGGGGATTTCTGAAGTAGTTGCTTCTGAAACTACTTCAGAGACTCTTTGTGGAGTTTGGTCATTTTGTGGGTTTGTTTGGTTAGGTTCTTGGTTGGGTTGAGGTTGTTGTACACTAACAGGTTCTGGAATTTCTGGATAGAGTGGATGAGTAGTAGGCAAATTAAATTTCTCACAAAGTTTAATCCTATTCTTAGAAAATTCTATTTGAGTTTGCTCATAGTCAAGTGTTCCAAATTCTGTTAGTTTGGTGGGTTTGGTTTTAAGAAGTTTGTCTATGTGTTGGCTAAGGGGTTGGTCATCTGATTCAGTTGATGATGATGAGGGTGAAGAGGGTAGAGAAGGAATCTGAGTATAGATGTCAGGTTTGGATGAATTACCTGCAGATTGAGCTTCTGGATGAACTGCTTCTGGAGCATTTGAAACTGGTTCTGATGAAGTGGCTCCTGAAGCTTGCTTATTCTTCAAGGCTTGTGAAAGCAGAGTTGCTACATACTGAACTGTTTCTTGCTCTAACTCAGATGCTAAAGCAGCAATGACAGGAGTAGGCACATACCCTGCAGCCTTGAGACGCTCATCCCTTTGCTTCTCATACAATTCCTTCATCCTTTTCCTTTCTGCTATCTTGGATGCAGAATACTCCCTAGCATATTGCTTTAATTCCTCAGAAGCTTCAAAACTAGGCATGACTATTGTCTCAGAAGTTATAGTCCTTTTTGCCTTTTTGGGGCTTGAGTCTTCTTCCCAGTTTTCTTGCAGCTCTTCCAACATTTCCTCCCTTCGTCCTTCAGCTGTCTTCAAATTTCTTGAAGATCTCTTCCTTTTGATGGTTTGAAGAGCAGCTTCTCTTTTCTTCTTAGGACTCTGAGGCTCTTCAGATGCAGCTTGTTCAGAAGCAGGTTGTTCAGAAGCAAGCTGTTCTGCTGTTTCTTGAGCATTCCTTGTCCTTTTTCTGATGATTGGAACTTCATCTAAGTTCTCCACTTCCTCTTGAATAGTGGACAAAGTTGATTTTTCCTTCTTAGCTTTCTGATGCTTCTGAGCACCCTTCTCAGTAGCATCTTCAGCAAGATATTCTTCCTTGGTGATCTGCTTCTTCTTTGATTTTCTGCCTTTTGCCACAGGCAAATCACCACCATACATCTCCTCAGGGACATCTTTCAAGCTGATCTTCTTCTTGTAAGTTTTGTAGAAGTCCAAGATGTAGGCCCTTTGCACATCCAGGGGATCCTTCTTGCAGATAGGGATATGATGAGTGACTAGATCAGATATTGCATCAGATTCATGCATATCAGAATCTAGTTTCTTGTGAGGATTTGCTGGAATCAATTTCATCTTCACAAGTGTTGATGCATTGATTATCTTCCTAGTTACTGCTCCCAGCTTCTGGTTATCATAGATGCCAACATCCTTCAAGGCACTTAGAATTCCTCCTTCTTGAAAGATTACAGAGAGTAGCCTTCCATAAGGAACAAACTTTCTGTTTTCCATCTGACTCTTCTTTAGTTCCTTGATCATGTACTTGAACATGTACTTGGGAACATTCATCGTGGTTTCTTGAGTGATGGTGTGATGCAGAAAAACCTTGTGACCAAGTGACGGTTGATCACTTCCTCCACCTTTGGGAAAGATGTTTTCATTCTGAATCTTCAGCAGCAACTTCTTCTCAATGCTCAAAGTGCTGTAAGGTTGAGCAACCTTAGACCCATAAATGGTCTCATTGACAATTTCCTTCCAAGAGCTGGTTCTTGGATTAGGAATCTCTTCTCCAAAGTATTTGCCAGAGGTATCCCTTCCCATGGCTTGAGCAATAACCTGCTCATTTATGGTTACAGGAATACCCATGACATTTGATCTAATCTCTGTGCCGGTGAAGGAGAGTAGACCCATTTCTTCTCTGGTTTTTCCCTTCAGAGTAGGATCAACCAGAATCAGTTGAGCTTCTTCCTGTCTAGCAGCATCAATGTCAAAGACTGAAGCCCTTACCCAGAATTGTCTGACCAGAACTTCATATGTTGGACCATTGAGAAGACTGAAGTAATTCATCAGCTTTTGCTTCTTGTAGAACCTTACTAGGTCGCATCCATGGTGAGTTAAGGAGGCGAAATCCACTGGATTTTCTGCTTGAATGATTAACTCCCATTCTTCAATAGACATGGTTCTTCCTTTAATCTCATAAGCCGGAGTATCTATTTCCATATTTGATGATGAACCACCAGCAGAACTTGAGCTTTCCATTGATTTGAATGAGTTTTAGGGTTCTACGGTGTTTTGAGAGGAAGAGTGAATGCGCTTACTTTCGCAGAGGGTTGAGAAGAAAATAGAAAGTGTTTGTTGTGAAGTGAGTAGTGTGTGAATTGACTTAGTGTTTTTAAGTAAAACGTTTGTAATTCAGAAGAGACAAACAAACATAGCATTAATGACAAATTGGGGGCGTGTGTTAGTATGTTAAAAAGCAAATAAAACATCATTGCCCTTTTTGTTATACTCCAATACAAATAGACCACGTCAGAGACTCTTCAGAAAACTACCTTCTGGGTAATGGGACAGCTGTTACAAAAAGTAACTGCCAACGTTCCCACTAACCTTGCTATTCAGAAGCAAAGAATACCGCTTCTGAAGTCTTAGCGCTGACGTCATCTTCAGAAGCACATTTTCCTCAGAACCTCATTTAAGAGCTTCTGATGGACCAGATGCTTCTGAATAGACTTCAGAACCAAACTTCTTATTCAGAGGCAAGCAATTTTTCAATCAGACACAAAATGCATGTTCAAATTTTTCTTAATAAAATCAAATCTTTCAACAGATAAATGTTTTGTAAATATATCAGCCCATTGATGTTCAGTAACAATGAATTGTATATCTAAAATCCCTTTTTGAACATAGTCTCTGATAAAATGGTGTTTGATTTCAATATGCTTGGCTCTTGAATGTAGAATTGGATTCTTTGACAAACAAATAGCAGCAGTATTATCACAATAGATGGGAATACTGTTAGCATTAATCTGATAGTCTTCCAACTGATGTTTCATCCAAAGTAGTTGTGTGCAACAACTTGCAGCTGAAATGTATTTTGCTTCTGCTGTAGACATAGCAATAGTTGCTTGTCTTTTGCTTGCCCAAGATATCAGATTCTCTCCCAGGAATTGACAATTTCCACTGGTTGATTTTCTTTCAATCCTGTCACCAGCATAATCAGCATCACAGAATCCAATCAACTTATAATCTAGGGATTTCCTATACAGGAGTCCAAGATTAGTTGTTCCTTTCAGATACCTGAAGATTCTCTTAACTGCAGTTAAATGAGATTCTCTAGGATCTGATTGAAATCTTGCACACAAGCATACACTGAATAAAATATCAGGTCTAGATGCAGTGAGGTATAACAGAGAACCAATCATACCTCTGCATAGCTTCTGGTCTACTACTGTTCCAGTATCTTCTTTGCTTAAGGTGCAGGTTGGATGCATTGGAGTGTTCATCACTTTACAATCTTCTAGCTTGAACTTCTTCAGAAGCTCCTTTGTATATTTTGTTTGATGAACATATACTCCTTCTTTACTTTGGTTGATTTGAATTCCAAGAAAGAATTTCAATTCTCCCATCATGCTCATTTCAAATTCATCCTGCATTAACTTAGAAAATTCTTTGCAAAGAGATGCATTAGTAGAACCAAATATTATATCATCAACATATATTTGTACAATCAAAATGTCTTTCTTAAGAGTCCTTCTGAAGAGTGTTGTGTCAACTTGTCCTCTTTCAAAATCATTTTTAATTAAGAAATTACTTAGTCTATCATACCAAGCTCTGGGAGCTTGTTTCAAGCCATATAGTGATTTCTTAAGTTTATAAACATGGTCAGGATGCTTAAGATCCTCAAACCCAGGAGGTTGTTTAACATACACTTCTTCTTCAATGACACCATTGAGAAAAGCACTTTTGACATCCATTTGATATAATATTATGCCATGATTAATTGCGTAGGATAGAAGTAACCTGATTGCTTCCAATCTTGCAACTGGAGCAAATGTTTCAGTGTAATCAATGCCTTCTTGTTGACTGTAGCCTTGAGCAACAAGTCTGACTTTGTTTCTGGTTACTTCTCCTTGTTCATTCAGCTTGTTTCTGAATACCCATTTTGTTCCAATAATGTTCTTCTGAAAAGGTTTGGGTACCAGATCCCACACATCATTCCTTTGGAATTGATTTAGCTCTTCTTGCATAGCTAATATCCATCCATCATCTGAGAGAGCTTCTTCAACAGTTTTAGGCTCAATTATTGAAAGCAATCCTATTAATGACTCTTCTTGTCTGAAATGTGATCTTGTTCTTCTAGGACTATCTTTGCTTCCAATGATTAGCTCCTCAGGATGTGAAGATTTGTGCTTGAATTTAGGTTGAATAACCTGCTGAGTGTTATCTTGAAAATCCTCAGAAGCACTTTCATTCTGTACTATTGGACTAGGTTCTGCTTCTGAATTAGACTCAGCTTCTGGAGTGATTTCAGCTTCTGGACTAGATCCAACTTCTGTATACTTTTCAGAATCAGAAGGTTGATCAGATTCTGATGCATCTTCAGAATCAGTTGTACCTGCATTACTTTCACTTTGCTCTGGAGTTTTACTTCCAGGCTCTCTATCATCAAATTTTACGTGCATAGATTCTTCAACACAATGTGTTTCTGAATTATACACTCTGTACGCCTTTGACCTTTCAGAGTAACCTAGAAAGATTCCTCTTTGAGCCTTGGCATCAAATTTCTTCAGATAGTCTTTAGTGTTTAAGATGTAACAAGTACATCCAAACTGATGAAAGTAAGAGATATTGGGTCTTCTTCCTTTAAAGAGTTCATATGCTGTTTTCTCCAACATAGGTCTGATATAGATCCTATTTTGAATATAACATGAAGTATTAACTGCTTCTGCCCAGAAATATTTAGCTAAGTTGTTTTCATGGATCATGGTTCTGGCCATTTCTTGTAAGGTTCTGTTCTTTCTCTCTACAACCCCATTTTGTTGTGGAGTTCTAGGAGAAGAAAACTCATGGAGAATCTCATGTTTTTCACAAAAAAGTTCAAATGGCTCATTTTCAAATTCTCCACCATGATCACTTCTGACTTTCAAAATTTTCAATTGTTTTTCAGATTGTATTTGAGTGCAGAAGCTGCTAAACACTTCACATGCATAGTCTTTACTTTTAATGAATTTTACCCAAGTCCATCTGCTGTAATCATCAACAATGACTAATCCATATTTACTTCCATATAAAGATGCAGTGTTAACTGGACCAAAAAGATCAATATGGAGTAATTCTAAGGGTCTGGAGGTTGATACAATGTCTTTAGATTTGAAAGAACTTTTCACAATTTTCCCTTTCTGACATGCACCACAAAGTGCATCTGAATGATAATCAATGTTAGGTAATCCTTTGACCAGTTGTAACTTGCTAATTTTAGAAATTAATCTCCAATTAGCATTTCCCAACCTTTTATGCCATACCCATTTTTTATCATTCATTGACAGAAGGCAAACTACCTTCTGATCAGCCAGATCAGAGAAATTTATTTTATAGACATTCTCAACTCTCTTTCCCTTGAATGTAATGGATTTGTCATCCTTGTTGACTAGTGTGCAGTTGGTCTTACTGAACATTACATCATACCCATTGTCACAAAATTGACTAATGCTCAATAGGTTATGCTTCAGACCATCTACTAGCCACACATTATTAATTGAGATGGAGGAATTACCAATAGTACCTGTACCAATGATCTTTCCAGTTTGGTTGCCACCAAACTTCACTTCTCCTCCATCTTTCATTGTAAGGGTAAGGAACAAAGCTTTCTCTCTAGTCATGTGCCTTGAACATCCGCTGTCTAGGTACCATGACCTTTGTTTCTCTCTTGCCCTTAGGCACACCTGCATTTTTAGCCAATTCAGATTTAGGTACCCATATCTTCATGGGTCCTTTTGGGTTAGTTTTGGATGTTTTACTTTTCCTCCCTTGTACCTTAGGGTGAATGCTGAGTGGCTTCTGATCATTCAATACTTTAGGTTTAACACCTTTGGGTATTGTTTTCTCAGAAGCAGTAGCTGCTTTGTTCTTCTGATCCTTTTGTTTTGGGATTTTAGATTCTGGTTTAATCAGATTCTGATGAACAGGTTCTGATCTTTTCAGAATTTTAATCTTTTGACTCTTAGGATCAGATTTTGTCATAACCTTGAACTTAAGGTTTTCTGGCTTTGATGTGATCTTAGCCTGTGAACCAGAAGCTTCAGGTTTTGACTGAACAACAGTTACAGCATTTGTACCTTCAGGCACAAAGGTGGATTTCAATCCATCCTTGATACAATCATGGTAGCTCTTGAGACTGTATTCTTTGGATTTCTCCTCAGAATATCCAATCCCTTTGCCTTTGTTCTTGTATGTGCTGTAGATCATAGAAGCAACTTTGCTTCTGTCTATTCCAGCCATAATAAAATCATCCAAGGCAATCTCATGTTTATTGCCTGAACCTTTATCACATTTTTCTTGTAGCTTCTGACAAAGAATCTTGAGTCTATCTTCATATGTTGTTGATATGAGGTTAAACCCTTTGAGTTCTTCTTCAGAAGCTTTCAGTTCCAATAGAGTTGTCTTTTGTTGTTTCATCAAATCAACATATTTTTCTTTTAAATCTGTCAACTCATTGGTTCTGTGTTCAAACAGTGATAAAAGTTCTTTTAGAGAATCAACAAGTTCTTGTCTGGGGATTTTGGAATATACCTCATTTTCATCTTCTGAATCTGATTCAGCTTATGATACTGCTTCTGATGATACTGTTGCCACTAACCCCATGGCTGCCTTAGCATCATCATCAGCTTCTTCTTTATCAGAACCAGATTCACTATCCAAATCTTCCCAGGTCGCCATCAAGCTCTTTTTGATTTGCTTTCTGAATTTACTGGAGTTGAAGCTTGATTTCTTGGATTTGCCTTTAAACTTCTCCTTCTGAAGATCAGGGCAATCAGCAATGAAATGACCAGGCTTCTTACAATTGAAGCATCCCTTCTGATCTTCTTTCTTGGAGTTCTTGTAGCTACCTCTCTTGCTCAAAAATTTCTTCTGCTTCCTTGCCAGATACTCAAGCTTGTTGGACAGCATAGCCATCTTTACAGATTGATCTTCATCAGAATCTCCATCAGGTGATTCTTCTTCAGATTCACTGGCTTTGTAGGCTTTGGAAGATTTTGAGGTCTTTCCTTTAGATGGTAAAGCAATGGATTTACTCTTCTTAGAGGTTTCATGCTCATTTAAACTCATTTCATGCACTTTGAGTGAGCTAACAAGATCTTCAACACTTAAAGTATTTAGATCCTTAGCTTCCTCAATAGCAGTTACTTTGGGTCTCCATCTTGAAGGTAAGCTTCTCAAAATCTTACTAACATGATCAGAAGCAACATAGCTTTTCTTCAGTATTTGCAATCCAGAAACTAAAGTTTGAAATCTTGAGTACATTTCTTCTATACTCTCATCATCCTTCATTCTGAAAAGTTCATACTGATGAACTAGCATCAAAGCTTTAGCCTCTTTCACCTTCTTGCTGCCTTCAAAGTTTGCACATAGAGAAGCAAACATAGCCTTCGCAGTAGATTTGTCACTCATCTTCATGTATTCGGTGCGAGGTATAGAAGCCACAATGATTCCTCTTATCTTGTGGTGTTTCTTATAAAGCTTCTTCTGAGCAGGAGTATGTATTCTTCTGTCTATAGCAGCTCCTTCTTCATCCAAATCCAGATCATCAACTCCATCTTCCAGCATGTCCCATAACTCTTCATCCAATCCCATGATAAAGCTGTACATATTTGTTTTCCACCATGAAAACTCTTCTGGATCTCCATTAAACTTTGGAGCTTTTCCAGAGTCTGTTTTCTTGTCAGCAGTATCATAGTCATGCTTGACACTTGTGTATTTTGTAGTAACTGATTCCTCATCTCCAGACATGTTTTTCTAATAGATCTTGAACTGTAACACGGTTAAGTGCTTTGATAACAGAGCAAGCTCTGATACCAATTGAAGGTGAAAAACACAAGAAGGGGGGGGGGGTTGAATTGTGTTTTCTTTTTCTCTTAAAAAATACTTCTTCTGATAAAACTTCAGAAGCAGTTTGATTGCTTCTGATGAAATGATCAGAGTCAGATTGCAGCGGAAAAGAACAGAGCAGAGAAAAGAAAGACAAAGACACAATCAGTTATCCTGGTTCCTTCCACAACACGGAAGTAGTCCAGTCCCCCTTGCACTTCCAAGGAGATTTCACTATAATCACAAAGATTACAACTGCTCAATACTTTCTAAGTATGAGACTTCACAAAAATGCTCAAGCACACACGCAAGAGTCTTCCAATGCTCAAGCACTAAGCAAGAGACTTCTAATGCTCAAGCACGCAGGCAAGAGACTTCTAATCAAACAAAAATACAGAGAATTGAGTTTGACTTAAACACTTGATATACAATCAGTGGTGTTCACAATACAATACAGTACAGACTCTAGACTTTGAATTTCTAAGATGTATCAAATCAATGCAGAAATTCAGTGTGCTTTGTAGAATCAAATTGACAGAGTTTTGGCGCTTTTGAACTTATGTATCTCTATCTACAATCTTCAAGTCTTCACTCCTTTATATAGAGGCGTGAAAGAGACGTTGAGATAATCAGCACGTCTAAAGAGTCGTTTGAAATCCTTTGATTATCCACCAGTGATCCTTTGCCTGATTTGGGTGTAGTCCTTTGAAGAATAAGCTTCAAATTCATTCCCATCTTGAACGTACAAATTCTGCAGGCATGGCTGTTGTTTTGTCTTGTAGCGTAGACAGAAAACAGAGTAGTAGAGGTAGTGGTTGTACACTTGTACTTTGTCAACTCTATTAACGAGAGACAAGTGCTCAGTGCTATCCATATATCCGTTGATACCTCCCTTTCAATTCTTCGTTCTTCTTGAGAATCAGCTACTTTGAATCTTCAGTTTGATTAAAGGATCAAACGTAGCTTCTGGTGAAGATATTGCTTCTGATGAAAACTTTTTCTTCTGATGACCTTCTGCTTCTGATGACGTCATCACTTCAGAAGCACTTCAGCTTCAGGAGCAGTTTTCTTCAGATGCTCAGAATTTCCTTTTCTTTCCATTGTTCTTCCAAGACCTATTGAAATAACTTGAGTAGCCTTTGGTCCTGTACACTTGAACAATTATTAGTAATAACCAATTGACAATTTTTAATACCTTGTTATCATCAAAACTTAATAAGGTTCATTGTGAAACACATTTTGTTCTAACAACTCGTACCCGGTCGAGTGACCAGTTCGAATCAAGAACAACTCGTACCTGTCTACCTTTTCTATGTCCCCGGTCGAGTGACCAGTTCGAATCCAAGAACAACTCGCACCTGTTTGTCTGCTTTTATTCCAGGTCAAGTGTCCAGCTCAATCCAAGAGCAGCTTGTACCCGTCAATTTGTTCCTAGTCCCCTACCTATTCTGTTATCTGTTATCGTGCTAATGTCTACCAATCCCGCAATGGATACGACATCTTTTGTTAATTCCAGCTTTCGTTTGTCTCGCACTCATAATCCAAATGTTGCATGGCATTCATGATATTTGAAAATGTACAAACGTATTTTTACGTCCAAACACAGTGCAAATGTTAATATTTAAGTATCTTCGTCCCGTCAAGCCAAAGACTCCGTCTCTTGACCCTCCAGACAAAGAAACTTAAATAGGGGCAGCTGTTATACCCTGATTTTGGACCTAAAAATGCTCATTCAAATTTCTTTTTTTAACACTGATATTTGTCAATTCGCTGTTGCTTTACTCTGAATCTTTACTCTCTTTTCATCTGCATATTTTACTGTCTCTGTCTCAAAGTACGTTCAAGCTCGATTTTCTTGCATAAAATCATTCAAAGTGTCTTTTCTTGCGTTACAAGTCATTTAAGAACTCTCAGAAATATCGCATTACTTTTCTTGCGCTTTATTTCAAAAAATCATACAAAAGGGTATTTTGGTCATTTCCTGCAGTGGGACCCATTTTAGTCCCTGTGTTTGCCTCTGAGTCTTTTCAACTGGTCTGTACAAATCATTGTTGAGTCTTTGTTTAAAAATCATTTCAAAAATTGCATTTGAGGCAGTTTAGGTCAGTTTAGTCCCTAGGGGCATTTTGGTCTTTTCCTGTCAAAATTTCGGCAGGGAGGTATTTTAAAATACCTCATGTCAGTAATTGGTTCGTTTTAGTCCTTTTATTTTTTGTTTCACTTTACGTTTTTTCAAATTACCAATTTTAATCCAATTTTATTTTAATTTGCATTTTAGCCCAAAACATTTAAAAATTTCATTTCAGTCCATTTTTCTTATTTGCAGTCCAGTCCTTCAATTTTTCTTTTTTGCAGAAAGGTCCCTAATTCAAAATTTCAGTCCAAGGCCGAGCCTTCTTCACAAAAGACAGATGTCACCATTTCATTAGATCTCAAGTACACATGTCAGCTATAAATACAACACTGTATCAGAATTTCCAAAAAGATCCATTCATTCCACGCCACATCACAAACACCTGAGAAATTTCTCTCTCTTGTTAGTTAGATCAAAACTCAGAGAATCACCAAGAACACCAAGAACAATCTAAAACCCTAGATTTCCAGATTCATCAAAAATCATCAAATTCATCATTTCTTTCTGTGATTCTCAGAGATTCTTTGCGAATCTTCATCATCGAATCAGTTCCTTCGCAATTCTAGTGCGAATTCATCACCATTGGCAACGAATTCAAGCACGATCACGAAGGATCCGAAAGCCTGAGAAGAAGAGGGAAAGAAACAGATTCGAACCGGCGAGGAAGAAGAAGAACATCACCGATTTATTTTCAGTTTCAAAGCCAGAAAGCAACAAAAAAAAATCAGATTCAAGTGTTTCCGAAAAACTTCGTTCAAAAGATCCAACTGAAAAAATCACAGGTAAACTCAAAACTTCATCATTTTCCTTTCAAAAAACGTCAACGAAGACGAATCGATGTAAATCTTCAAAAGTTTCAAACGGATCTCTTTCAAAAAATTCGAAAACCTAAAACATACTTTCAAAACCGTAACACAAAAGTGTAGATCTACATCGATTCAAAGATTGTATGCAATTTCTGGTGTTAGATTCGTGTTTAGAATGAAGAGACGAATGGAAAGGCACAAAGTTTTTTGAGTTCTGGAAACTAGGTCGCCGGAATGTTCTTAGCCTCGCCGGAGAAGATGAAGTTTCCGGCGGACCTTCAAGGTCTCCGCCGTCACTTCATCCTCACCGGTGGTGAGTTCTAGAGAGAAGTGAGAGGGTTAGAGAGAGAACGAGTAAGAGTAGAGAGAGAAAGAGAAGTGTAAAATGAAAAAAAACCGGTGCTCAATCCTTTATATAAGCCAGTGAACCGGACCGGTCCAAGACCGGTCCAATCCCCTTCATTCCTGGCCGTTGGATCTAGGGTTTCCCTCCCTGGATCAATCCAACGCTCCCTGTGAATCCGGACCCCTTGGTTTTGGTTTGGGCTTTTCCTTTTTCGTTTCTGCTATTTTCTTGCTATCTGCACCCTGTTTTTTTGCTAATTGAACCTCTGCGTGCTCAATCTTTTCTCTAAAAAATTCCTAAAAAATTGTTATATGTTTCTTAATACATTTTAATACCTTTGTTCTTGTATGTGCTGTAGATCATAGAAGCAACTTTGCTTCTGTCTATTCCAGCCATAATAAAATCATCCAAGGCAATCTCATGTTTATTGCCTGAACCTTTATCACATTTTTCTTGTAGCTTCTGACAAAGAATCTTGAGTCTATCTTCATATGTTGTTGATATGAGGTTAAACCCTTTGAGTTCTTCTTCAGAAGCTTTCAGTTCCAATAGAGTTGTCTTTTGTTGTTTCATCAAATCAACATATTTTTCTTTTAAATCTGTCAACTCATTGGTTCTGTGTTCAAACAGTGATAAAAGTTCTTTTAGAGAATCAACAAGTTCTTGTCTGGGGATTTTGGAATATACCTCATTTTCATCTTCTGAATCTGATTCAGCTTATGATACTGCTTCTGATGATACTGTTGCCACTAACCCCATGGCTGCCTTAGCATCATCATCAGCTTCTTCTTTATCAGAACCAGATTCACTATCCAAATCTTCCCAGGTCGCCATCAAGCTCTTTTTGATTTGCTTTCTGAATTTACTGGAGTTGAAGCTTGATTTCTTGGATTTGCCTTTAAACTTCTCCTTCTGAAGATCAGGGCAATCAGCAATGAAATGACCAGGCTTCTTACAATTGAAGCATCCCTTCTGATCTTCTTTCTTGGAGTTCTTGTAGCTACCTCTCTTGCTCAAAAATTTCTTCTGCTTCCTTGCCAGATACTCAAGCTTGTTGGACAGCATAGCCATCTTTACAGATTGATCTTCATCAGAATCTCCATCAGGTGATTCTTCTTCAGATTCACTGGCTTTGTAGGCTTTGGAAGATTTTGAGGTCTTTCCTTTAGATGGTAAAGCAATGGATTTACTCTTCTTAGAGGTTTCATGCTCATTTAAACTCATTTCATGCACTTTGAGTGAGCTAACAAGATCTTCAACACTTAAAGTATTTAGATCCTTAGCTTCCTCAATAGCAGTTACTTTGGGTCTCCATCTTGAAGGTAAGCTTCTCAAAATCTTACTAACATGATCAGAAGCAACATAGCTTTTCTTCAGTATTTGCAATCCAGAAACTAAAGTTTGAAATCTTGAGTACATTTCTTCTATACTCTCATCATCCTTCATTCTGAAAAGTTCATACTGATGAACTAGCATCAAAGCTTTAGCCTCTTTCACCTTCTTGCTGCCTTCAAAGTTTGCACATAGAGAAGCAAACATAGCCTTCGCAGTAGATTTGTCACTCATCTTCATGTATTCGGTGCGAGGTATAGAAGCCACAATGATTCCTCTTATCTTGTGGTGTTTCTTATAAAGCTTCTTCTGAGCAGGAGTATGTATTCTTCTGTCTATAGCAGCTCCTTCTTCATCCAAATCCAGATCATCAACTCCATCTTCCAGCATGTCCCATAACTCTTCATCCAATCCCATGATAAAGCTGTACATATTTGTTTTCCACCATGAAAACTCTTCTGGATCTCCATTAAACTTTGGAGCTTTTCCAGAGTCTGTTTTCTTGTCAGCAGTATCATAGTCATGCTTGACACTTGTGTATTTTGTAGTAACTGATTCCTCATCTCCAGACATGTTTTTCTAATAGATCTTGAACTGTAACACGGTTAAGTGCTTTGATAACAGAGCAAGCTCTGATACCAATTGAAGGTGAAAAACACAAGAAGGGGGGGGGTTGAATTGTGTTTTCTTTTTCTCTTAAAAAATACTTCTTCTGATAAAACTTCAGAAGCAGTTTGATTGCTTCTGATGAAATGATCAGAGTCAGATTGCAGCGGAAAAGAACAGAGCAGAGAAAAGAAAGACAAAGACACAATCAGTTATCCTGGTTCCTTCCACAACACGGAAGTAGTCCAGTCCCCCTTGCACTTCCAAGGAGATTTCACTATAATCACAAAGATTACAACTGCTCAATACTTTCTAAGTATGAGACTTCACAAAAATGCTCAAGCACACACGCAAGAGTCTTCCAATGCTCAAGCACTAAGCAAGAGACTTCTAATGCTCAAGCACGCAGGCAAGAGACTTCTAATCAAACAAAAATACAGAGAATTGAGTTTGACTTAAACACTTGATATACAATCAGTGGTGTTCACAATACAATACAGTACAGACTCTAGACTTTGAATTTCTAAGATGTATCAAATCAATGCAGAAATTCAGTGTGCTTTGTAGAATCAAATTGACAGAGTTTTGGCGCTTTTGAACTTATGTATCTCTATCTACAATCTTCAAGTCTTCACTCCTTTATATAGAGGCGTGAAAGAGACGTTGAGATAATCAGCACGTCTAAAGAGTCGTTTGAAATCCTTTGATTATCCACCAGTGATCCTTTGCCTGATTTGGGTGTAGTCCTTTGAAGAATAAGCTTCAAATTCATTCCCATCTTGAACGTACAAATTCTGCAGGCATGGCTGTTGTTTTGTCTTGTAGCGTAGACAGAAAACAGAGTAGTAGAGGTAGTGGTTGTACACTTGTACTTTGTCAACTCTATTAACGAGAGACAAGTGCTCAGTGCTATCCATATATCCGTTGATACCTCCCTTTCAATTCTTCGTTCTTCTTGAGAATCAGCTACTTTGAATCTTCAGTTTGATTAAAGGATCAAACGTAGCTTCTGGTGAAGATATTGCTTCTGATGAAAACTTTTTCTTCTGATGACCTTCTGCTTCTGATGACGTCATCACTTCAGAAGCACTTCAGCTTCAGGAGCAGTTTTCTTCAGATGCTCAGAATTTCCTTTTCTTTCCATTGTTCTTCCAAGACCTATTGAAATAACTTGAGTAGCCTTTGGTCCTGTACACTTGAACAATTATTAGTAATAACCAATTGACAATTTTTAATACCTTGTTATCATCAAAACTTAATAAGGTTCATTGTGAAACACATTTTGTTCTAACAACTCGTACCCGGTCGAGTGACCAGTTCGAATCAAGAACAACTCGTACCTGTCTACCTTTTCTATGTCCCCGGTCGAGTGACCAGTTCGAATCCAAGAACAACTCGCACCTGTTTGTCTGCTTTTATTCCAGGTCAAGTGTCCAGCTCAATCCAAGAGCAGCTTGTACCCGTCAATTTGTTCCTAGTCCCCTACCTATTCTGTTATCTGTTATCGTGCTAATGTCTACCAATCCCGCAATGGATACGACATCTTTTGTTAATTCCAGCTTTCGTTTGTCTCGCACTCATAATCCAAATGTTGCATGGCATTCATGATATTTGAAAATGTACAAACGTATTTTTACGTCCAAACACAGTGCAAATGTTAATATTTAAGTATCTTCGTCCCGTCAAGCCAAAGACTCCGTCTCTTGACCCTCCAGACAAAGAAACTTAAATAGGGGCAGCTGTTATACCCTGATTTTGGACCTAAAAATGCTCATTCAAATTTCTTTTTTTAACACTGATATTTGTCAATTCGCTGTTGCTTTACTCTGAATCTTTACTCTCTTTTCATCTGCATATTTTACTGTCTCTGTCTCAAAGTACGTTCAAGCTCGATTTTCTTGCATAAAATCATTCAAAGTGTCTTTTCTTGCATTACAAGTCATTTAAGAACTCTCAGAAATATCGCATTACTTTTCTTGCGCTTTATTTCAAAAAATCATACAAAAGGGTATTTTGGTCATTTCCTGCAGTGGGACCCATTTTAGTCCCTGTGTTTGCCTCTGAGTCTTTTCAACTGGTCTGTACAAATCATTGTTGAGTCTTTGTTTAAAAATCATTTCAAAAATTGCATTTGAGGCAGTTTAGGTCAGTTTAGTCCCTAGGGGCATTTTGGTCTTTTCCTGTCAAAATTTCGGCAGGGAGGTATTTTAAAATACCTCATGTCAGTAATTGGTTCGTTTTAGTCCTTTTATTTTTTGTTTCACTTTACGTTTTTTCAAATTACCAATTTTAATCCAATTTTATTTTAATTTGCATTTTAGCCCAAAACATTTAAAAATTTCATTTCAGTCCATTTTTCTTATTTGCAGTCCAGTCCTTCAATTTTTCTTTTTTGCAGAAAGGTCCCTAATTCAAAATTTCAGTCCAAGGCCGAGCCTTCTTCACAAAAGACAGATGTCACCATTTCATTAGATCTCAAGTACACATGTCAGCTATAAATACAACACTGTATCAGAATTTCCAAAAAGATCCATTCATTCCACGCCACATCACAAACACCTGAGAAATTTCTCTCTCTTGTTAGTTAGATCAAAACTCAGAGAATCACCAAGAACACCAAGAACAATCTAAAACCCTAGATTTCCAGATTCATCAAAAATCATCAAATTCATCATTTCTTTCTGTGATTCTCAGAGATTCTTTGCGAATCTTCATCATCGAATCAGTTCCTTCGCAATTCTAGTGCGAATTCATCACCATTGGCAACGAATTCAAGCACGATCACGAAGGATCCGAAAGCCTGAGAAGAAGAGGGAAAGAAACAGATTCGAACCGGCGAGGAAGAAGAAGAACATCACCGATTTATTTTCAGTTTCAAAGCCAGAAAGCAACAAAAAAAAATCAGATTCAAGTGTTTCCGAAAAACTTCGTTCAAAAGATCCAACTGAAAAAATCACAGGTAAACTCAAAACTTCATCATTTTCCTTTCAAAAAACGTCAACGAAGACGAATCGATGTAAATCTTCAAAAGTTTCAAACGGATCTCTTTCAAAAAATTCGAAAACCTAAAACATACTTTCAAAACCGTAACACAAAAGTGTAGATCTACATCGATTCAAAGATTGTATGCAATTTCTGGTGTTAGATTCGTGTTTAGAATGAAGAGACGAATGGAAAGGCACAAAGTTTTTTGAGTTCTGGAAACTAGGTCGCCGGAATGTTCTTAGCCTCGCCGGAGAAGATGAAGTTTCCGGCGGACCTTCAAGGTCTCCGCCGTCACTTCATCCTCACCGGTGGTGAGTTCTAGAGAGAAGTGAGAGGGTTAGAGAGAGAACGAGTAAGAGTAGAGAGAGAAAGAGAAGTGTAAAATGAAAAAAAACCGGTGCTCAATCCTTTATATAAGCCAGTGAACCGGACCGGTCCAAGACCGGTCCAATCCCCTTCATTCCTGGCCGTTGGATCTAGGGTTTCCCTCCCTGGATCAATCCAACGCTCCCTGTGAATCCGGACCCCTTGGTTTTGGTTTGGGCTTTTCCTTTTTCGTTTCTGCTATTTTCTTGCTATCTGCACCCTGTTTTTTTGCTAATTGAACCTCTGCGTGCTCAATCTTTTCTCTAAAAAATTCCTAAAAAATTGTTATATGTTTCTTAATACATTTTAATACCTTTGTTCTTGTATGTGCTGTAGATCATAGAAGCAACTTTGCTTCTGTCTATTCCAGCCATAATAAAATCATCCAAGGCAATCTCATGTTTATTGCCTGAACCTTTATCACATTTTTCTTGTAGCTTCTGACAAAGAATCTTGAGTCTATCTTCATATGTTGTTGATATGAGGTTAAACCCTTTGAGTTCTTCTTCAGAAGCTTTCAGTTCCAATAGAGTTGTCTTTTGTTGTTTCATCAAATCAACATATTTTTCTTTTAAATCTGTCAACTCATTGGTTCTGTGTTCAAACAGTGATAAAAGTTCTTTTAGAGAATCAACAAGTTCTTGTCTGGGGATTTTGGAATATACCTCATTTTCATCTTCTGAATCTGATTCAGCTTATGATACTGCTTCTGATGATACTGTTGCCACTAACCCCATGGCTGCCTTAGCATCATCATCAGCTTCTTCTTTATCAGAACCAGATTCACTATCCAAATCTTCCCAGGTCGCCATCAAGCTCTTTTTGATTTGCTTTCTGAATTTACTGGAGTTGAAGCTTGATTTCTTGGATTTGCCTTTAAACTTCTCCTTCTGAAGATCAGGGCAATCAGCAATGAAATGACCAGGCTTCTTACAATTGAAGCATCCCTTCTGATCTTCTTTCTTGGAGTTCTTGTAGCTACCTCTCTTGCTCAAAAATTTCTTCTGCTTCCTTGCCAGATACTCAAGCTTGTTGGACAGCATAGCCATCTTTACAGATTGATCTTCATCAGAATCTCCATCAGGTGATTCTTCTTCAGATTCACTGGCTTTGTAGGCTTTGGAAGATTTTGAGGTCTTTCCTTTAGATGGTAAAGCAATGGATTTACTCTTCTTAGAGGTTTCATGCTCATTTAAACTCATTTCATGCACTTTGAGTGAGCTAACAAGATCTTCAACACTTAAAGTATTTAGATCCTTAGCTTCCTCAATAGCAGTTACTTTGGGTCTCCATCTTGAAGGTAAGCTTCTCAAAATCTTACTAACATGATCAGAAGCAACATAGCTTTTCTTCAGTATTTGCAATCCAGAAACTAAAGTTTGAAATCTTGAGTACATTTCTTCTATACTCTCATCATCCTTCATTCTGAAAAGTTCATACTGATGAACTAGCATCAAAGCTTTAGCCTCTTTCACCTTCTTGCTGCCTTCAAAGTTTGCACATAGAGAAGCAAACATAGCCTTCGCAGTAGATTTGTCACTCATCTTCATGTATTCGGTGCGAGGTATAGAAGCCACAATGATTCCTCTTATCTTGTGGTGTTTCTTATAAAGCTTCTTCTGAGCAGGAGTATGTATTCTTCTGTCTATAGCAGCTCCTTCTTCATCCAAATCCAGATCATCAACTCCATCTTCCAGCATGTCCCATAACTCTTCATCCAATCCCATGATAAAGCTGTACATATTTGTTTTCCACCATGAAAACTCTTCTGGATCTCCATTAAACTTTGGAGCTTTTCCAGAGTCTGTTTTCTTGTCAGCAGTATCATAGTCATGCTTGACACTTGTGTATTTTGTAGTAACTGATTCCTCATCTCCAGACATGTTTTTCTAATAGATCTTGAACTGTAACACGGTTAAGTGCTTTGATAACAGAGCAAGCTCTGATACCAATTGAAGGTGAAAAACACAAGAAGGGGGGGGGGGGTTGAATTGTGTTTTCTTTTTCTCTTAAAAAATACTTCTTCTGATAAAACTTCAGAAGCAGTTTGATTGCTTCTGATGAAATGATCAGAGTCAGATTGCAGCGGAAAAGAACAGAGCAGAGAAAAGAAAGACAAAGACACAATCAGTTATCCTGGTTCCTTCCACAACACGGAAGTAGTCCAGTCCCCCTTGCACTTCCAAGGAGATTTCACTATAATCACAAAGATTACAACTGCTCAATACTTTCTAAGTATGAGACTTCACAAAAATGCTCAAGCACACACGCAAGAGTCTTCCAATGCTCAAGCACTAAGCAAGAGACTTCTAATGCTCAAGCACGCAGGCAAGAGACTTCTAATCAAACAAAAATACAGAGAATTGAGTTTGACTTAAACACTTGATATACAATCAGTGGTGTTCACAATACAATACAGTACAGACTCTAGACTTTGAATTTCTAAGATGTATCAAATCAATGCAGAAATTCAGTGTGCTTTGTAGAATCAAATTGACAGAGTTTTGGCGCTTTTGAACTTATGTATCTCTATCTACAATCTTCAAGTCTTCACTCCTTTATATAGAGGCGTGAAAGAGACGTTGAGATAATCAGCACGTCTAAAGAGTCGTTTGAAATCCTTTGATTATCCACCAGTGATCCTTTGCCTGATTTGGGTGTAGTCCTTTGAAGAATAAGCTTCAAATTCATTCCCATCTTGAACGTACAAATTCTGCAGGCATGGCTGTTGTTTTGTCTTGTAGCGTAGACAGAAAACAGAGTAGTAGAGGTAGTGGTTGTACACTTGTACTTTGTCAACTCTATTAACGAGAGACAAGTGCTCAGTGCTATCCATATATCCGTTGATACCTCCCTTTCAATTCTTCGTTCTTCTTGAGAATCAGCTACTTTGAATCTTCAGTTTGATTAAAGGATCAAACGTAGCTTCTGGTGAAGATATTGCTTCTGATGAAAACTTTTTCTTCTGATGACCTTCTGCTTCTGATGACGTCATCACTTCAGAAGCACTTCAGCTTCAGGAGCAGTTTTCTTCAGATGCTCAGAATTTCCTTTTCTTTCCATTGTTCTTCCAAGACCTATTGAAATAACTTGAGTAGCCTTTGGTCCTGTACACTTGAACAATTATTAGTAATAACCAATTGACAATTTTTAATACCTTGTTATCATCAAAACTTAATAAGGTTCATTGTGAAACACATTTTGTTCTAACAACTCGTACCCGGTCGAGTGACCAGTTCGAATCAAGAACAACTCGTACCTGTCTACCTTTTCTATGTCCCCGGTCGAGTGACCAGTTCGAATCCAAGAACAACTCGCACCTGTTTGTCTGCTTTTATTCCAGGTCAAGTGTCCAGCTCAATCCAAGAGCAGCTTGTACCCGTCAATTTGTTCCTAGTCCCCTACCTATTCTGTTATCTGTTATCGTGCTAATGTCTACCAATCCCGCAATGGATACGACATCTTTTGTTAATTCCAGCTTTCGTTTGTCTCGCACTCATAATCCAAATGTTGCATGGCATTCATGATATTTGAAAATGTACAAACGTATTTTTACGTCCAAACACAGTGCAAATGTTAATATTTAAGTATCTTCGTCCCGTCAAGCCAAAGACTCCGTCTCTTGACCCTCCAGACAAAGAAACTTAAATAGGGGCAGCTGTTATACCCTGATTTTGGACCTAAAAATGCTCATTCAAATTTCTTTTTTTAACACTGATATTTGTCAATTCGCTGTTGCTTTACTCTGAATCTTTACTCTCTTTTCATCTGCATATTTTACTGTCTCTGTCTCAAAGTACGTTCAAGCTCGATTTTCTTGCATAAAATCATTCAAAGTGTCTTTTCTTGCATTACAAGTCATTTAAGAACTCTCAGAAATATCGCATTACTTTTCTTGCGCTTTATTTCAAAAAATCATACAAAAGGGTATTTTGGTCATTTCCTGCAGTGGGACCCATTTTAGTCCCTGTGTTTGCCTCTGAGTCTTTTCAACTGGTCTGTACAAATCATTGTTGAGTCTTTGTTTAAAAATCATTTCAAAAATTGCATTTGAGGCAGTTTAGGTCAGTTTAGTCCCTAGGGGCATTTTGGTCTTTTCCTGTCAAAATTTCGGCAGGGAGGTATTTTAAAATACCTCATGTCAGTAATTGGTTCGTTTTAGTCCTTTTATTTTTTGTTTCACTTTACGTTTTTTCAAATTACCAATTTTAATCCAATTTTATTTTAATTTGCATTTTAGCCCAAAACATTTAAAAATTTCATTTCAGTCCATTTTTCTTATTTGCAGTCCAGTCCTTCAATTTTTCTTTTTGCAGAAAGGTCCCTAATTCAAAATTTCAGTCCAAGGCCGAGCCTTCTTCACAAAAGACAGATGTCACCATTTCATTAGATCTCAAGTACACATGTCAGCTATAAATACAACACTGTATCAGAATTTCCAAAAAGATCCATTCATTCCACGCCACATCACAAACACCTGAGAAATTTCTCTCTCTTGTTAGTTAGATCAAAACTCAGAGAATCACCAAGAACACCAAGAACAATCTAAAACCCTAGATTTCCAGATTCATCAAAAATCATCAAATTCATCATTTCTTTCTGTGATTCTCAGAGATTCTTTGCGAATCTTCATCATCGAATCAGTTCCTTCGCAATTCTAGTGCGAATTCATCACCATTGGCAACGAATTCAAGCACGATCACGAAGGATCCGAAAGCCTGAGAAGAAGAGGGAAAGAAACAGATTCGAACCGGCGAGGAAGAAGAAGAACATCACCGATTTATTTTCAGTTTCAAAGCCAGAAAGCAACAAAAAAAAATCAGATTCAAGTGTTTCCGAAAAACTTCGTTCAAAAGATCCAACTGAAAAAATCACAGGTAAACTCAAAACTTCATCATTTTCCTTTCAAAAAACGTCAACGAAGACGAATCGATGTAAATCTTCAAAAGTTTCAAACGGATCTCTTTCAAAAAATTCGAAAACCTAAAACATACTTTCAAAACCGTAACACAAAAGTGTAGATCTACATCGATTCAAAGATTGTATGCAATTTCTGGTGTTAGATTCGTGTTTAGAATGAAGAGACGAATGGAAAGGCACAAAGTTTTTTGAGTTCTGGAAACTAGGTCGCCGGAATGTTCTTAGCCTCGCCGGAGAAGATGAAGTTTCCGGCGGACCTTCAAGGTCTCCGCCGTCACTTCATCCTCACCGGTGGTGAGTTCTAGAGAGAAGTGAGAGGGTTAGAGAGAGAACGAGTAAGAGTAGAGAGAGAAAGAGAAGTGTAAAATGAAAAAAAACCGGTGCTCAATCCTTTATATAAGCCAGTGAACCGGACCGGTCCAAGACCGGTCCAATCCCCTTCATTCCTGGCCGTTGGATCTAGGGTTTCCCTCCCTGGATCAATCCAACGCTCCCTGTGAATCCGGACCCCTTGGTTTTGGTTTGGGCTTTTCCTTTTTCGTTTCTGCTATTTTCTTGCTATCTGCACCCTGTTTTTTTGCTAATTGAACCTCTGCGTGCTCAATCTTTTCTCTAAAAAATTCCTAAAAAATTGTTATATGTTTCTTAATACATTTTAATACTTTTGTGATATTTTTCAATGGTTTAAAAATGATAAAAATGTGTGTGTCATTTTTCTTGATTAATTTTATGTTTGATCTAAGTTTGTGCATTTTTGGTGGTATATTTCTCATAAAATGTTGGCATGTGATGTGGATGATTGGTGTGTAATTTCATGGTGAATGTGTTGCTGATCATATGTATGTTTTGCTGATTGTGGATGTAGATTTTCATTTCTTTCTTGTTTTGCAAGTAATCTGTGTTTTTATCAAGAAATAAAGTACAAAATATCTTTAAAAATGTGTCATAATTCTTGGCTTGAATGTGTCCTATTTGTTCTCACATTATAGCTCAAAATCAAACCCCTTTAACATTGCTATGATGAGAGGATTATAGGTCATGTGCATGTCTAAGTGTCATAACCAATTTTAGGTATATTTTGCCATTTTATTTCATTTCATTGCTCTTTTCTTTCTTGCTATTCTATTCAATTTTGTTTACCTTTTTACCATTTTTATGCCTTATGATACTAACCATTTCATTTCATATTTCATCCATCTCATAGTTTAGGCATTATTTTTCCTATTCATTTCTATATCAAATGGGTTTGTAATAATTTTAGGTAGATTAGTTTCCTTTTAATTCCTTGCAAGACCATAGCATGTATTTAGGACTCAATGTAAAGGACTATGGACACTATAAGTGATGTACACCGACACGAACACCGACACATGCACACACCCCACATGGATGTTCTAGATGCATGATTAGGGAATGTATGTTTAGATGTATGTTTAGGTTTTACAACGCTTAGACAAAACAAATCATTTTCCAAAAAATGTGAATAACCTCACTTGAAAACCTTTTTTCTAAAATAGGAGTCAAAACTCCTCATTTTCCTTTTGTTTTCTTAAGAAAAATCCCAATAAATTTTAATCATACTTAGACTTTATTTTTGCACAATAACTACTTCCACCTCACATTTCCTAAATCTCATGCCCTTGAGGCCTCTCATCTCCATTCTTCAAAATTCCTTTTTCAAACTTAAAATCAACCAACAAAAACAAAAAAAGCAATTTTCAAAAACGAACTACGATTGGTTTTGATCCCTTAAAAGGGTACGTAGGCAATGAGTTAAAACTCCTCCAAGCCAAGTAAAATAAAATCTCAATCATCTTCTTTCCCCATTCTTCACTCAAATAAAACTTCTTTTCTATAAGTAGGCAATAAAAATAAAGCATAGAAATAAACTTAGGAGAACGGTTCTTATGGAATACCATAATCGTTCCGGGTGCCTAACACCTTCCCGTAGCGAAAACGACCCCCGAACTTAGAATCTAAGGGTTTTTTCTCAATTTTGCCCTTCCCAAGAAAAAATAGAGAATATCAAAGATTGAAAGGTTCAAGCCTAATTAATGGCTTGACACCCGAAAATTGCGATAACAGAAATGGCGACTTCACTGGGGACATTTTTAGTGGGTCACGCCTAGTTTTCCTTAGTTTATATTTACGCTTTGTTTTATTGCTTACATATGTGAATACTTGTTTATTTTCATTTGACGTGTGGGGTGAGAATATCAAAAGTCCTATACCCGGGCTGAGTGAACTTATGAATAGGTAGAGATATAATCGACAATTCGATCCGAGGGTTGCCTCGTGTATTGGGTTATGCGATCAATCTCACATAGCTGAGGCATTTTGGAAGTAATATTGTCGGCGTGTGTTGTCATGCTTAGGCACTTTGCTTTCAATTGTTCGACGATGCTATGGACCGTAGTTACCAAACCCATCCCTGGTCTTTTTTAGGACGTAGTGCGGTGGCTAAACCGAGTGTTGTCTCGAGTTTTAGTCGTCACGCGATACTACACTCAAGCTAGACCTTCTTGCGAATAAACATGGAACGGACGTTGTCCCGTGCTACCATGATATACGTAAGAGAGGTTGCAGTTTGGGAACTTCATTAGAACCTTGGTTACTATTATCCTAAACCTTAGTTTACCGGGCACCGTGTCCGCCCATGGCTCCTCGACTTTTAATCTCAACCCTCCATGTTTTCTCTGTAATTGAAAAAAAACAATCATGCATACATGCATTCATGCATAAATTTTTCTCATGCATTCATCGAAGGATTGGACAAATTAAAAACTTTGTAATCATTACAGGTATGAAGAAGACTAAATCCTACAAGTTCAAGGAGGTTGATTTGGTTAGTTTGAGAGAATTGGCACTCAAGGTTAAGAATCAAACAGGTTTCCGACTCCGATATGGTGGTTTGCTTACTATTCTCCGGACTAATGTTGAAGAGAAGCTAGTGCACACTCTAGTGCAATTCTACGACCCGAGTTTCCGTTGCTTCACTTTCCCGGATTTCCAGTTGGTCCCCACTCTTGAGGCTTATTCCCACTTGTTGGATTCACCTATAGCCGAGAAGACGCCTTTCACCGGTCCCGGGACTTCTCTTACTCCTTTGGTTATTGCTAAGGATCTCTATCTCAAGACTTCCGATGTCTCCAAGCATCTTACTACTAAGTCTCACATCCGAGGGTTCACTTCAAAGTATCTACTTGAGCAAGCTAATCTCAAAACTACTTGTCAGGACACACTCGAGGCTATTCTTGCATTGCTTATCTATGGGCTCATTCTCTTCCCGAATCTCGACAACTTTGTGGACATGAATGCTATTGAGATCTTCCATTCCAGGAATCCGGTTCCTACCTTGCTAGCTGACACATACCATGCTATCCATGACCGGACTCTCAAAGGTCGTGGGTATATCCTTTGCTGCGTGCCTCTCCTATATAGGTGGTTTATTTCTCACCTTCTGAGCTCTTTCCATGACAACTCGGAGAATTGGTCCTACTCACAGCGGATGATGGCTCTCTCTCCTAACGAGGTGGTCTGGATCACTCCCGCAACAACATTAACTTTACCCGGATGATAGCTCAACTCAAAATCATAATCCTTCAGCAATTCAAGCCATCTACGCTGCCTCATATTCAATTCCTTCTGATCGAACAGATACTTCAAACTCTTATGATCACTAAACACCTCAAATCTCGAACCATACAAGTAATGTCTCCATATCTTCAATACAAATCGTGCGTAGGATAATTCTTCTCATGAATTCTCAACTGTCTCGAAGCATAAGCTACTACTTTTCCATCTTGCATAAGCACACCACCTAAACCCAGCTTGGACGCATAACAATATACCACAAAAGGTTCATCTGACTTTGGCAAGATCAAAACCGGAGCTGTCGTCAGTCGCTTCTTCAATTCACTGAAACTGTTCTCACATTGAACATCCCACACAAAGGATTTACCTTTACAAGTCAAATGTGTTAGCGGGAGTGCTAACTTGGAAAATCCTTCTATAAATCTTCGGTAATAACCAGTCAATCCCAAAAAGCTTCTAATCTCAGTAACTGACTTAGGAGTCTCCCATTGCGATACCCCTTCAACTTTAGACGGATCTACTGCAATACCACTACCAGAAATAACATGTCCAAGAAAGCTCACTTCTTTCTACCAGAATTCGCACTTAGACAATTTCGCATAAAGCTTTTTCTCTTTAAACATTTGCAAAACCAGCTTCAAATGCTCAGCATGTTCTTCTTCAGACTTGGAGTAAATCAAAATATCATCGATAAAAACCACCACGAACTGATCCAAAAATGCATGAAAGATGCGATTCATGTACTCCATAAATACTCCTGGTGCATTTGTAACACCGAAAGGCATAACTTTGTACTCATAATGACCATACTGTGTTCTGAAAGTTGTCTTTTGCATATCTTCATCTTTCACTTTAATCTGGTGATAACCTGATCTTAAATCTATCGTGCTGAAAACTTTTGCACCCACTAACTGATCCATCAAATCATCAATCCTCGGAAGTGGATACCTATTCTTTATTGTCACCTTGTTCAACTGACGATAGTCAATACACAATCTCATGCTACCATCTTTCTTCTTCACTAGCAAAACCGGCGCTCCCCAAGGTGAAACACTTGGTCTAACAAACTTTTTCTCGAGCAAATCCTCTAATTGTTTCTTCAACTCGGCCAACTCAGAAGCTGGCATACGATAAGGTGTCATAGACACAGGCTTCGTTCCAGGAACAAGATCAATCAAAAACTCAACTTCCCTCTCTGGAGGCACGTCAGGAATTTCATCAGGAAAAACTTCTGGAAAATCGCATACCACTTGTAGTTTATCAATCACTGCTTGATTCTCAATAGATAAGGAAGCCATCAAAGAAAACATCAAAATGCCATCACGTTCCAACTGCTTCAGCTGCTTAGTAGACAAAATCTCTGCGCCACTTTCCTCTTCAGCAGAAGAGAAATACACCGACTTACTGTAACAATTAATGTGAACATGGTTGTACTCTAACTAGTTCATACCCATAATCACATCCATACCACTCAAAGGTAGACAAACTAAATCCATCTCAAAATCACGATCAAACATAGACAAAGGACATCTTAAACACACAAGAGAAGTAGTCACCGAACCCTTAGCTGGAGTTTCGACAACCATTTCTCTATTCATATCAGACATGACAAGACCCAACTTAGTAGCACAATCATAAGCAATAAAACAATGCGTAGCACCAGTATCAATAATAGCAACTAAAGGTGTATTATCAATATAGCAAGTACCTCTGATCAAGCGATCCTCGTTCTCTGTCTGTGTACTAGTCAAAGCAAATACTATACCAGTAGTCGGCGTCTTCTTAGGCTTCTTGCACTGGGAACCAATGTGACCATCTTCATTACAATTGAAGCATACTATATCATCATGTTTGCACTCAGCTAGTGCATGACCCTTCTTTCCACAGCGAAAACATCTCTTGACATCCCCAGGACAAGCATTACTCTTGTGGCCCTTCTCACCACAAGAAAAACAAACAATCTCTGCAGGAGCATCCTTCTTCTTTGGCCGTCTATCTTCGACCATCCTCTGTTTTCCCTTATCAGCAGGGGCACTGTAAGGCTTAGGGAGACTCTGCTGACCCTTAGCTTTCCGCTCATTCACAATCTTGTAATGAGTCTTGGTATCTTCCTCATAGATCCTGCAACTGCTCACCAGCTCGGAGAAAACTTGGATCTTCTGGTAACCAATTGCCCTCGTAATCTCAGCACACAAACCGTTCTCAAATTTGATACACTTTGAAAACTCAGCAGTCTCTGGAGTGTAGTGCGGATAAAACTTTGCCAATTCCACAAACTTGGCAGCATACTCAGTCACGGACATGTTTCCTTGCTTCAGCTCAAGGAACTCAATCTCTTTCTTCCCGCGAACATCTTCCGGAAAGTATCTGTTTAGGAACTCTCTCCTAAACACAGCCCAGGTAACCACAGCACCATCTTGTTCTAAGGTAGGTAGAAGACTAATCCACCAATCATCAGCTTCCTCAGCTAGCATATGCGTTCCAAAACGCACCTTCTGGACTTCAGAACATTGCATCACGCGGAATACTCTCTCAATCTCTTTGAGCCACGTCTGGGCTCCATCAGGGTCATATCTTCCCTTGAAAGTAGGAGGATGATTCCTCAGGAAGGTCTCTAGCATCCTCATCTCAGCATTCGCACCAGCATTTGCATTAGGCTGTTGTCCCACAGCTTGAGCTACGGCTTGTAGTGCAGCAGCCAACACAGCGTCGTTTCTTCCAGCCATCTCTTAGTTTCTACACAACAAGCAACCATCAACATAAGATAGTAATATAACTATTACTAAAACTCGACACGACTCTTCTAATTGGCCGGACGGACCGACCTGCTCTGATACCAATTGTAACACTCCGTTTTCCCAACTTAAAATTTTCAAACATATAATCAGAGTAAACGACATGTAACGGGATATCACACTTCTTAAAATCTCGAAATAGATAAATCATAATTTATCCTTTGACTTAAACTTCAACATATAGCAACGAAATTAAATTCAAATTCATAAATAGTCTTGGCACGCAGGCCTCATAATAATCATCTCATAAATTCAGTTAAGTAACGTGAAAACATAGCATATACGTAAAGGAAAGAGAAATAGCCACTAAAAATCCCCTCCCGTTACGTATCAGAGCAACCTAAGACTGAATGAGGCAAGGCCACTCACGACAGCACAAACAACAACCTACTCTGGATTACCTGCAAGTTACTCATACGAAGAGCAACATTTTCAAGCAGAAGGGGTGAGATTTCACAAAACAATAATATTAAGCATATAATTCAACAATTATATTTAACAACTTTAAACATCATAGTATTCAACATTGATAATAACATATCATAATTCACTTCATAATAATCTCAACTTAATCATTTTATCATCAACGACTCGACATATGCAACTATGCAACTTAGACCTCTTATATGCATGTGGTACCAATACAGGGCATCAAGCCCCCATCGTTATTTGAGTATTAATATACTTCTAGGGCATCAAGCCCCCATCGCTAATTTTTTGAGCTAATGCTCCAACGTGGTGAGTACAAAGCTCCAGGGCATCAAGCCCCCAACAATGAATGCTAATGCATGGACTCGACCTCTTAAACAACTTAATTCGACAACCTCTTATATTAGTCCAATAATTTGGAACATCATCATCTTCAACATCTTAGACCGACTCATGCAGCTTAGTTAATTAACAACAGCGACATAGGCAGTATACAAAATCAACATGACATAATGATATCAATTGCAATTCAACAACATCTTAAATATTCAAACATTGTTCAAGTAATGCATAAAACATTATATCTCATCATAATCAACAACAACATATCATATACAGCTTTACATATTATTAATAACCTTATCATTAAGTCTTAATCCTACCCAAAGGTTCAACTCTCGACAACTCGTGCAACAAAGGTCGCAAAATCTAACATGTCACTCTGTTTCTAGGTCACTCGCGAGGCGAGAGCCTCTGCTCGCCGTGGCGAGTTCAGGTCAGCATCCCTCAAGTTTAATTCCAGGTTCAATCTCATCCTACATTCCTTCCTAATTATTATTAGACACGTTCAGGCACTCAAAGGCATCTAAGGTTCAACTCAAAAGTCAAAAATACGAAATCTTGCATGCTCTCTGGTCTAGCTCGCTAGGCGAGTTCATCTGCTCGCTATGGCGAGTTGCGAGGTGTTACTCGCGAGGCGGGAAAAGGTTACTCACGTGGCGAGCGATGAAGTTCATCACTCGCCGTGGCGAGGATCATGGCTCGGGAGGCGAGCGATGAATGTCGCTACGGGCAGAAGTGCAGTTTTCACGAAAATTCATCTTTTCTCATGGTTTTAAGCCTAACATTGATTCCAGAATTCATCCTACACATTATCTAAGGTCTAACAACTTTTCACCGTTAGATCATCAATTCACTCAACTTTGACCTAATTCTCGATTCTTCTTAAACTCATCCTAATTCATGTTAGATGTAACCATTGATTCATAGACTTAATAAAATTGCAAAGTTAGTCTCACCCTTACCTTAAAGAATGAAAATCGCAGCTTTCCTAGTCTTCTCCCTTCTCTTGGCTTTTTCTCCAAAACAATCATACGTACGTTCTGTTTTTCTAAAACTAGGTTTCCCTATTTATACCTCCTCCAATTATCTTATCTTATTTCTCTTTTTCCCCCAAAGCTCTCTAAAATATCAAAACAGCCCCTAAACTCAATATTTATTTTATTTTCAAATCTTATTTTATTAAACAATAAAATAAGTCACAACTCCTCATAAAATCATATAAACCTCCTTAATCATAATAAATCATATAACTCACACATATATTATATAAATATAATATAAACTCATCTAAATAATTTCTAGACTCAATTAAATAATTAAATAATTAAAAGAGGGCGTTACATTTCTCCCCACACTTGAAGCAAATAATCTCAGTAGGAGCATCTCTCCTCTTGGGCCTCCTCTCATCATTCAATCTCTGCTTACCCTTGTCAGCAGGGGCACTATACGGCTTCGGACGACTCTGTTGTCCCTTGCCTCTGCGCTCACTCATCACCTTATAATGAGCTTTCGTATCCTCTTCATATATCCTGCAGGTACTTACCAATTCAGAAAAGTTCCTTATCTTTTGATAACCAATAGCCCTCTTGATATCAGCTCTCAGGCCATTTTCAAACTTAATACATTTGGAGAACTCTGTAGTCTTCGCAGTATAGTGAGGATAGAACTTAGCGAGTTCCACAAACTTCGCAGCATACTCCGTCACAGACATGTCCCCCTGTTTCAATTCCAGAAACTCAATTTCCTTCTTACCTCGGACATCCTCCGGAAAATACCTATTCAGGAATTCTCTTTTGAACACAGCCCAGGTCACAGCAGCATCATCTTGTTCAAGCACGGGTAAAAGACTTACCCACCAATCATCTGCCTCTTCAGCCAACATGTGCGTACCAAACCGCACCTTCTGCACTTCACTGCATTGCATGACTCTGAAAATCCTCTCAACCTCTTTGAGCCATTTCTGAGCTCCATCAGGGTCATACCTCCCTTTGAATGTTGGTGGATGGTTCCTCAAAAAGGTCTCCAACATTCGGTTGCTGTCCTACAGCTTGAGCAACAGCCTCAAGTGCAGCAGCTATTGCAGCGTCGTTTCTTCCAGCCATCTCAAAGCTCTACATAAGAAGCAACAATCAGAACAAGAAAAGACAACTTATAGTTGACACTCTATCCTATGTGGCTCAACACGACTCTACTACTTGGCCGGACGGACCAACCTGCTCTGATACCAATTGTAACACCCCGTTATCCCAAACAATTAAATACTAAATAATAAATCAGAGTTTATCACCAAACGGGCATGTCACACTGCTATTTCAAAATTCTTAAATAGAATATAATACTATTTAATAAACATCAACTTTATTAGTTTCACCAAAACCTTGCAGCGGAATATTCTTCATTAAATAACATCAACATCAATGTTTAATTCACCAATAAATAATCCTGGCGTAAAGCCTCATCAAAATAATTCAAACAACAAATAAGGGCTCCACAACATGTCCCAAAATATGATACATAAGGAATGTAAACTATAACAACTAAGTCCTATCCCGTTACGTATCAGAGCCCTAGACACTTGAGCCACCATCTACTACTCTGGATCACCTGCAAGTTACCGATAGGAAGGGCAACATTTCCAAGCAGAAGGGGTGAGATTCACAAACAATAATAATAGATATATAATCCATCAATTGAATCTAACACCCTAAATATCATCAATACATCATTATACATATATGTATATATCATGAGCACATCATTAACTTCATATTCGTCTTCAATCAATAGAAAGAATTATTACTCAATCACCAACGACTCATGCACTGACATGACGACACCACTAAGACTCCTTAACAAATGCACCTATACACATGCATGTGGTACCATTTTACAAGGCAGAAGCCCTCACCGAATTTGAATGGTTAAAGCAATCTCAGGGCATAAGCCCTCACCAATTTGAACAACAAGGTGTTCCAGGGCATGAGCCCTCCCGCTTTGAACGACAAGGCGTTCCAGGGCATGAGCCCTCACCGCTTTATGTATATGTCATGGACTCAACTTGTGTATATCTACATACAACTCAACAACAACAACAACAACAATATGCATAATTAATCATGACATACTCCACAACTTGGTCAACTCAATGATATTAGTAATCAACAACAGCAGAGACAACAACATAAGCAACTTGCAACATAGCAATATTAATAATAATAACTTGAATGATATAAACAACAATACTTTCTATATCATACATTTTCCACATAAAATATATAGCTTAAATTAACCAACAACGTCAATTATATTAGCTTAGATTCACTAAGAGGCTATACCTTTATAAACAACTTCCATTCCTACCCCAAGGACCAACTTATGAACTCATTAGACCCTTTATACAACGTTATTTCTTTCCTAAAAACATCTCTATATCGTTAGGATAAAGTCCCTATACTTAGGAAAAAGTTTGGAAGCATTTGGAGTGAAGAAAATTGCATTTTTAAGGTTTATTGGATGACAGCATCGTGGCACGTTGGTCTCCCATCGTGGCACGATTTTTCCAGTGTCAGACGAACTAAAATTCTGATCAAAATCGTGGCACGATCATGGTTTGAAAGACAACATCAGATTTTCGAACTTCACGTTTTCGAGCATAAAAACCAAACCGTTAACCCGTTTTCGATGCCGTTTTCGTCTACATGCTCCTGAGACATAGCTCTATCATAATCTACCGAAAAACTCAAGTTTCAACTACCAAAAATCGATTTCCCAAAACTCACATGATCTCTTATTTGCAAAACGTTGGCACCAACTTTTCAAACATAAAATCCCAATTTTCATTAACCCAACCCCAAAACTGATTGGAACATTAGACTATGAATAACCTATAATCAGAACACCATTTGTACACAAATACTATGGATTTTCTATTTAATTAACAACTAATTACAATTCTCAAAACCTAATTCCCAATTATCCAACCTAAGAACAACAACATGTTAAATCACAAATTCAGAATTTATACACTATGATTATTGAATGTTAGCCTCACCCTTACCTTAATTCAGATGAAAAATCCCTACAGAAATCTGGTTCTCTTGGCTCTTCTCCCTTGTTCTTGGTTTTTCTCCCAAAACTTGTTTTACGTGAAACTGCTTCTGACTTTTTCTATTCCTAACTCCCCAACACTTAACTCCCCTTTTTATTTCACTTAACTCCCTCTTAATTCTATTAATTCTAATTAAATTCCCAAACTCCAAAATAATAATAATTCTCACTTATTCTAATTAATATCAAAATAAAACATATAATAAAATATATCACATCACATAATCAACAATAATTATTTTAAATCATAAAAAGACTCTAAATAAATCAAAAATAAATAAAATAACAACTAGGGCGTTACAACATTCATGGACCTAGGAGACATGACATTGCTATGCATGACCTTTTGAACTCTATGTAGAAGGTCAACAGCCTCTGGTGCTAGGAAACTGAAAGTGTCAAAAGCAAATGGTATAGAAGCATGTTGATTGTCAGAACACGCTTTCTCATGTTTGGCCACTTTACTTGACGCAACTTTTAGGGCTGTCTGTCCTACGGTAAAAGGTCCGACCCTAATCCCACAAGTGGTGAAACCCCAGTCAAGTCTACACAAGCATGTTTTCAAATCTATAATGATTATAATTCGTATACATTTGCAGATCATGAAATACAACATTAACGCAATGTATTTCTTTTTATTCCAATGTGCAGATAGTTGAAATTTTTCATTTATGTCAATTTCACTAATCCGAATATTTTTTAATTCATGGAGATTATAATAAATTTTGTGACGGTAATATACTCAACAATATGAGAAGAAGATGAATAGTGTTCGGCTGTTACACTTGTAGAAGAACTGTGGTAGCTCACGTAAAATAGGTCACGTGACTTTTATACAATTTGTTTAATTATTTTTTCTAGTTTTTTTAACCATCTAATTGATATATAATTTTTATTTTCAATAGACATGAATCACTTAGTACCTTCTTTTTAGTTTTAAATAATCTATCGGTTAATCTCGCACACACCACTGAAGATGCTCTTAGTCAACATGTTATACACAACTAATGAGAGTACCTTTCTCGATTAGTTTGACTATATAAATTTATTTTTGTCCATTTATCTTTTGTATTCTATCATTCAAAACATATGTGTAGTACAATAGCAACTATGAAGTTTAATGCTAAATATTTACATTTTAAAGAATCGAATTTGAATATGGAAAATGAAAAATTGAAAACACACTCCATTGATTGCTATACATTTGATACCATTCATTAAGATCCATGAATTGTGGTACAATGATCTGTTGCTTGATTTGGTTATTATCCTATGAGGGAACAATTTCAAATTCATTCCTTGAATAGAGAATAACCAGCGTAGATATAGTTGTTATCTTGTACTACTGCAAACATGACGAGTGCAGTATCGGGGAAGTGGTTGTACAATGTTCTATTCCTGCGCTCTTCAATGGATAAGCATCCAATGCTTTCTAATTCTTCTGAAATAGTCGCTGTTCTAGGCTTCCATTCCTTCTGCAATCATATGAATTCAAAATAACAACTTTTAACTAACTCTAGCTTCCAGTCTTTAGACTCTGTTGAACTTCAGCTTCTGAGGCTCTTCAGACTCTCTGATGACACCAGCTTCTAGTAGCCAGCTTTTGATGGTGTTCAGACGCTCTTTTTCTTCAGACTTTGTCTTCAATATTGCAACACAAGCTTCCTTTTTGTAAATTCTATTGCCCTCATTTGTTCTTTCAGAACTCATACTTGAATTAAATACTTATAAATTTTTGTCAATGGTCCTGCACACTTAAACAAATATTAGCATATCCAATTGACATTTTAATACCTTGTTATCATCAAAACTTAAGATGATAATGTTAAACACATTTTGTTCCAACAATTTTCAGTGTGCTTTAAATGTGCTGAAATAATTTAACTTGATAACTACTGAGTAATTAGGCGTCCCTTCAGTCTACAGATCGGACACACTACTTTCATTTCCCTTTCCTAGATAGTGTTGTTATTCTTAACTAGTATGGAGTTTGTGTCAAGCACAGGTAAATAACTTATACTTTCCATTTTTTTTAGTGTTTGATTTGCTGAAAAATAAGAGATTGGGGTTGTGATGTTCAATTTAAAACCCTTTTAGGGTATTGGAAAAAATTAGGGATTATATAAATGAACAATTTTTTTTTTTTTGAGGTGGAAAACTGAAATTCTTATCCTTCACCAAACCATGAGGCTGCTTTTTCTCCCAAGTATAGACTATCTAAAATATAAAAATACTCCATTATCTTCTTCAAAAATATTTCTTCCCTTAATATATTACCCAAGAGAATAATTTAGAAAATTTATAGGGATTAAAAACTTATTTAACCCAATATAATAATATGAGCTTTATGTTTATAAATTTCAAGCAGAACACGTTAATTAGTTACACATGCAGTTTCTTATTAGAGACGTTATTTTTTCCATGAACATATTATACAAACTTAGAATGCTAAGCTATTGTTTTGAATTTTGAAATATCGTTTTTTGGTAAACCAAAGTATACTTTATGTTCAATTGAAGAGACTAAATTTGCTGGATGCAACTTAATTTTATTTGGAAATATATTAATATTTAATTTAATATTGTATCAATATGTTAATAACGTTGAGCAATTTTGGAATAGAATTTTATCACATAAATAAAAAGTTTTTTTTTTGAACAAGCACATAAATAAAGAGTTAAATTTAAAAATGTATTCTAAATTGATAGGTGCCGGATGTCATTGCTATGTGATACCAAATACCATATTATTCGCACCCATGAATACAATACAAATGATAGAGGCATAACATAGTTCAAGAGTAGTTTATTGAAGGAAAAGCTCCTAAGACCATCGAGAATGGAGCATCTAATTTTAAATGTTTAAATGATTATTCTATTATTTTAATACTTATATCTAATTGAAGCGAAAAAATATTAAAAGAGAAAATGTGTTTCCTTAGAGCATCTTTAATGAGAGTTCTAATGCTTTCCTTAAAAAAAAATGGGAGTTGTTTTGTCTAAATTAGCTACCCCATTGAAGAAAAAATAAGTAGTGTTATTTAGAAGTAAGGCTTGTACAAACATTGTCTCTCTCTCTTGCATAATTATGACTCCATTGCATCTTTATCTTTATCTTTATTATATATATTTGTGCTATTTTTTTTAAAAAGTACACGTGGTAAGCTTATATTTTCCATCCCATTTAATGTTTTCTTATCATCCAATCAAAATGGATTATAACACATTTATTTTATATCAACCAATAAAAAGAGGATCATGACTCATTTATTTTTCATGAGCCAATCAAAATGGATCATGATATGATTTTTTTTTCTATATATAGACAATTTGTTTTTCATTATTTTCATCTATCTCTTCCTCCCACAAAAACTCATTGATTTCAACCCCGTCCTCATTTCTTTTATTTTTTTATTTCTTAATTTTTTTTTAATGTTTTGTTGTTTGTTTAACATTTCTTATTCTTAGGTTATTTTTTATTGTGATTTCTTATGTTGTTGTTTTCTTATTCATATTCTCTTTTAAATTTTCTTTTCGTTATTATAAGTTCTTTGTTTTTTACTAGATCTTTAGTTTGAATATGGAAGTCAATTAAAAGAAAAGAAGAAATGCATCACGTATCAATTAGAATATATATGAAGGATTTCTATTACCAAGTTTAAATCTAACCAATTTCATCCCCCCTTTTCTTTTATTTTAATCTCTCAATTTCAACTTTTTCTATCTATTTATTATTCTTTGGTTAACATTTCTTATGTTGTTGTTTTACTTTTAATATTTTGATCTTTTATATTTTCTTTTGTCAATTATATTCTATTTTTCTTTTCTTTTTTTAACTTTATAATCAGTCGATAAAAAATTGGTTGAATGGATGACTTTGAAGTGGTAATGATAAAAAAATACATGATATATTTTCTATTATATTTTATAAATCATTCATGTCGTGAATCATTCTTCTTCTACTTTGAAGTTGCTGCCTTGATGGGATATTGTAATGTGTGGCTGGAATCGGATTCGCAATTGGTAATTCTTGCTTTCAAATCCAACAGTGTCGTTCCTTGGGGACTAAGAAATAGGTGGGAAAATTGTATTCATATCACTCATAGGATGAGATTTTGTGCTTCTCATATTTACAGGGAAGGAAATATTTGTGCAGATAGTCTTGCGAATTTTGGTTTATCTTTATCTTCTTTAGACTTATTTTGGTTTGATAGCATCCCTGACTTTGTTAGGAGGGAGTACAATAGGAATAGGTTGGGTATGCCCAACTTCAGATTTGTCACCTTTTGAAAAGGTTTTGGCTAGATCCCCCTTTTCTTTCTTGTACTTCTTTTCTTTTAATGAATTGATTTGATGCTCTCTGCATCCTTTCAAAAAAAAATAAAAAAAAAATAATGTTTTTTCAAAGTTGCATAATTTGTGGGTATGAAATGGTGAACATGCTTTCTAAAGTTTCAAATTCAATCCCGTCATTTAAATAATTCTTATTCTACTCCATACATTTAACAAAAATGATCATTTTATTTAAAAGGAAAAAAATGATTAATTTAATTATTTGAAATCATACATAAAATTAAAAAGAAAGTGATGAAAAATAACAAAATTAATATTCAAATTCAAACAACCGTTTTCAATGTAAAAAAACACCATTTTTCTATCAATATTTCAATTTATATATCAATTATTATACACGATTAAGAGTTTTCCTACAATTATATTAATGGCTAATGACTTTTCTAATCATTAAAATTTCATTTATTTTACAAAGCACACTTCAGTTATCAAATTATTATAGTAATTAATTTGCAATTATACTGTCATTATGATTTGTCATTTTTTTACATAATCCTCTAATTAATTTCCATTGCTCTTAATACAATTTTTTTTTATTTCTAATATTATTATGTAAATTTGTTAGTTCGCGCATTGTTAGGTTTTGGTTTGTCTGTGATGTTAAAAAGTGACAAACCATCATTTTGATTAGGCATGGTGTTGATGGATATATACAAATATTTTTAAGAAGATGAATATATCAAGTCCATGAGTAACTTTTTGTAGAAACTCTACATTTTAACCTTTAACTTGAATATCAATTAATAACTATAGATTACTTCATTCGTCCTTAAATGTCATATGACATAATTAATGTAAGATTTTTTCGCCATATATAGACAATTATTTTTTCATCATATTCATCTTCCTCTTCATCCCAACTAAATAAATAATAATAATTGTATTGTTATTAAAAAAAATTAAAACAAGAAAATGTGTTTCCTTTTTAAGGAAACTGTGTGAGTTCGATGAAGAAATAAATCATATTTATAGGATGTTCTTCTAATTATGTTTGAAACATATGAAATGCTAAAAAAAAACTAATAAGTATAAGTAGTATTAACAAAATTAAAATCTAAGGAATGATGATTTTTTCCTCTGAAGAATTTTCTCCATTGATCATTCAGTCTTCTTCTGGTTCATTCTCGCTGCTTACTTACAGCACTGACTGCTTTTTCAGGGTTCTGCCATGTCTTTCGACTGGCAGGCAGAATTCGCTGTGCCATCAGCTGCACCGCGCAGCGATTTGGATTCTGCAGCAATGGCTCGTGCGATAGATGCTGCCGAACCATCTCAGACTAGGGCAATTTTGGCAACTGGGGCTTCTCTTTCATCGCATGCAGCATTCGCAACACCTCCGCTGTCCTTTGCTGCTGCTGTTTCAGGGAAAAAAGCCATGGACGAACGACCTTTCCCTTCTCCATGCATCAAAGGTGATGCTTTAAGCATCAAAATTTGCCAGGATGAGTACCGGAAGGGGGTTGAGGATTGTAGTAGGGTTTTACGGGCGCGCTTGACTCTTTCTAAGGGCGACAAACCAATTTCTGCCCGTGACCTCAGGGAGAAAATTGGTAAGATTTGGAAGACGACGGCAGGATGAAAAATGGTTCCTCTAGGTAAGGGCTTTCATGATTTTCACTTTGAATCGGTGGCTGATTTACAAAAAGTCTGGGCAGCTGGCACGGTAAATCTCAAACCTGGATTGTTACGTTTCTCTCAATGGACAAAAGATTTCAAACTCTTGGTGCAAAAGCAAACGCATGTCTCGCTTTGGATTCGTTTGGTGGAGTTACCGCAAGAGTATTGGCGGGAGCGTACATTGAAGGAAATTGCAAGTGCCGTAGGCACGCCTATAGATATTGATGGGATAACTCGAAACCGTACATTTGGTCACTATGCTCGCATCCTCGTGGATATTGATCTTTCGAAAAAAGCTTATGATGAGGTTCTTGTCGAACGCGATGGTTTCGCATTTATGGTGGAAATTCAATATGAAAGAAGGCCATTGTTTTGTCATCATTGTTACTCTATTGGGCATAACGTTAACACTTGTCGATGGATAAATCTGCAAGTGGCAAAGGAGAAATTGGAACGTGGGAAACAACCGGCCAAGGAGATTGTTGGAGCGGCCCATCAGCAACACAATGGTGGGGGTGCTTCTACTTCGACCTTGCAAGGTGCAGCCTCGTGGATTCCTATACCCTCCACAGTTACCACCACTACAAGGACATCTGTTGCTACGACAACACAGGCTACCTCAGTCAGAAATTTCACGCAATCAATTCCGGTCTCTTTAACTACAGTTCCGGTATCCGACATCTCTTCAAACTCTTTCAGTCTACCGCTTCACAATGTTTAGTATCTTATTGATCGACCTACGACTGAAGAGAATGATTATGTTGAGGCAAAATCCCTAATTAATTTTAAAGATAATAAACCAATATGATTAAAGAATTAATGGACTTTGATTAATTCCTTGGTATTTAACTTGTGCTCTTGAGTGTTTTACTAAGACAGGAACAAGGTTTGAATCATACCAAGAATCAAGAAATCAAAGGACATTTGAATTCATGATCTAACACTGAGGTCAGAAAGTTAGATCAGAATGTTACTCGAAGATCAGAATGTTCAGAAGCAACCAAGTTCAGAAGCAACCTAGTTCAGAAGGTTGTTCAGAAGCAACCAGTTTAGAAGCAACCTAGTTCAGAAGGTTGTTCAGAAGCAATCTAGTTCAGAAGGTTGTTCTTATACAAGCCAAGAATCTCAAGAACTGTGATCAAGGTCATGCAAGGCACATGTTGTAACACCCCGTTTTCCCAATATTTAAAATTTCTTTAAAAGCATAACATTTATCAGAGTAAGCATCAAGCAACGGGATATCACATATAACGTAATCCAACAGTTAAATAATAATTTAACCAATATCTTAAACATTTGCAGCGGAAAATCATAAACATAAATCATAAACGTTTTGGCACGCAGGCGCAACAAGTATCTCAAAAGAGTTTATCAAAGCATAAATTATCATGGCAGTTCACGTAAAAGAATGAAGCATGTTATAGCATTAACCCCATCCCGTTACGTATCAGAGCGACCTAGACGACACAGTGAGGCAAGGCCACTCACAGAAGCAACTGCACACTAAGCACGATCACCTGCAAGTTACCCATACGAAGGGCAACGATTTCAAGCAGAAGGGGTGAGATTTCATAATAAAATAACATTAATCAATGTAATTGCGAATCATAAATTAACATCATAATCATTCCATTATTAACTTTGCATAAATGCTAAACAGTTATCACGTAATCATATATCCAATCATTATAAACAACATAACATAATCAATGAACACTTATCACGTAATCACATATTCATTCATCATCAACAAGGCATCTTAATCATGACAATGTGACAATGCTCCTAGACTCCTTATATGCATGTGGTACCAATCGTCATCATAAGTATTAATATACTTTAATCGTGCGGAGGACAAAGCTCCTATAAAACGTGCGGAGGACAAAGCTCCTAATATTCGTGGTGAGGACTAAGCTCAATGATATGCTATGCATGGACACATATGAACAAAACATCGTAATCACTTATCAACATGCATCCAATAATTTGGAGCTAAACTTCATCATATAATTATGCACTTAGTTAAATAACGGAAGCAGCATAAACAGGTCACATAACAAGATGATATCATTATATCAAAGCACATAATTTGTATCATTATCACATCTTCTTATCTTGCATGAATATACAATACAATAGTTCATATTCAATTAATATTAATATAACTTAAACAACTCTACAGTCTGCATTAAACGACATCACTAGGTCTCATTACCAGTTAGGGGTTCACTCTTGATCAACAAGTGCGACACAGATCGCATAAACACATAAACAAGTTCATCCTGGTTGTACTCGCGAGGCGAGAGTACATACTCGCCATGGCGAGCACCACTCAACTCCCAAACTAAGGTTGTTCTGGGTTCCCTCTGATCCTACATTCATTCCTAATCAATACTAGGTATGTTCAGGTACTCAAAGGCATACAAGATTCAACTAAAAAGGTCGAAACACGAAATATGACATGCACTCTGCCTAAGCTCGCGAGGCGAGGAAAGGTTGCTCGCCATGGCGAGTTGCACCAAACAACTCGCGAGGCGAAGGAAAGGGGCTCGCGTGGCGAGCGATGAAGTTCATCACTCGCGAGGCGAGGATCATCACTCGCCGTGGCGAGCGATGAACAGAAGCACGGGCAGACTAGGGTTTTTCTCAAAAATCCATCACATAACATGGTCCAAAGCCTAATTTTGATTGCAGAATTCATCCTAAACATATTCTAAGGTTAAAGGACGGTTCTTCCATTAATCTAACAAGTTTTACCGTTTGATCATCAATTTTTAGGGTTTTGACCTAATTCCAAAACTTCTCTAAATCAATCCTAACTTTGTCAACTAATCATCAGAATTACAGTAATTAACATTATTGAATTATTAGTCTCACCCTTACCTGGTTATGAAGAAATCGCAGCCCTCTCTATGCTCTTCTCCCTTCTAAGCTTTTCTCCCTTTTCCAAAAGTTTTCACGTACAATGAGTTTCTAAAATATTAGGTCCTCTCCTATTTATATCTCTTCCAAATTACTTATCTTATCTCACTTTCACCCCCAAAACTATCTAAAATATCAAAACAGCCCTCAACTAAATATTTTATATTATTTTCAAATCTTTATTTTATTTAGCAATAAAATAAATTCTCTGATCTTATCAAATCCTCCAAAACTCATAACTTATCACGTCATCAATCAAATCATCAAAATTCATCAAAACATATCAAAATCATGTATATATTATATAATTATAATATAATTGCCTAAACTCGATTAAATAACGATTAAACGAAAGTGGGCGTTACAACTCTCCCCCACTTAAAAGATTTTCGTCCTCGAAAATTTACCTTAAGGAAACAACTCTGGATAAGACTCCAGCATCTTACTCTCAAGCTCCCACGTCAAGCTTTCACCAGTCGCTCCCGACCAAACGACTCTCACGAGAGGGATCTCCTTGCCTCTCAACGTCTTCACTTTACGATCATCAATCCTCAACGGTAAAGTTTCTACCGTAAGGTTGTTTCTAACTTGCACATCGTCACTCTGAATTACATGAGATGGATCCGGAACATACTTTCGAAGTTGCGACACATGGAAAACGTTGTGCAAATTCGCAAGATGCGGTGGTAAACCCACTCGGTAAGCCACCGTTCCAACTCTTTCCAATATCTGATACGGACCAATGAACTTCGGGGTCAACTTCTTTGACTTCAGAGCACGTCCTACACCAGTCATAGGAGTGACTCTCAAAAACACGTGGTCTCCTTCCTGAAATTCAAGATCTTTTCTACGCTTATCATGATAACTCTTTTGTCGACTCTGCGACGCCTTCATTTTCTCTTGGATCATCTGAACTTTCTCAGTAGTTTGCTGAACAATCTCTGGTCCTAAGACCACTCTTTCTCCTGATTCAAACCAACACAACGGAGTTCTGCATCTCCGACCATACAAAGCCTCGAACGGTGCCATTCCAATACTAGAATGATAACTATTATTATAAGTGAACTCGATCAACGGAAGATGACTGTCCCAAGTTCCTCCTTGCTCAAGAACACAAATTCTCAACAAATCCTCTAGCGACTGAATTGTCCTCTCCGACTGACCATCTGTCTGTGGATGATACGCCGAACTCAATCTCAACTTCGAACCCAAAGCCTCTTGCAAACTTTTCCAAAATCTAGAAGTAAATCTTGGATCTCTATCTGATACAATGCTCGAAGGAACACCATGCAGCTTCACAATCTCTTTGATGTAAATCTCTGCCAACTGGGCAACAGGGAAACTAATATTAATAGGTAGAAAATGAGCTGACTTCGTCAACCTATCAACAATAACCCAAATTGCGTCGCTCCCTCTCGAAGTATTCGGCAAACTCGTCACAAAATCCATCGATATACTATCCCATTTCCATTCTGGCACATCTAAAGGTACCATCATCCCAGCGGGTTTCTGATGCTCGACTTTCGACTTCTGACAAACTAAACAGGAATACACAAACTGTGCCACATCTCGTTTCAAACCAGACCACCAGAAAATCTTCTTTAAATCATGATACATCTTCGTAGCTCCCGGATGAATACTCAAGCTACTTCTATGACTCTCTTCAAGAATCATCTTCTTAATCTCTTCATTGTCTGGGATACAAATTCTTCCTCGGAATCTCAACACACCCTGATCATCGATTTTAAAATCACTGTCTTCAGTCTGATCTCTAGCAATCAACAAGTCCACAAACTTTACATCAACTTTCTGTGCTTCCTTGATACTTTTCAGAAATTCACTATCAATCTTCAGCATACCCAGTTTCACACTCTGAGGTGACCATTCGCAAACCAAACTCATATCTCTAAACTGTTCAAGCAATTCGAACTCTCTGACCATCATGGCGGACATATGCAATGTCTTCCTACTCAAGGTATCTGCAACAACATTAGCTTTACCTGGATGATAATTCAAGCCAAAGTCATAATCTTTCAACAATTCGAGCCATCTTCGCTGTCTCATATTCAATTCCTTCTGATCGAACAAATACTTCAAACTCTTGTGATCACTAAACACCTCAAATCTCGAACCATACAAGTAATGTCTCCATATCTTCAATACAAAGACTACGGCCGCCAACTCGAGATCATGCGTAGGATAATTCTTCTCATGAACTCTCAACTGTCTTGAAGCATAAGCTACCACTTTACCTTCTTGCATAAGCACACCTCCTAAACCCAACTTGGACGCATCACAATATACCACAAAAGGTTCATCCGACTTCGGCAAAATTAACACTGGAGCAGTCGTCAAACGCTTCTTCAATTCACCGAAACTTTTCTCACAATGGACGTCCCACACAAAAGTTTTACCTTTACAAGTCAACTGCGTTAGCGGAAGAGCTAACTTAGAAAATCCTTCAATAAACCTTCTATAGTAACCAGCTAAACCCAAGAAACTTCTAATCTCAGTAACTGACTTAGGAGTCTCCCACTGTGATACCGCTTCAACTTTAGACGGATCCACTGCAATTCCATCACCAGAAATAACATGGCCTAGAAAACTCACTTCTTTCAACCAGAATTCACACTTAGACAATTTAGCATAAAGCTTCTTCTCTTTCAACACTTGCAAAACAATCTTCAGATGCTCAGCATGTTCTTCTTCAGTCTTGGAGTAGATCAAAATATCGTCGATAAACACAACCACAAACCGATCCAAAAATGCATGGAAGATGCGATTCATATACTCCATAAACACTCCAGGTGCATTGGTCACACCGAAAGGCATAACTTTATATTCATAGTGACCATAACGCGTTCTGAAAGCTGTCTTCTGCATATCTTCATCCTTTACTTTAATCTGGTGATAACCTGATCTCAAATCAATCTTGCTGAAAACTCGTGCACCCACTAGCTGATCCATCAAATCATCAATTCTCGGAAGTGGATACCTATTCTTGATAGTTACCTTGTTCAACTGTCGATAATCAATACACAACCGCATACTACCATCTTTCTTCTTTACTAGCAAAACCGGCGCTCCCCAAGGTGAAACACTTGGTCTAACAAACTTCTTCTCAAGCAAGTCTTCCAACTGTTTCTTCAACTCAGATAACTCGGAAGCAGACATACGATAAGGTGCCATCGAGACCGGCTTCGTTCCAGGAACAAGATCAATAGAAAACTCAACTTCTCTCTCTGGAGGCACATCAGGAATCTCATCTGGAAAAACTTCAGGAAATTCACACACCACCGGCACCCTATCAATCACTGCTTGATTCTCAACAGATAAAGAAGCCATCAATGAAAACATCAAGATAGCATCGCGTTCCAGTTGCTTCAGCTGCTTAGTAGATAAAAACTCCGCACCACTTTCCTCTTCGACGGAAGAGAAATGCACTGACTTGCTAAAACAATTAATAAGAACGTGGTTGTACTCTAACCAGTTCATACCCAGAATCACATCCATACCACTCAAAGGTAGACAAACTAAATCCATTTCAAAATCACGACCAAACATAGACAAAGGACATTTCAAACATACGAGAGAAGTAGTCACCGAACCCTTAGCCGGAGTTTCGACAACCATCTCTCCATTCATATCAGACAAATCAAGACCCAAAGCAGAAACACAATCGAAAGCAATAAAACAATGCGTAGCACCAGTATCAATAATAGCAACTAAAGGAGTATTATTAATATAGCAAGTACCTCTGATCAAACGATCCTCATTCTCTGTCTGAGTCCCAGTCAAAGCAAAGACCCTACCAGTAGTCGGCGCCCTCTTAGGCTGAGTACACTATGAACTAATGTGACCCTCTCCATTGCAATTAAAGCACACAATGTCTGTACGATTGCAATCAGCCACCACATGACCCTTCTTACCACACCGGACACACTTCTTGATCTCCTCCGGACAGGCGTTGCTCTTGTGGCCTTTCTCACCACAATTGAAGCACACAATCTCTGCAGCATCCTTCTTCTTAGGCCGCCTAACATCGACCATATTCTGTTTACCTTTGTCAGCGGGGGCACTGTACGGCTTAGGATGACTCTGCTGTCCCTTGCCCTTCCTTTCATTCACTACCTTGTAGTGAGCCTTGGTATCCTCCTCATAGATCCTGCAGCTGTTAACCAAATCCTGAAAAACTCTCAGCTGTTGGTATCCAATCGCCCGCTTGATGTCGGGCCTCAGACCATTCTCGAACTTGATGCATCTCGAGAACTCAGCATTCTCAGCAGTATAGTGCGGATAGAACTTAGACAGCTCCACGAACTTGGCAGCATACTCTGTCACGGACATATTTCCTTGCTTCAGCTCAAGGAATTCAATCTCTTTCTTCCCGCGAACATCTTCCGAAAGTATCTTCTCAGGAACTCCCTCCTGAAAACAGCCCAAGTCACAACAGCTCCCTCCTGCCCAAGGGTAGGCAGAAGAGCAACCCACCAGTCATCAGCTTCCTCGGCTAGCTGATGAGTACCAAACCGCACTTTCTGATCCTCCGTACACTGCATAACCCGGAAAATCCTCTCGATCTCCTTAAGCCACGTCTGGGCTCCATCAGGGTCATAACGTCCTTTGAAAGTCGGAGGGTTCTTCTTCATGAACGTCTCCAACATCCTAGCTTCCGCGTTCGCACCAGCATTTGCGTTAGGTTGTTGTCCCACAGCTTGGGCAACAGCTTGTAGAGCAGCAACTAACGCAGCATCGTTTCTTCCAGCCATTTCTGAGATTCTACAGAAGTAGCAACAACAACATAAGATAGTAATATAAATATTACTAAGACTCGACATGACTCTCTAATTGACCGGACGGACCAACCTGCTCTGATACCAATTGTAACACCCCGTTTTCCCAATATTTAAAATTTCTTTAAAAGCATAACATTTATCAGAGTAAGCATCAAGCAACGGGATATCACATATAACGTAATCCAACAGTTAAATAATAATTTAACCAATATCTTAAACATTTGCAGCGGAAAATCATAAACATAAATCATAAACGTTTTGGCACGCAGGCGCAACAAGTATCTCAAAAGAGTTTATCAAAGCATAAATTATCATGGCAGTTCACGTAAAAGAATGAAGCATGTTATAGCATTAACCCCATCCCGTTACGTATCAGAGCGACCTAGACGACACAGTGAGGCAAGGCCACTCACAGAAGCAACTGCACACTAAGCACGATCAGCTGCAAGTTACCTATACGAAGGGCAACGTTTTCAAGCAGAAGGGGTGAGATTTCATAATAAAATAACATTAATCAATGTAATTGCGAATCATAAATTAACATCATAATTATTCCATTATTAACTTTGCATAAATGCTAAACAGTTATCACGTAATCATATATCCAATCATTATAAACAACATAACATAATCAATGAACACTTATCACGTAATCACATATTCATTCATCATCAACAAGGCATCTTAATCATGACAATGTGACAATGCTCCTAGACTCCTTATATGCATGTGGTACCAATCGTCATCATAAGTATTAATATACTTTAATCGTGCGGAGGACAAAGCTCCTATAAAACGTGCGGAGGACAAAGCTCCTAATATTCGTGGTGAGGACTAAGCTCAATGATATGCTATGCATGGACACATATGAACAAAACATCGTAATCACTTATCAACATGCATCCAATAATTTGGAGCTAAACTTCATCATATAATTATGCACTTAGTTAAATAACGGAAGCAGCATAAACAGGTCACATAACAAGATGATATCATTATATCAAAGCACATAATTTGTATCATTATCACATCTTCTTATCTTGCATGAATATACAATACAATAGTTCATATTCAATTAATATTAATATAACTTAAACAACTCTACAGTCTGCATTAAACGACATCACTAGGTCTCATTACCAGTTAGGGGTTCACTCTTGATCAACAAGTGCGACACAGATCGCATAAACACATAAACAAGTTCATCCTGGTTGTACTCGCGAGGCGAGAGTACTTACTCGCCATGGCGAGCACCACTCAACTCCCAAACTAAGGTTGTTCTGGGTTCCCTCTGATCCTACATTCATTCCTAATCAATACTAGGTATGTTCAGGTACTCAAAGGCATACAAGATTCAACTAAAAAGGTCGAAACACGAAATATGACATGCACTCTGCCTAAGCTCGCGAGGCGAGGAAAGGTTGCTCGCCATGGCGAGTTGCACCAAACAACTCGCGAGGCGAAGGAAAGGGGCTCGCGTGGCGAGCGATGAAGTTCATCACTCGCGAGGCGAGGATCATCACTCGCCGTGGCGAGCGATGAACAGAAGCACGGGCAGACTAGGGTTTTTCTCAAAAATCCATCACATAACATGGTCCAAAGCCTAATTTTGATTGCAGAATTCATCCTAAACATATTCTAAGGTTAAAGGACGGTTCTTCCATTAATCTAACAAGTTTTACCGTTTGATCATCAATTTTTAGGGTTTTGACCTAATTCCAAAACTTCTCTAAATCAATCCTAACTTTGTCAACTAATCATCAGAATTACAGTAATTAACATTATTGAATTATTAGTCTCACCCTTGTAACACCCCGTTTTCCCAACTTAAAAATTTCATAACAAATATCAGAGTATTCAACACATAACGGAATGCTACACTTCTTAAAAATCATAAATGAGATAATTAACTAATTATCTTTCCAAAAATCATAAACGTATTAATTCAAACTTAGCAGCGGATTTAATTCATTAACATAAGTAAGTCTTTGGCACGCAGGCCTTATTAAAACATAAGCAATACGTAAAGGAATAGAAAATAGCCACAAAAGATCCCATCCCGTTACGTATCAGAGCATCCTAAGACTCAGTGAGGAATAAGTCACTCACGACAGCAACACCAGCAACCTACTAACGATCACCTGCAAGTTACTCATATGAAGAGCAACATCTCCAAGCAGAAGGGGTGAGATTTCACAAAACAATAATATTAAGCATATAATTCAGCAATTATATTTAATCAACATCAAATCATCTTAATATTCATTATAAATAGTAATATATCATTTAGCACTTCAATCATAGTTTGTATAAACAATTACAACTTCACAACTTATCAACATAAACATCCTTGACTCGACAATGCGACTCCAACTCGACTATGCAACTTAGACCTCTTATATGCATGTGGTACCAATACGGAGCATCAAGCCCCTATCGCTATTTAAGTATTAATATACTCCAGAGCATCAAGCCCCTATCGCTATTTAAGTATTAATATACTCCAGGGCATCAAGCCCCTATCGCTTATTTAAGTATTAATATACTCTAGAGCATCAAGCCCCCAACAAAGAATGCTAATGCATGGACTCGACTTCTTAAACATCTTAATTCGACAACCTCTTATATAATCCAATAATTTGGAACTTAATCATCTTAATCAACTTAGACCGACTCATGCAGCTTAGTTAAATAACAATAGCAACACAGTAATATACAAAAACAACATGACATAATAATATCAAATGCAAGTCAACAACGTCTCAATTATTCACATATAATTCAAGTAATGCATATACAATTATATCACAATATAACATCATCAAAACATATCATCAATTTAATTTACCGCTACACATCATTAGTTACCAAAATTATTTTAAAATAATTCAAACATTCGAATCTCAAAAGAAATCAATTATACTCTGTAATTTGCATTTTTAAGGTTCATATATGAAATTGAGAAGTTTAAAATATCACTATATTGACATTCCTAAAAAAAATCACTATATTGACATCTTTGAGATATGCACCAGTACTGCTTTCCGAAATAAAATTAAAATTCATAAGCCACAACCAAATCGATCCTTTACAACTAATGGATAATTAACAATTCTTGATATCATGTCCCTTTAGTTATGCAGCAAGTGATCCCTAAATTCAAGCCAAATATATGCATATGCTAACTTAAAATAAAACAAACCGAAAACAAAAACAAATCAAACATGTAGCATGTTTATCAATCAGATCATATTTAATAAAACAAAAAGAACATCAATTGTATCCTATTCTTAAATCGATAAACATACATGGGGTTTAGTTCGGAAATTAGGTAGAAATAATGAAAGGTCAGAGAACTAAAACATGACAAACAAAGAACATGTAACCCAAAAATAAATAGGTCAACGACAACAAATATTACGAAAGTTTCAGATTACGATTTAAAATTATATAATTGGAGTAAATACAGTACCATATTATTCCATTAACATGAACACCACCTATTATTTTAATTCATCTGATTATCTACTCTTTCTACATCAATCTAACAATTTTTTCATCAATTCCTCACTTTAACCCTAATTATCAAATCCTTCAAAACTAATCCCACCCTTGTTAAATTTAATCATCAGAATTACAGACTTAATAAGATTGAATGTTAGTCTCACCCTTACCTTAGAATAAGAAAATCACAGCCTCTATGTGCTTCTCCCTTCTCTTGGCTTTTTCTCCCTTTTCTCCAAAATTGGTCGTACGTTCTGTTTTTCTAAACTAGGTCTTTCTTACTTATAACTCCACCATCTATCTTATCATATTTCTCTTTCTTCCCCCAAACTTTCTAAAATCTCATAACAACCCCTAAACTCAATATTATTTTATTTTCTAATCTTATTCTATTAAATAATATAATAAGCCACTTAATAAATCACACAATCATATAAATATATTCTAAACTCTTTTTAATAAATTCTAGACTCAATTAAATAATTAAATAAATCAAAACAGGCGTTACAACTTACCTGGTTATGAAGAAATCGCAGCCCTCTCTATGCTCTTCTCCCTTCTAAGCTTTTCTCCCTTTTCCAAAAGTTTTCACGTACAATGAGTTTCTAAAATATTAGGTCCTCTCCTATTTATATCTCTTCCAAATTACTTATCTTATCTCACTTTCACCCCCAAAACTATCTAAAATATCAAAACAGCCCTCAACTAAATATTTTATATTATTTTCAAATCTTTATTTTATTTAACAATAAAATAAATTCTATAATCTTATCAAATCCTCCAAAACTCATAATTTATCACGTCATCAATCAAATCATCAAAACATATCAAAATCATGTATATATTATATAATTATAATATAATTGCCTAAACTCGATTAAATAACGATTAAACGAAAGTGGGTGTTACACATGTGACATGAATATATGTCCAGGAAAGTACATTTGCATGGATCAATCAAGCAATAAAGGCATATATAAGAGTTATGTCAAAGAAGGCATTCAATGTTCATTTAAGACTATGAACATTGATGTACTAGGAATATTTCACAAAGGAATATCATCCTAGATGTTATTATCACTGCTCTTCATTATTGTTTCACTATTAGGATTTGATTACATCAAATGATAGTCTTACAAATCATCCTAAGTGAAACAGATGGAACATTCTGATGATCAGAATGTTCAAGCTCAGCTCATGCTTACTTTATGAACAGTATAGTAGGTGAAAAGCAAAAAGCAAAAGCAAAGCAAATCTGTCATCTTCAACAAGAGATAGACACGTCTGAGAGTTGGTACTGAACAAGGACAACACAATCTCTCAAAGCATGGGCATGAAGATGCAGAATCCCACTAAATCCTCCTGCACCGGTTCCAAGACAAAATCTGGGAAAGGAACATTCTGATGTATGAAGAAAAGTCCATACATTGGTTATTGTCCAGAAATTCATATGAAAAGCATATGCATAGCCCAGAACTTCATGTGTTCATTCATACATGATGAACCCAGATGAAGAACATGATGAACCCAGATGAAGATCATCATGAACACAACAACATTCTGATGTTCATCAGAGATCAGAATGTTTGCCCAGAATTTCAAGTTAAAGCTTGTGGGACCCAGGACACATGGCATAACACCATTGGACACCCTACAACGGCTATATGAGCCCAAAGACTCTATAAATAGAGGGCTTGGCCTTAGCAAAACTTGCACCATTGCAAAGTGTCGCGTCATTTTTCGGAGATCAAGGCTATTTGATTAGCCTTTGACTCACTTCATTATTTCACGACTGAACATATTTTTTTTTATGGGGAAAAAAGTTCAAAACACCCTATATTAAGAGATTTAGGGTTCGGGGGTTGGTTATATTTAGGGAAGGTATTAGCACCCTAAATATTCGTAGTACTCTACGAGAACCTCTTGGTTTTATTTAATTTAATGTGCTATAAACTTGCTTGCTTAAGAAGTTAATGTGATGATTAAAAGAAAAAAGAAAATGAGACCTAATTATCTACATTTTTATTGATTTGGAAGGACATGGTCCTCTGCCTACGTACCCGTGAGGGATCAAAACCTCGTAGTTCGGGGTAGAAAATGACGTTTGATTGGTTTTTATGTTTTTTATTACTTTTGAAAAAGGTTTTAAAATGAAAAGCCAAGTGGCAAATAAGTGTTTGTTTGTGTTTTTTAATATTGAAAAAAGAGACTTTAAGTAAAGTTAAATTGATTGAAGTTTGATTAAGAAAAGAAAATAAAAATGCGGTCACTTGATTTGGATCAAGGTTTATTATGAAAATATTTTTGTGATTTTGATTATTTGCATGTTTTTTGTTGTTTTTTGGAATATTAAATAAAAATTAAACTAACGGAGCAATAAAAATAAAAGCGCGTGGATTTTTGTAGTGACGTTGGATCACCACAAAATCCCTAATCTAATTTTTTTGCATTTTTGGATATATCTAAGGCGGTAAAGAAATAAAATGACACACACACTTTTCTCATTTATATTTACATTGGACCTAAATACATTCTAATTGCTGGAAAATAAATAACAGTAATTAAAATGCTAAATAGAAATAAAAAAATGCTAAAATGCTAAAAAGAAATAAAATGCAAGAAAATAAAAGAAATTGACAACCGAAGGGGCAAAAATTACCGAAGGGACTTATTCCGAAGGGACAGAAAAAAGAGGGAGAAGAAAAGAATAGCTCGTCAACACAAGCTAAAGAGGGAGAAGAGAGAAAAGTTCTTTGACAACTCAAGAGAACTTTTGGTGTGTGAAATTGTGTGGAATGAGGGCTCTATTTATAGGTGAGGAGTTTGATGAAAAAAGGAAAATTGGTTTAATAGAAATGATGGACAATTATGTGAATTTTGAAAAAGGAATGTTAAAGTTGACACTTTGATTTGAATTTTTTTTTTTAGACCTTGGGCATTTTATTTTTGGACCTATTGACACTTTGTTTTTTTTTGGACACTAATTAATTAAAAAGAAATAAAATTAAAATAAAATAAATCTAATACGAAATAAAAATAAAAACAAATTAAACTAAATTATGTAAAGAAAAATAAAATTAAAAGATGGAAAATAAAAATTATTAAATATAAAAAAGTAACTTATCTTAAAATTAAAATTAATAAAAGATGGAAAGAAAATAAAAAAGAGAAAAGAGGGTCCGACTCGAAATCAAAAAATGAGGTATTTTAAAAAAAACCTCCCTGCCGAATTTTTTTTACTGAAAAATCAGAGATCGATCAGAGTCGAGTGACATGTGTCAGTGGGGCCTTAGGTCAAAAATTGGGGTATGACAGATGCCCCTATTTAAGTTTCTTCGTCCGGAGATTTGAAGATGAAATCTTTGATTTGACGAGTCGAAGAGACTTAAATACAAAGTACACCATTTTTGACCTAAGATGCTATGAATGCATGTGATGCAAGTATGAATGCAGGACGACAAATGTGATTTGACTGAAATGAGAAACAAAAACGGGATACCCTAATTCATTGAAGAAAAAGGGGTCCGACTTCGCTAGGGGAATGTAGTTTCACCGGGGAAAATGATTGTCTACTATCGTATTGATAGCTTAACAGAGACGATTGATATTTTTACCTAACTATCGATGAGATAGCTTAACAAAGGTAAGAATGAAAGAAAAACCATCGTCTAACTATCGTTGAAATGATAGCTTAACAAAGACAAATGATACTTTTACCTAACTATCGATGAGATAGCTTAACAAAGGTAAGAATGAGAGAAAAACCATCGTCTAACTATCGTTGAAATGATAGCTTAACAAAGACAAATGATACTTTTACCTAACTATCGATGAGATAGCTTAACAAAGGTAAGAATGAGAGAAAAACCATCGTCTAACTACCGTTGAAATGATAGCTTAACAAAGACAAATGATACTTTTACCTAACTATCGATGAGATAGCTTAACAAAGGTAAGAATGAGAGAAAAACCACCGTCTAACTATTGATGAAATGATAGCTTAACAAAGACGACTGATAACTTTTACCTAACTATCGATGAGATAGCTTAACAAAGGTAAGAATGAGAGAAAAACATCGTCTAACTATTGATGAAATGATAGCTTAACAAAGACGACTGATAACTTTTACCTAACTATCGATGAGATAGCTTAACAAAGGTAAGAATGAGAGAAAAACATCGTCTAACTATCGATGAAATGATAACTTAATAAAGACGATTGACAAGTTTTACCTAACTATCACACAAAGATAGCTTAACAAAGGTAAATTTAGAGAAGACAACTTGGTCAGTTATATTGGGGATGACACTTTTGAGAGGAAAAGAGTTTGTAATTGCAAGCTGTTCATATGAAGAAACTGCCACTTGCTGTTTGGGTCAGGATTAACCAAAGAGACATGGCTAAACAAGACTCTCGGTGACTAATGCAATCATGTGTGAATGATGTTGTATATATATATGGTGTATGCATCAATGTATGAATGTACGAATTTTATGAATGTACAAATGTTATGAATGTACAACTTGCATGACTGTATAAACTCTATGTGACAGGTGACTCGATGAAACGAGACAAGACAAGCAAGATGGGAGGTGGACTGACATCGCAGTACAAACACTCGGCAAACTTCCTTGGAGATGATACTATTGTGAACAAATCGAGCCATTGACGATGTAAGAACCTGACACAAGGTAGCAATTGATGCCTCCTGGGGGTAAGCCCATTGTTGATAAAATTTTTGGAAGAAAGTCGCCATTTGTAAACCGACAGAGAGTATTCTTCCATTGGTATGCTTCAGCAGTTGTTTTTTTTTTTTTTTTTTTTAAAGATCCCTAACTTTTGCCTGGACCGTCCTTTCAGATTTTCAGTCCACCGGGATTATATTCCTTTTTTGTGCCCCTAATTTTGCCTGGACCGCCTTTTCGGGTTTTTCAGTCCACCGGGACGCTCTCTATTGCTTAAGCCGCCTTTTCAGGTTTTCAACTTAGCGAGTTTTGATTTTTTTGTTTTATTATTTTTTTTGTATATTTTTTTTTACTGTGACAACATCTTGTTCAAGGCAGAGGTCCTTTCCATATTGCTTAGCCCTGTTTCTCTTCTGGAGTGTAACCATTCTCGAGGCGAATGTTGATGTACGCTTCACCTACTCATGAGTTCAAAGTGAGTGTGTTTTTTGTTCACACTTTTCAAAAGATGTAAAAAAAAAAGTTTTTGTATTTTTTTTGAAAATTTTTGCTTTAAGTATTGCCATAAAAAGTAGAAGAAATTTCGCAAATAGAATAAATGAGAGTTTCAAACAAATAGGCATAGGCTCAAATTTGATGAATTGAGTGGTGACCTACCAATGGCATGGCTCCATGTGTAACGCCCACTTTCGTTTAATCGTTATTTAATCGAGTTTAGGCAATTATATTATAATTATATAATATATACATGATTTTGATATGTTTTGATGATTTGTGGTGATTTTGATGATTTGATTGATGACGTGATAAGTTATGAGTTTTGGAGGATTTGATAAGATTAGAGAATTTATTTTATTGTTAAATAAAATAAAGATTTGAAAATAATATAAAATATTTAGTTGAGGGCTGTTTTGATATTTTAGATAGTTTTGGGGGTGAAAGCGACATAAGATAAGTAATTTGGAAGAGATATAAATAGGAGAAGACCTAATATTTTAGAAACTCATTGTACGTGAAAACTTTTGGAAAAAGGGAGAAAAAGCTTAGAAGGGAGAAGAGCATAGAGAGGGCTGCGATTTCTTCATAACCAGGTAAGGGTGAGACTAATAATTCAATAATGTTAATTGCTGTAATTCTGAAGATTAGTTGACAAAGTTAGGATTGATTTAGAGAAGTTTTAGAATTAGGTCAAAACCCTAAAAATTGATGATCAAACGGTAAAACTTGTTAGATTAATGAAAGAACCGTCCTTTAACCTTAGAATATGTTTAGGATGAATTCTGGAATCAAAATTCGGCTTTGAACCATGTTGTGTGATGGATTTTTGAGAAAAACCCAAGTCTGCCCGTGCTTCTGTTCATCGCTCGCCACGGCGAGTGATGATCCTCGCCTCGCGAGTGATGAACTTCATCGCTCGCCACGCGAGCCCCTTTCCTTCGCCTCGCGAGTTGTTTGGTGCAACTCGCCATGGCGAGCAACCTTTCCTCGCCTCGCGAGCTTAGGCAGAGTGCATGTCATATTTCGTGTTTCGACCTTTTTAGTTGAATCTTGTATGCCTTTGAGTACCTGAACATACCTAGTATTGATTAGGAATGAATGTAGGATCAGAGGGAACCCAGAACAACCTTAGTTTGGGAGTTGAGTGGTACTCGCCATGGCGAGTAAGTACTCTCGCCTCGCGAGTACAACCAGGATGAACTTGTTTATGTGTTTATGCGATCTGTGTCGCACCTGTTGATCAAGAGTGAACCCCTAACTGGTAATGAGACCTAGTGATGTCGTTTAATGCAGACTGTAGAGTTGTTTAAGTTATATTAATATTAATTGAATATGAACTATTGTATTGTATATTCATGCAAGATAAGAAGATGTGATAATGATACAAATTATGTGCTTTGATATAATGATATCATCTTGTTATGTGACCTGTTTATGCTGCTTCCGTTATTTAACTAAGTGCATAATTATATGATGAAGTTTAGCTCCAAATTATTGGATGCATGTTGATAAGTGATTACGATGTTTTGTTCATATGTGTCCATGCATAGCATATCATTGAGCTTAGTCCTCACCACGAATATTAGGAGCTTTGTCCTCCGCACGTTTTATAGGAGCTTTGTCCTCCGCACGATTAAAGTATATTAATACTTATGATGACGATTGGTACCACATGCATATAAGGAGTCTAGGAGCATTGTCACATTGTCATGATTAAGATGCCTTGTTGATGATGAATGAATATGTGATTACGTGATAAGTGTTCATTGATTATGTTATGTTGTTTATAATGATTGGATATATGATTACGTGATAACTGTTTAGCATCTATGCAAAGTTAATAATGGAATGATTATGATGTTAATTTATGATTCGCAATTACATTGATTAATGTTATTTTATTATGAAATCTCACCCCTTCTGCTTGAAAATGTTGCCCTTCGTATGGGTAACTTGCAGGTGATCGTGCTTAGTGTGCAGTTGCTTCTGTGAGTGGCCTTGCCTCACTGTGTCGTCTAGGTCGCTCTGATACATAACGGGATGGGGTTAATGCTATAACATGCTTCATTCTTTTACGTGGATAATATGTTATTTCTATTATGTTATGGAATATGAACTATTTTGATGGGGCCTACGTGCCAAACTGATTTATGGATTATGAACTAAATTCCGCTGCAATGTTTACGACTTTTGGTTAAATTATTATTTAACTGTTTTGGATTACGTTTTATGTGATATCCCGTTGTTTACGATGCTTACTCTGATAAATGTTATGCTTTTAAAGAAATTTGATTTTGGGAAACGGGGTGTTACACCACGGATCTTTAAAAAATTTGGAAAATGGTAGATGTATGGGATGGTACATTGAAAACAATAACCACTATTCTCCCTAACAACTTTGAATGCCAATGTTTCGAGTCTTTGATCTGCAGCTGCTTCGTATCGGAGGTCTTTTGATAGTTGGATGCCCCAAGTGGACTGTGCCTGACCGGATGCAGTTACTTTGTCTTTTGATCCTTAACTTTTTCATAGATCGCCTTTTTTGGGTTTGCGGTCTATCAGGATAATCTTTTTTGTTCATGTCTCTAACTTTTGCCTGGACCACCCTTTTGGGTTTTCAGTCCACCGAGACGCTCATTTTTTCCTAAGCCGCCTTTTCAGGTTTGCGACTTATCGAGCTTTTATTTTTGACAGAGTATTTCTTGACTGCACCGGCATTCATAGGAAGTGCAAGTTTGTCACCATCCATAGTTGTAAAAGTCCTTGCACATGAGCCTTCATAGTTAGGCGTCCACTTGCCCCTGGAGTCTGATTGGAAAGATAGTATCTTTTTAGCACAAAGTCTCTTTCTTGAATTTCACGGGGACGAACCTTCTTGTTGGAAGTTTGTTTCAACCTCTTTTGACATGGTTGTACAAGGTCGTCAAGTATTTTAAGTTCAATCAAGCTTGGACTTCGGCAGAACTCCTATTGTTGGGACTTCGACCTCCACAGGAAGCATGATCTCCATGTTGCATACTTCAGGGAAGGAGGGGGTTGCCCCTGTTAAAGTGTGTACTACCGGACAATACTCATGAAGTGCAAGTGGTAGCATCTCGTGGCAGTCTTTGTAAATGAAAGCAATTTTTTGGATATTTTGTTTGCAGCTTTGACGGCTAAGATGCCCCAGTGGGCGAGAGATCTTGCTGGGAGTCTCTTCATTCTCCTCTTCTCCATCTTCGGTCACAGAGAACTCAAAGTTGGGAGAGAGTACATGGTTATTGTGTTCAACGGGTTTATTAATGCATGATTTGATTATTGATTTTGACAAGTAAGTACAAGTTATGATTATGCAGATATATGAGAATGATTAAAGAATTTTTTTTTTTTTTTTTTTTGGTTTTTTGTATTACCATTTTTCAGAAAAAGCACAAAATAAAATAAAGTCGGGATCAAAACGACCTTTTTATTAATGATAACCAATACTTAAAGCAAAAAGCCCTACACAAGATCACTTTCATCTCGGGCGGGACGAAAGGATGTTTTTTTTTGAAAAGCGAAAAGCAACAAACAAACATTAATTGAACAAAAAGTAGCGGAAGGAACGTCAATAGTGTTGTTACCTCTTCACGAATGCTCGTGGATTTCTTGTTCAAACTGTTACGTTCTCTTTTTTGTTTGCACGAGTGTTGTAGGTGCGAGTTGATTTTGGACGAGGACAGTTGGGACACCTTTGAGATGGATTGACCTTTAGTAGAAAAGGCACAGTGTAAGACTCAGACTTGAAATTATGTATGCAAAATGATGCATGCTATGCTTATGCAAAAATAGACACATTTTTTTTTTTTTGAAGGACTTGTCAAAGTAATTGTAAACTTGATAAGGAACATTGTTTTATTTGAAAATTGTGAAGATGTTGCAATTGGTTCCCTTTTCAAAAGTAAGAACGAAACCAAGGAAAAAAATCTTAACAAAAGCTAAAACTTAGTTAAGGTTTTTGAAGTTGTAGGTGTTCCTTCTTACAAAGTCCATATCTTTGATGTTTACAAGAACTTATCTAAGTCCTTCGATATTAGTGAGAAAAAAAGTTTTTATGAATGAATGCATGTATGCATGATTATGCTAAAGAACATAGAATGCATGGTGAGGTTAAGTCCACAATGTTGGAGCTTAAGGGTAACAACGCCATTTGGTAAGGACTATGGTTTTAAATTGCACTTGTAACAAGGGTTCTACCAAGTTCCCAAAGTCTTTAACCACTTTCGAATTTTATTGGATACCGAGAAAACACCCGGTCCAACAACATTCGTAGGAAAGTCTCGTTTGAGTGTAGTATCGCGTGTCGACTAATTCCGAGAAAACACCCGGTTAGCCACCGCACTACGTCCTAAAAGCCAAGATGGGTTAAGGTTACTAAAGGTCCTTAGCTTCATTGGAAACTTAAGAGTAATAAAGTCTAAACGTGAAAACACACGCCGACATATATCACTTCAAGCTCCTCCGCTAAGTGTGGTTATCTCACGTGTGACAAGACACGAGTATACTCTCGGTATGCCACTATGAGTCTACCACTCCTATCTTATATTTCTCTCAAATCCGGGTGTAGGACTTATCTCACCACTCATGTTTAAGAAAGAAGAAAGAAGAAGAGAGAACATATATACACGTATTTCCATCTTTTATTTTTTGTTTTTGTTTTAAGCAAGTTATAGCACAAAATTTAAACAAAGCCAAGTTAGGCTCAACCCTCTTAGGGGGTCCCCAGTGAAGTCGCCATTTCTGTCACGTCATTTTTCGGAGATCAAGGCTATTTGATTAGCTTTTGACTCACTTCATTATTTCACGACTGAACATATTTTTTTTTATGGGGAAAAAAGTTCAAAACACCCTATATTAAGAGATTTAGGGTTCGGGGGTTGGTTATATTTAGGGAAGGTATTAGCACCCTAAATATTCGTAGTACTCTACGAGAACCTCTTGGTTTTATTTAATTTAATGTGCTATAAACTTGCTTGCTTAAGAAGTTAATGTGATGATTAAAAGAAAAAAGAAAATGAGACCTAATTATCTACATTTTTATTGATTTGGAAGGACATGGTCCTCTGCCTACGTACCCGTGAGGGATCAAAACCTCGTAGTTCGGGGTAGAAAATGACGTTTGATTGGTTTTTATGTTTTTTATTACTTTTGAAAAAGGTTTTAAAATGAAAAGCCAAGTGGCAAATAAGTGTTTGTTTGTGTTTTTTAATATTGAAAAAAGAGACTTTAAGTAAAGTTAAATTGATTGAAGTTTGATTAAGAAAAGAAAATAAAAATGCGGTCACTTGATTTGGATCAAGGTTTATTATGAAAATATTTTTGTGATTTTGATTATTTGCATGTTTTTTGTTGTTTTTTGGAATATTAAATAAAAATTAAACTAACGGAGCAATAAAAATAAAAGCGCGTGGATTTTTGTAGTGACGTTGGATCACCACAAAATCCCTAATCTAATTTTTTTGCATTTTTGGATATATCTAAGGCGGTAAAGAAATAAAATGACACACACACTTTTCTCATTTATATTTACATTGGACCTAAATACATTCTAATTGCTGGAAAATAAATAACAGTAATTAAAATGCTAAATAGAAATAAAAAAAATGCTAAAATGCTAAAAAGAAATAAAATGCAAGAAAATAAAAGAAATTGACAACCGAAGGGGCAAAAATTACCGAAGGGACTTATTCCGAAGGGACAGAAAAAAGAGGGAGAAGAAAAGAATAGCTCGTCAACACAAGCTAAAGAGGGAGAAGAGAGAAAAGTTCTTTGACAACTCAAGAGAACTTTTGGTGTGTGAAATTGTGTGGAATGAGGGCTCTATTTATAGGTGAGGAGTTTGATGAAAAAAGGAAAATTGGTTTAATAGAAATGATGGACAATTATGTGAATTTTGAAAAAGGAATGTTAAAGTTGACACTTTGATTTGAATTTTTTTTTTTAGACCTTGGGCATTTTATTTTTGGACCTATTGACACTTTGTTTTTTTTTGGACACTAATTAATTAAAAAGAAATAAAATAAAAATAAAATAAATCTAATACGAAATAAAAATAAAAACAAATTAAACTAAATTATGTAAAGAAAAATAAAATTAAAAGATGGAAAATAAAAATTATTAAATATAAAAAAGTAACTTATCTTAAAATTAAAATTAATAAAAGATGGAAAGAAAATAAAAAAGAGAAAAGAGGGTCCGACTCGAAATCAAAAAATGAGGTATTTTAAAAAAAACCTCCCTGCCGAATTTTTTTTACTGAAAAATCAGAGATCGATCAGAGTCGAGTGACATGTGTCAGTGGGGCCTTAGGTCAAAAATTGGGGTATGACACAAAGCATACAAGAAAACAACTTTGATTTTGTTTGAAGCTTTTGCAAACTGAAATTGATCAATCTCTAAGTCTTTCATCAACTTAGAGCAAATCAATACTCTTGTTATCTGTAGGATAACCTCTTCTTCCTCTTCCACTGATTGTTTTACAAACATCCAACTTCCATACAAATTGTAACAAAGTCTCATCTAGCTTTTAGAGGTCCTAAAGTGTTAGGTTGAGCAAAGGTTGTAAAAGTCTAAGTGGTTAACTTAGCAAGAAGGTGCAAGCCTGCTGAGGCTTAGAGAATACAGGATTGTAATTGTTCAGGTGAACAAGATTGTAAGGTGCAGGACTTGAGAGGTTATCTCAAGCATCTTAGTGGAAACTCTCACAGGATTGTGGGGAGTGGACTAGCCCACATTGGGTGAACCACTATAACTCTTTGTGTGTTCTTTCTTTCTTCTCTATACTCTTTTATTTACAGTATACACAACACACACTTACACTTATACTTTAGTAAACAATTTTGTTTATGAACTTCAGAACATTCTGAAGTCAGAAAGTTAACATAATTCCAAGTAAACAACTTGAGAATCATTTTTAAGTTTCAGGATAATTTTTAAAGGGTCACAATTTAAACCCCCCCTTCCTTGTGACTATTTTATCTACTTCAATTGGTATCAGATCCAGGGTCTAAGGGTTTGAACACTTAAACAAGTGTTAGAGAAAAGATTCAGGAAGTATGTCTAAAGTCAAGTACATAGCTGAAGGAGGATCTTCAAATAGACCACCACTTTTTGACGGATCAAACTACTACTTCTGGAAAGGCAAGATGGAACTCTTTCTCAGATCTCAAGACAATGATATGTGGGCAGTCATCACAAATGGAGACTTTGTTCCAACAAACAAAGAAGGAGCTGTCAAAGCAAAAAGTGCATGGTCAACAGATGAAAAAGCTCAGGTATTACTAAACTCTAAAGCTAGACTCTTTCTATCATGTGCACTAACCATGGAAGAAAGTGAAAGAGTTGATGAATGTACAAATGCTAAAGAAGTATGGGATACTCTGAAAATACATCATGAGGGCACATCTCATGTCAAAGAAACTAGAATTGACATTGGAGTCAGAAAATTTGAAGTCTTTGAAATGAGTGAAAATGAAACCATTGATGAGATGTATGCCAGATTTACTACAATAGTAAATGAAATGAGATCTCTTGGAAAGGCATATTCTACTCATGATAGAATTAGAAAAATACTGAGATGTCTTCCAAGTGTGTGGAGACCTATGGTCACTGCAATCACTCAGGCCAAAGATTTAAAATCTATGAACCTGGAAGATCTCATTGGTTCACTAAGAGCTCATGAAGTTGTACTTCAAGGAGACAAACCAGTGAAGAAGGTAAAAACACTTGCTTTGAAAGTATCTCAGCAAACCCCATCAGTTGCTGATGAAGATGTGCAAGAACCACAAGAATTAGAAGAAGTTCATGAAGAAGAAGCTGAAGATGAACTTGCACTAATCTCTAAAAGAATTCAAAGGATGATGTTGAGAAGAAATCATATCAGAAAGAAGTTTCCAAAGACCAACATCAGCATCAAAACTGAAGCTGACAAAAGTCAAGTCACTTGCTATGGATGCAACAAAACTGGACATTTCAAAAATGAATGTCCTGACATCAAAAAGGTTCAAAGAAAACCTCCTTTCAAGAAGAAAGCAATGATCACTTGGGATGACATGGATGAATCAGATTCTCAAGAAGATGCAGATACAGACATGGGACTGATGGCTCAGTCAGATGATGAGGAAGAGGTAATTATCTATAAAACTGATTCTCTATATAAAGATCTTGAAAATAAAATTGATAGTCTCTTATATGATTCAAACTTCTTAACTAATAGATGTCACTCTTTAATTAAAGAACTTTCTGAGATAAAAGAAGAAAAAGAAATACTTCAAAACAAGTATGATGAGTCTAGAAAGACCATAAAAATTCTGCAAGATTCTCATTTTGACATGTCAGAAAAACAAAGAGAGATAAACAGAAAACAAAAAGGAATTATGTCTGTACCTTCTGAAGTACAAAAGGAAAACATACTTTTGAAAAAGGAAGTTGAAACATTGAAAAAGGATCTGACAGGGTTTATAAAATCTACAGAAACTTTTCAAAACATAGTAGGATCTCAAAATGAAAGTACTAAGAAATCTGGCTTAGGCTTTAAGGATCCAAGCAAAATTATTGGAAGTTTTGTACCTAAAGCTAAAATAAGAGTTAAATGTTGTTTCTGTGATAAGTATGGACATAATGAATCAGTATGTCATGTTAAGAAAAAATTTATCAAACAAAATAATTTAAATCTTAGTTCAGAACGTTCTCATCTCAATAGATCAGAAAGTTCACAAAAGGCTGAAAAGGCTAAGAAGACATGTTTCTACTGTAACAAATCTGATCATAAAAGACAGAATGTTACTTTTAGAAAAGATCTCTTAGAAGAACTAACCCTCAAGGACCCAACATTACATGGGTACATAAAATTTTTATCTTGTCAAATGTAGGTCCTGCCTCAGGGTGCAAGAACAAAACCATGGTACCTGGATAGTGGTTGTTCTAGGCACATGACAGGTGACAGGAATTGTTTTCTAACCTTTGAAAAGAAGGATGGAGGACTAGTGACATTTGGAAACAATGACAAAGGTAAAATCAGAGGTAAAGGTACTATAGGTAATCTTAACTCTGCTAAAATAGAAAATGTTCAGTATGTGGAAGGTTTAAAACATAATCTACTTAGCATAAGTCAATTATGTGATAGTGGATTTGAAGTTATCTTTAAACCTAACATATGTGAAGTCAGACAAACCTCCTCTAAAAAATTATTTTTCTCTGGTTCAAGAAGAAAGAACTTATATGTTTTAGAACTGAATGATATGCCTGCTGAATCTTGTTTTATGTCTCTTGAAAAAGACAAATGGATCTGGCACAAAAGGGCTGGTCATATAAGCATGAAAACCATTGCTAAACTTTCTCAACTTGATCTAGTTAGAGGTTTGCCTAAGATTAGCTTTGAAAAAGACAAAATCTGTGAAGCATGTGTTAAAGGTAAACAAGTAAAAAGTAGTTTTAAAACTATTGAGTTTATCTCAACTCAGAAACCTTTAGAGCTTCTTCATATTGATCTTTTTGGTCCTATCTTTTTTGTTATTGTTGATGATTTCTCCAGATTTACATGGGTTCTATTTTTAAAACATAAAGATGAATCTTTTGAAGCATTTCAAAACTTTTGCAAAAGAGTTCAAAATGAAAAAGGTTATAATATCATCACAGTTAGGAGTGATCATGGAGGAGAATTTGAAAATGCATCCTTCAAAACATTCTTTGATGAAAATGGTATTAAACATAATTTTTCTTGTGCAAGAACTCCACAACAAAATGGAGTTGTTGAAAGAAAAAATAGAACCTTGCAAGAAATGGCAAGAACAATGTTAAATGAATCAAATGTTGAAAATTACTTTTGGGCAGAAGCCATTAACACATCTTGTTACATTTTGAATAGAGTTTCTATAAGAAAGGTTCTTAACAAAACCCCATATGAACTCTGGAAAAATATTAAACCTAGCATATCTTACTTTCACATATTTGGCTGCTATTGTTACATACTGAACAATAAAGAAAAATTGGGTAAGTTTGATCCTAAATCAGATAAAGCTATCTTTTTAGGATACTCTACAACTTCTAAAGGTTATAGAGTGTACAATCTAAAAACCCAGACAGTTGAAATTAGTATGCATATCATATTTGATGAATATGATGAACATTCTCAACCTAAAGAGAATGAAGACACTGAAGTACCAACACTTCAGAATGTTCCAATTCAAAATACTGTGAACACAGTAGAGAAAGAAGATGATCAGAATGTTCAGGATCAATCTTTTCAAAGTCCACCTAGAAGCAGGAGAATGGTAGGGGATCATCCTACTGATCAAATCATTGGAAGCACAACTGATGGTGTAAGAACCAGATTGTCCTTTCAAAATAACAACATGGCAATGATCTCTCAAATGGAACCCAAGTCAATCAATGAAGCCATTATTGATGACTCTTGGATTGAGGCCATGAAGGAAGAACTTTCTCAGTTTGAAAGAAACAAAGTTTGGAACTTGGTTCCAAATAATCAAGATAAAACCATCATTGGAACAAGATGGGTTTTCAGAAACAAACTTGATGAAGAAGGTAAGGTTGTCAGAAACAAAGCAAGGTTAGTTGCTCAAGGTTACAACCAACAAGAAGGTATTGACTATGATGAGACCTTTGCACCAGTTGCAAGGTTAGAAGCCATCAGAATTCTTCTTGCTTATGCTGCACATAAAAGCATTAAACTTTTTCAAATGGATGTGAAAAGTGCATTTTTAAATGGTTTTCTAAATGAAGAAGTTTATGTAAGTCAACCACCTGGATTCATAGACAAAGAAAAACCAAATCATGTTTTCAAATTAACAAAAGCTCTTTATGGTCTTAAACAAGCTCCTAGAGCTTGGTATGACAGACTTAGCACATTTTTAATTGAAAATGGTTTTTCAAGAGGAAAAATTGATACCACACTTTTTAGAAAAACACATAATACTGACTTGCTTATTGTTCAGGTATATGTGGATGACATCATTTTTGGTGCTACTAAAATAAAAATGTGTGAAGAATTTTCCAACCTTATGCAAAGTGAATTTGAGATGAGCATGATGGGTGAACTTGGTTTTTTCCTTGGTTTACAAATCAAACAACATTCAAATGGAATTTTCATAAGTCAAGAAAAGTATGTCAAAGACATTCTTAAGAAATATAAAATGAATGAGGCAAAAATCATGAGCACCCCTATGCATCCATCTTCAAGTTTAGATAAGGATGAGAGTGGAAAATCTATTTCTGAAAAAGAATATAGAGGCATGATAGGTTCATTATTATATTTGACTGCTAGCAGACCTGATATAGTGTTTGCAGTAGGATTATGTGCTAGATTTCAAACATGTGCAAAAGAATCTCACTTAACTGCAGTTAAAAGAATCTTTAGATATCTAGTAGGTACTACTGATCTTGGCCTTTGGTATAGAAAAGGTTCTAGTTTTGATCTTGTAGCCTATTGTGATGCTGATTATGCTGGAGACAAAGTTGAGAGGAAGAGCACAAGTGGATCTTGTCAATTCTTAGGACAAGCATTGATTGGATGGTCTTGCAGAAAGCAAAACACTATTGCACTCTCCACAACTGAAGCTGAGTATGTATCTGCAGCTAGTTGCTGCTCTCAAATTTTATGGGTAAGAAATCAGCTGGAAGATTACTCTCTAAGGTACACAAGTGTTCCTATTTATTGTGACAATACAAGTGCAATTAATCTTTCTAAGAATCCTATTCAGCATTCTAGGTCTAAACATATTGAAATAAAACATCATTTCATTAGAGACCATGTTCAGAAAAAGAATATTGCATTAAGCTTTGTTGATACTGAAAATCAATTGGCTGACATTTTCACAAAACCCCTTGTTGAGGATAGATTCAATTTTCTTAAAGAAAAATTGTTAATCATGAAAAATCCCAATAAAGATTGATCACTGATCACTAAGGGCCTTAAACTAAACCCCTTGATGTCATCTGATACAAATCAGATAGATCCATCTCAATCTCACACTCATCAGAATGTTCCTGAGTTCAGAATGTTCATCAGGTCAGAATGTTCAAATGATCAGAATGTTTATTGCAATATTCATACGATCAGAACATTCACAAGAATGTTCATCTGAGTTTATCCATTCATGATGTTCTTGAAACTTTTTCTTCTAAACCTAAATTCTGGGTCAAACAATCTCATGCGTAAGATCTTGTTTTGACTTGTTCAAAAAATCCCTCCATAATCTTAAGCATTTAATGCTTGGTTATAAGAAGTCATGTTTAAGGTTTAACCACCATGTAATGACTTAACCATCAAATCATCCAAAATCCATTCATCTTCCCAAACGGCTACTTTTTCCTTTCTCTCTCCTAGGCGTTGCTTTTTTGACAGTTTTTCATCCTTCCCAATGCTAACTGTCATCATATCACTACTATTCTTTTTCTCTTCTGCACGCTTGGTCCATATAATCAGCAACCACTCCTGATTATTTCACATTCATCTCTAATCCAAAATTTTCACTCTTCATCTCTCCACCAAAAATCCAAAAAACACTCTGTTTTTTGCTTTTACGAAGAAAATGGCCAGAACAAAAACCATTTCAAAATCTTCTGATAATGAGACCAATCAAGTGGAACAATCTCAACCTCCACCACCAAACGCCGCTGCTGATCAAACCTCTGATCAACAACTTTTGAGTGAAACCCCTGTACGCACCATTCTTCAGGACGTAATCATTCCTGCTTCTGAAAATCTCAAATCTTCCAAAACCAGATCCTCTAAGAAACCCATCATCAAACCCAGACCAATACCTACCAGACGATCAACAAGGATGAAGAAACCTTTGAAGAAACCAAAGGTATCTCACGTGAATCTAGATTCTGACGAAGAAAAAGAAGATTCAAGTGATGATGAAGACTCTGAGGATGAAACAGAGGAAGATCCAGAAGAAGAGGATGAAGACTCTGAACAAACTCTTTCTGACGCAATGAAATCAGTAAAAGCTTCCTCAAAAAGGGATAAGGAACTTACAAAGAAAATACTTCAAAGGAGGAAGGAGATTGCTGCTGAAGCTATGCCCTTATCTGAGGAAAAGACCTCTGAAGATGAAAAAGAAAGTGAAGAGGAAGAATCTGAAGAAAAGGCTGAAAAAGAAGAAGAGAAAGGCTCTTCTAAGAAGCATGGGAAAGGTAAAGATATTACCAAACTTGCTGCTACCTTAAAAGCTTCAAGGGCAGAAAAGATTGCTCTCAGACCAATGAGTAGAACCAAGTACTTCAACCTTGAAAGCTTAGAGACAAAGGAATGGAATCTGAAGGAGTTTACAGAACCTCAAGGATGGACAGATTTTGTAACTCTCCAAGAGCATACCTATGAAAATCTGGTCAGAGAATTCTACACCAACTTGTCAGTTAAGGAGAAGAAGAATGTGAATGAAAAGTTTCTCATTTCTTCTGTTAAAGGTGTAAAGATTAAGGTAACTCAGGAATTTCTCTCTGAAGCCTTGAAGATTCCCAATGAAGGTAACAAACTGTACTCTAGTTCTTGGTTTGATGATTATAGAGTCAACCGTAACAAACTCATAATCAAATACATCAAAGCTAACCACACCTTCAACTCCACAAACTTAGAAGACACTCCCAAAATTCTTCACAACATGATTAGGCACTCCCTTTTGCCTAGATGTGGATCATTTGAAGTTATCTCAGACATAGACCTTTGCTTCATCTACCATCTCATGAAGAAGATTAGGTTAAACCTCTGTTTTATCATCATTCAACACATGATTGAATCTTGTTTAGCAACAAAACAAACATCTGCTGGATTGCCATATGGAATGCATCTAACTTCCATTTTCAAAAAGGCAAATGTGCCTCTTGAAGAAGAAAAACGCAAGCTAGACTTCATGACTTTTTCTTCCAAAACTCTAGGTCAACTCCACATCACTCCATCCAACATGCCATCTTCCACAGCCTCTGGAACTTCTGGGTCTGTTAAGAGACTTTCCAACCAGAATGTTCAGAAGACAAGGAAGAAAAGAAAGCTAGAGGAAATTAGAAATGAATCTTCTGAGAATGTAGGTGCCAGACCTCCCTCTCCATCAGCTTTGGAGCTATTCTCTCAAGTTTCCAATCTTGCTAAGGAGATTGTTAAAGAAGGAAGTTCTCAATTCAAAGTCCTGCTTGGAGAAGATGATGCTCAGAAGGACAATGATACATCTCTTCAAGAAGAAGCTGAGAATGCTAAGCAGGCCACTGAGGTTCATGAAGGTATACCTCAAGATGCTAAGGAAAACTCCTTTGATCAGAATCAGAGAGTTGAAGAAAATACTGAGTTTGATGCTCAGATTGTTGATGATACAACTCAAGAGGTAGCTGAATTACTAGCCTCAAACATGAGTATTGATGAAGAAGAAGTTCAAGTTGAACACATGGATTTCTCAACTGGGATGGATCTAAATGTTGAAGATATCAACACTGACTTCAACAATCAAGTGTTTCAAGATGGCCAAGAAACAACTCAGTATGTTCAGAAAACAACTGAAGCTCAGAATGTTGAAGTTCCTCCAACTCAGAATGTTGAAGTCTCTGAAGCTCAGAATGTTGAAGAAGTTCAAGTTATGGCTAATCAAGATGATCAAGCATTTGATGATCAGCATGCTTCAAATGAACCCCTTCAAAGTGGTCAGCTATCAGCAGATCCAGCGCCTCTGGCCTCAGGATCTTTGCCCTCTGTGGAGGTACAGCTCATGGCTCAAACTAGTCAGAATGTTAATCTTTCTTCATCCACCATGGGTTCTGTTGCTGAAGCAAACAATTTCTTGGTTTCTGATCTTCCCACTCCAAACACCATCCCCTCATATACTCCTCCACCACCACCAATGAAAACCACCAACACAAGCAAGCTTCCAAACATGTCTGCACTGTTTGACTCTCTGAATACTTTTGTTACTGCAAACAGAGAGAAAGATGAACCTTCTGGTGTTGCTCCTCCTGCCAAAACCTCAAGAGCTGAAAAGATAGCCTCTAGGGCTCTCAGGGTTTCCACCAAAACACACAAAATTGTGTGTGCTCTGGCTGACTGGACTGTCAAAGTTCATGCTCCTGGTTTGGCCATTTCACCTCCAGTTTTTGATGACCCATCCATCTTTGAAGCAGAACCATCTTCTGATTCTGGAGACTCCACTCCATGAATCTTTTCAGAATTCCTACCTATCCTTTTTGCAGATGACAAAAGGGGGAGAAGCTTTAGGATTCAAAGTCTTTAAGTTTTTCTTTAGTTATAGGCCCTAAGTAGGTCTAGGTGATCAATTGTTATTGGGGTTTACAAACTCCATCTTTTGCTTTTGCTTGATCACATGCACTTTGAATTTCTTTTTTGTTTTTGAACCAAATGTATCATGTAATGTACTTCATGACTTATATCAATGAATGAATATTGATTTTGGTTCAATCTTGCATTTTTTATATTATGCAATATATTATGAAATTGAGGGGGAGCTTTTTAAAGTTCTTAAAAACTCTGCATAATGGATTATAAAAATGAGGGGGAGCATTAAAATAAATTTTTAAGCTCTGTTATTTTTCATATATATAATCAAAATCCTTAATCCTAAATCATAAGTTTATCATCTTCAAAAAGGGGGAGATTGTTGAGGCAAAATCCCTAATTAATTTTAAAGATAATAAACCAATATGATTAAAGAATTAATGGACTTTGATTAATTCCTTGGTATTTAACTTGTGCTCTTGAGTGTTTTACTAAGACAGGAACAAGGTTTGAACCATACCAAGAATCAAGAAATCAAAGGACATTTGAATTCATGATCTAACACTGAGGTCAGAAAGTTAGATCAGAATGTTGCTCGAAGATCATAATGTTCAGAAGCAACCAAGTTCAGAAGCAACCTAGTTCAGAAGGTTGTTCAGAAGCAACCAGTTTAGAAGCAACCTAGTTCAGAAGGTTGTTCAGAAGCAATCTAGTTCAGAAGGTTGTTCTTATACAAGCCAAGAATCTCAAGAACTGTGATCAAGGTCATGCAAGGCACATGTGACATGAATATATGTCCAGGAAAGTACATTTGCATGGATCAATCAAGCAATAAAGGCATATACAAGAGTTATGTCAAAGAAGGCATTCAATGTTCATTTAAGACTATGAACATTGATGTACTAGGAATATTTCACAAAGGAATATCATCCTAGATGTTATTATCACTGCTCTTCATTATTGTTTCACTATTAGGATTTGATTACATCAAATGATAGTCTTACAAATCATCCTAAGTGAAACAGATGGAACATTCTGATGATCAGAATGTTCAAGCTCAGCTCATGCTTACTTTATGAACAGTATAGTAGGTGAAAAGCAAAAAGCAAAAGCAAAGCAAATCTGTCATCTTCAACAAGAGATAGACACGTCTGAGAGCTGGTACTGAACAAGGACAACACAATCTCTCAAAGCATGGGCATGAAGATGCAGAATCCCACTAAATCCTCCTACACCGGTTCCAAGACAAAATCTGGGAAAGGAACATTCTGATGTATGAAGAAAAGTCCATACATTGGTTATTGTCCAGAAATTCATATGAAAAGCATATGCATAGCCCAGAACTTCATGTGTTCATTCATACATGATGAACCCAGATGAAGAACATGATGAACCCAGATGAAGATCATCATGAACACAACAACATTCTGATGTTCATCAGAGATCAGAATGTTTGCCCAGAATTTCAAGTTAAAGCTTGTGGGACCCAGGACACATGGCATAACACCATTGGACACCCTACAACGGCTATATGAGCCCAAAGACTCTATAAATAGAGGGCTTGGCCTTAGCAAAACTTGCACCATTGCAAAGCATACAAGAAAACAACTCTGATTTTGTTTGAAGCTTTTGCAAACTGAAATTGATCAATCTCTAAGTCTTTCATCAACTTAGTGCAAATCAATACTCTTGTTATCTGTAGGATAACCTCTTCTTCCTCTTCCACTGATTGTTTTACAAACATCCAACTTCCATACAAATTGTAACAAAGTCTCATCTAGCTTTTAGAGGTCCTAAAGTGTTAGGTTGAGCAAAGGTTGTAAAAGTCTAAGTGGTTAACTTAGCAAGAAGGTGCAAGCCTGCTGAGGCTTAGAGAATACAGGATTGTAATTGTTCAGGTGAACAAGATTGTAAGGTGCAGGACTTGAGAGGTTATCTCAAGCATCTTAGTGGAAACTCTCACAGGATTGTGGGGAGTGGACTAGCCCACATTGGGTGAACCACTATAACTCTTTGTGTGTTCTTTCTTTCTTCTCTATACTCTTTTATTTACAGTATACACAACACACACTTACACTTATACTTTAGTAAACAATTTTCTTTATGAACTTCAGAACATTCTGAAGTCAGAAAGTTAACATAATTCCAAGTAAACAACTTGAGAATCATTTTTAAGTTTCAGGATAATTTTTAAAGGGTCACAATTCAAACCCCCCCTTCCTTGTGACTATTTTATCTACTTCAGATTCAATGATGCCTGTGTTGGAGAAGGTTGTTTCCCCTGTAGCGCACGATGACGTGCAACCTGTGGAAGTGGGAGACTCTCATCAGACTGCACAGGAGGAGTTGGAGAGCCCCGCGTTGACTAATGTTACTACCCCACTTCTGGATAGTCCTGAACACAATCTTAGGTACCCGAGGGAGCTGGGGGGGAGTCCCAAGGGTCCTACTGAGCGTGTAACGAACTCATCCCCTCTTGGGCGTGAGGACATACGACCTAACGAAGAGGTTCAGTTAACTCAAACATCGCGGGAGGAGTTGGAGAACCCCAAGATCGATGATTTTTCTAAATCGCTTCAGGATGGTGTGGAGCAGGACCATGTGAGCCTTCGGGAGCTGGAGAAGAGTTCCAAAGGTGCTCGTGAGAATGTTCCAAGACCTTCCCTTGATGACCCGGTTGAAATGCCAGTGCTATCTGTCGAAGAGCATGCTCGCCCTTTTGATCATCCCGCTGATTCTGTTCCGCATGCTACAGTTGCTATTGCTACGACTTTACCTGAACCAGTGGTTGCCGCAACTTCTAATGTGGCAGCTGATGGTATACCCGTTGAGGAGGGCCAGGAAGTCACTTTGCAATGACAAGAGGTTCACCCTAGCCTAAACATTCAACATGGCCTTGAATTATGGGAACGTGTCCGTGAATATGATGCTAGAGCTGCAGCTGAAGCTGGTGCCACCAAAGAGGATTTATTGCCGGTTCTCACACAAAGTAAGAAGCAAAAGCTTAAGGTTCAACAAGTTCTAGCAACACAGCCTCCTAAGCCTCGGTCACGGGGTAACAACCAGCCATCGTCCCAATGAATGTTCTCTATTGGAATGTTCGCGGTATTGGTAATTCCGATACTCGGCTTGCTTTAAAAAATTTATTTTTGTCGCATAAACCAACTATTATTTTTGTGGCGGAACCTATAGTTAGCTTTGCACAAATTCCTTCTTGGTATTGGCCTTCGATAGGAGTTACGAAATATTGCATAAATGATAGAGGTTCTTCTATTCCTAATTTGTGGGCGCTTTGGGGTAATTATGTGATTGCAACTGTTATTTTTATTTCTGACCAATGTATAGCTTTGGAGATTTCTTGCTTTAATTCAACTGTTTATTTGGCTGCCATTTATGCACATAATTATTATGTTAAACGGCGTGAACTTTGGGCTGATCTTACTAACCTCCAAGGATGTTTCCAAGGTCCGTGGCTATTTGTGGGTGATTTTAATTGTATTTTAGGCGCTCACGAAAAACGGGGCAGGCGCCCTCCACCACCTTTGTCTTGTGAAGATTTCTTAAACTGGACGAATGCAAATGTTTTGAATCATCTACCTACTTTGGGATCTTTTTTCACTTGGTCTAATGGTCGTTTCGGTATGGAAAATTTTGCCCTTCGCCTAGATAAGGCAGTTTGTAATGAGGCTTGGGTGAATTTTTGGCGCCAATCTACTTGCTCCGCTTTAGTTCGGCATCAGTCTGATCACCATCCTATTTTGCTCTCCCTTGTCTTCTCCACTGTTTAACACGCCAGCCCATTCAAATTCTTTAAGGTTTGGACATCACATGTGGACTGTCGGCAATTGGTGACTGAAGTTTGGTCTAAGGAGGTTAGAGGTAGGGGTATGTTGCGGTTGCAGGCTAAGTTACGAAATATTAAAAATTCTTTTAAGGCTTGGACTTGCAATGTTTTTGGTGATGTGGATAGACAAGTGCGACTAGCGGTGGATGAAGTGAATCGTATCCAAATTTTAATTGACATTGAAGGATTTTCTGACACTCTTTATTTGCAGGATTTAGAAGCACAAATGCTCTTAACAAATGCCTTAAATATTCAGGAACAATTTTGGAAAGAGAAGGCGCGCAACCAACATTTTATCAATGGTGACCGTAACACTGCATACTTTCACAGAGTATCTAAAATAAGGGCAACCACCAACTCTATTTCTTAGTTGTAAGATGGTGATAATATTCTCTCTGAGCCTGCGGATATAGAGGTGCATATTCGGTCTTACTTTCAGGGTATTTTAAGCATGGTTATTAATTGTGGTCAGAATACATTGGTAGATGAGACCATTCCAGCGCTCGTTACGGAGGAGGATAATCGAATGCTTATGCATTTTCCTTTGTCGAGTGAAATCAAGGCAGCGGTTTTTGCTCTAAATGCGGATGGGGCACCAGGACCGGATGGGTTTGGTGGACATTTTTACCAAACCTTTTGGGATGTTGTGGGAAGCGATGTGGTTCAATCCGTTCAAGCATTTTTCCTTCATGGTTTGGTTCCTCCTAATATTAATTCAATCATGATTGTGTTGATTCCAAAGATTCAAGGAGCGCGGTCCATGGGTGACTACCGTCCTATTGCTCTTGCAAATTTTCAGTTCAAAATAATAACAAAAATATTGGCTGATAGGCTTGCTGGCATAACGTCGCGCATCATATCTGTTGAGCAGCGGGGTTTTGTTCGAGACCGTAATATTTCTGACTGTGTAATTATAGCATCTGAAGCGATCAACTGTCTTGATAAACGTCAGTATGGTGGTAATATAGCTATTAAGGTTGACATCTCCAAAGCTTTTGACACTTTAGATTGGAACTTTCTGATTGCTTGTTGTACTTAATAACTTCGGTTTCTCCGCTACTTTCATCAACTAGATTCTTGCTATTTTACAATCTGTTCGTTTATCTATTTTAATTAATGGTAACGCGGTTGGCTTTTTCTCTTGCTCCCGTGGGGTTCGGCAGGGGGATCCTCTTTCCCCTCTATTATTTTGCCTTGCATAGGAGGTTCTTAGTAGAGCTATTTATATTTCTTCTACCAGGGGGCGATTTACTCCTATCTCTTATTGTCGGGGATCTTTTATTCCGACTCATGTGCTGTATGCAGACGATATTATGATTTTTTGCACGGGGCTGAAGCGTAATGTTAGAGAGCTTCTCAGAGGTGTCTGGTCAGGTTATAAACAACACAAAGAGAAGGTTCTATACAGGAGCTATGTCGGGCACTCGGACACACATGATTGCTTCTTTGCTGGGTTTCTCGGTGGGAAATGTCCCTTTTCAGTATCTCGGTTGCAATATTTTCCAAGGGAAACCAAAGGCAATTCACTTCCGTGGGATTATAGATAAAATTAAAAATAAATTGGCGACTTGGAAAGGTCGAATTTTGTCAATTATGGGACGGGTGCAGCTAGTTATATCAATAATTCATGGAATGCTTGTGTACTCTTTTCATGTGTATCTCTGGCCTAGAAGGTTACTGCGGCTTCTGGACTCGTGGTTAAAAAATTTCATTTGGAGTGGTGACCTTCACACTAGGAAAGTTTACACAGTGGCTTGGAAAGTTTTGTGTCGACCTTGGAATGAAGGTGGGCTGGATATCAAGCCTACACGTTTGATTAATGAAGCGCTAATTCTTAAACTATCTTGGGATTTAATTGCTACGGATACTCAATGGTCTAACCTCTTAAAACGGCGGTATTTCTCCAACGGTACGCCCAACTCGCGTTACTTTAAATCCTCAGTTTGGTCAGGTATTAAGGAGTTTATAGGGACGGTCTTGGTGAACTCTTTGTGGATAGTGGGAAGCGGTGATAGCATCAATTTTTGGACTGATAATTGGTTAGGTGCTCCGTTGGTTGATTTGTTGAATTTAGATAAGGAATTTCACGGTCATCTCACAGGTAAACTTTCTGAAGCTATTATTAATGGTGCCTTGTTATTTCCTACGACTGTAGCAGCTTCTGGTAGGCCAGAATGGATAGCATTGTTTTACCGTCCAACCCGCTGCCGAATCTGTTTGTTTGGAGGCTTTCTTCTGATGGAACCCTTTCATCCAAGCACACCTTTGCTTTTTTGTGCCCGCGTGCCATTATGGTGCCCTGGGCGGCTGTCATCTGGAGTGCTGCCATTTCGCCTTCTGTTTCTTTTATATATTGGCGGATTCATCATGGGAAAATGCCCACTGACGACAACATTAGAACCCGAGGCTGTATTGTCGTGTCTGTTTGTAGTTTGTGCTTGCACGAATATGAAACAACGGAGCATCTTTTCCTTTCTTGCGCCTTTGCTTCCCGTCTTTGGAATTGGATTGGCTCTAGGCTGAATCGTGTTGTCGATGCGTCTTCCTTTGATTCCCTGCTGTCTTGTCGTCCAGCGAGCTGCTCCTCTCAAGTGGCGGACATTTTTTTAGCAGCAATCTTGCATACACTTCATACTATTTGGTGGGCTCACAATGCTATCCGTTTCTCTGCGATTCAGCCCTCATTGCACTCAGCTAAGGTACGTATTCACTCTTCTATTGCTATGTCTGGGTCTGCATCTAACGGTAAATGCTTGACGTCAGATTACTCCTTTCTTGATTCGTTTATGGTGCCACATCATAACCGTCGTGCCAAGGATATGCTATTGGTTTTGTGGAAGGCGCCGACCTCCCCTTGGTTAAAGGTTAACACAGATGGTTCAGTGTTAGGAGGGCACGCAGCTTGTGGGGGGATTTTTCGTGATTATCTGGGTACTTTTCAAAGAGCTTTTTGTTGTAATATTGGTATTCAGTCTGTTTTTTATTCGGAGGTGCTTGGTTTTATTATAGCTATTGAGTTTGCAGCTTGTCAAGGGTGGCGACACATATGGTTGGAAAGCGATTCAACTAGCGCTTTGTTGGTTTTTTCTAACCCTTTGTTGGTTCCTATTATGCTTAGAAACAGATGGCACAATGCTCGTAGGCTCGGAGTTCAGGTTATAGCATCTCATATTTTTCGTTAAGGAAACTGTTGTGCGGACAAACTAGCCTCTTTGGGTCACTCCAGTGTTGGTCAAGTCTGGTTAGACATCCTACCTACTGATTTGAATCTAGATTTCTTTCGGGATCGATGCGGGCTTCCTAATTACAGGCTACCTTAACTTGTCGGAGTCTGTTGTTTCATTTTCTGTTTTTTCTGTTTTCTGTTTGTGGAGGGTTTTGGTCTAGTCCCCCCTCCTTTTGTAATTATTTTTTCCTTTTTTTAATAAAATTTTCATGAGTGTACCGGTATAGGATGGAGGTATCTCGGGGTGCCAACCTAGTTGGGATGTCGATGACGTCTCTTGATGCTGTGTCCACTCTCCTAGTTTATCAAAAAAATCTAAGGAATAATAGATAAATTCAATATATTATACTAATGAAAAGTAAATAAAGATTAATTTTTGTAAAAAAATAAATAAATAAAGACTAAATTATATGTATGCGGTTTAGTTTGATTTTAAAAAATTAATTCAAAATGTGATTTAATAGTAGTGCAATTTTTCGGTTTCGTGTACACTATATTCGTGATATATATCATGTCCGTTATGCAAAATAAAGTTCAAACATGTGCATTAGGTTTGATTTTAAAAAAGGTTTAGTTTAAAGTTAAAAGTTTTATAGTAGTCGTTGAAAAGCCTCAAATTTTTATTCAAAATAAAAGTTTCACTTTTGACATATTCTAAAAGAAAAATGATTATTCAAAAACATGGGAAAATCATATGATTATCGAAATAGGTATAAATATTTTGAAAGAGAATTGAATGATGGCCATAAGTAAATTTGAGCAATGATCCAATGCATTTTACTAATTTTATATAAATTTGTCTCGATTTTTATTTTTTTTAGGTAGAAAAAAGCAATTTAATACATATATGCCTAATTCTATACAGAAAAATGTACACAAGGTAACTATTTAATGATCATTTGATCATAATGATTCTCGAGATTTGACATTTAATGCCGTTATTAAAATACAAAAATCACAATGAATTTTTTCGGTAAAAAATTGTATGGTGAGGGAATATCGGTTCTGTACAAGGTGGGGAATATCTTAGATATGGAAGAGCACTCACAAATATATTTATATCTACTTATCTTCAGGGATACTAACAAGGCTCAAAATCTATAACCTATAAATCTAAAGTTTGTCATTTTACGGCTAGACTACTCTTAGAGTTTGAAAATAGAAAGAAAAAAAATTATAAAATGGGTTTTTATTTTAAATTAATGCATGGGGGTTTACGTTCTTTTATTTCATGAGAAGTTAGAAAATAAATTAGAAAAGGAAAGAAGATAAAAAAATAATTTGAACATGAGAGAAATAATAAGAGAAAAATATGTACTGTGTGTTTTATCGGTGATAGTATATAATAGTTTGAGTTACCGGTAATTATATGGTTTTGTTGAAGAAGTTGAATATTTTTGGGTTAGTATTACCAAAGAGTATGACTTCATTAAAAAAACATCACATCATTTTAAAATGTCTAATAAACATGTATTTTGTAAACTCATCATAACTCATCTGGATTTTCCATTGTCACGTCCCCCAAAGACTAGAAGTGAAGGAATTTAAAATAATGGAGGTTGAATACAAAAATACAATGAAAGCTAATGACATCCGACAACAAAGTTTTACAGAAAAAAGGTTAATTAAATAAATATTCCATATAAATAAGATTTTTTTTTTGTTTTTAGTCCATAGAAATAAGTTACATTTTTAATCGTTGTAACATTTTCCTTTGAACATTTTATGGCCCAAATTGTTGACGGAAAATTTTACAGTGACTAAAAATGCTGACAGAATAATTTTACAAGGGCCAAGATGTGCGATTTATTTTTGTAGGAATTAAAAATGAAATTCTTCAAAAAAAATTTGGTACAAAGAAATTCTTGATATTTATAGAGACCTTTTAGCTAATTAACTCTTCAAAAAATAGCAAATAACATCCAAAAACCGACAAAATAGTTCATCAAAATGTTGAGTCAACAAAGGAAGCCTAGAATTGGTCGAAATATCACATTATGATAATAGCAATCACACAAGTGAGACTAACACCACATCTACGCTTAAAATATCTAATAGAGTAGTGCTAGCACCACTCTCTTTTGAACACTCTCTCTAATATTCACTTTCTTATTGATTTAAATATACACTGATTTCATCCAATAAAATAGTGAGTGCTAAAGAGAGTGTGCAAAAGTGAATGTTGCTAGCATTCAACATTTAATTTGTCAACTCAGTATTACGCGTCTACAATTTTATAATCTATAAAATAATAAAGATTAACTAAAAAAAATAGATAAAAATTTTAAACAACGGGCATCTAAAACAAATAAATTAGTTTATCATAATGTTGTGACTTTCGAGGGAACATAAACTGAGTTGAACAATCACATTACATTAATAGGAACCATAAAAGTGAGACGAACACCACATGTTCAGTTAAAACCTTAAAGCATTATGTATGAGTCATCTCACTTATATTATTCTTACCACATACTCACTCATATATGACAAATTAACTTCTCTCTTAAATGTGAGACTCTCTACATCTGCAATCTGGTAACATAACCAAATAAAGTTATACTTAGTCACAACATTGTAAAAAAAAAAATAGACTTGCGGTGATTTTATGAAGAGATGTTTCTATTCCTCTCATTCATGTGAATAAAGAAACTAAACCAGAAAAAGAAATAAGATGAAAAAGAAATTTTAACTTGAGAGAAATGGTTAGGAAAAAAAAATAAGGAGTGTGTGCTTTGACCGTGAGAGTATATGGAATATTGTTCGTTGCTGATAATTTTATGGGTTTCTTGAAGAATTTGGAGTAATTAATATACCAAAAATTAGACTCAAATTTAAAATTTTAAATAAGCATGTATTTTGTCAACTTAGCAAAACACATATGCATTTTTCCATTGTGAAGTTCTACCAAAGACCAAAAGTGAAGGAATTTGAAATAAGTGAGGTTGAATAAAAAAAATAGCATGAAAATGAACGATCTCCAATAACTAAAATTTAACATACAAAAATTAAATAAATGAGACCCACAAGCTAACAAATAATTCATCATAACTTTGGGCCTTCCAAGGGATGTTTTATCACCACATTAGACCAAGAGAAAATACACAAGTGAAATTGATATCCTTTCATCTCACTTATATGTTGTTCAAAATTTATCATTCCATCCAATATAAATTTTTAACTCATACTTGACAAATTAACACCTCTTATTCAAATTTGTAACTCTCATGTTCATAATTACGTGATATAGTCAAATAAGATCAAAGGAAGATACAATATGTTTAAAAAAGTTTGTTGGTGATTGTTTCATTACAAGTGGTTTATGTTCCTTTCGTACATGGGAAGGGGGGAAAGTTAGAAGGAAAAACAAAGATACCAAAAAGAAATTTGAATATGAGAGAAGCTAAAGGAAAAAAAAAATAAGTATTGTGTGTTTTGTTTGTGAAAGTATAAGAAAGATTGTGAGTTGTTGATAAATCTATGAGTTTGTTGAAGGAGTTGTAGAATTTTGGATAATCATTTTACCAAAAAATTTAGATTCAATTAAAAAACCCCACGTAATTTTAAATATGTAATAAACATGTATTTATCAACCCAACATACCACATCTTCAATTTTCTATTATCATTTCCCACCATTAACCAAAAGATTTTTTTTTTTTTTTTTAACTGATGAGCCTATCACGGCCTCATCCAAAATATATTGAAATCAAAAGTGAGGTACAAAAAGGAGGGGGGACCAAACCAAGCCCTCAAAGTAAACTTAGAGAACCTATAATAGGGGAGACCAAGTCTATTATTGACAAGGTCTGCTCTAATATTAACATGGGGTGAAGACCACCAAGTGAAACCATCAACGGTTAACCCTATGCTGGCTAGCTTATCAGCACAATGATTTCCTTCGCTATACATGTGTGTGATCATACAGGTCAAACCAGTCATCAAATGCAAACAATTTAGCCATCTATTCTTTATCTGCCAAGGAACTATATTACGTGACTTGACTGTCAAGTTACCCAATTTTGAATCGCTTTCAATCCAGAGATGAGTCCATCTTTTCTTAATAGCACATTCAACAACAAAAATCACTCCCATGAGCTCAGCATAAAAAGCATTTTCAATCCCTAAATTAACTGCAAAACAGCCAAGGCTTTCTCCATTTCGGTTTCTGAAAATACCTGCACAAGCTCCTTGACCGGTGGTGCCAAGAGCTGCTCCATCAGTGTTGCACTTGATCCAGTGCAATATTGGGGGGCTCCATATGACTTCAGTGATCTTATGTGCATTAGGATAATGTGTATTCACTTTGAAAGCCTTTAACACAGTGAAATCTCTAATTGCAGAACCAGTAGCTAACTTGGTAAGGTTGCCAGCTATAGATACATTTGCTATAATCTGCGTTATTGTTGATTTCATATTTGGTTTTTCACCTTTGAATCTAAAAGAGTTCTTGCAAGACCAGATAGCATTGAGAATATAGATGATTGTTGAGATGATGGTAAGCTTGCATTTTGAACTCCAACCTCTCTAACAAACATCAAACAGAGACAGAATGGAGTTGCAATTGATGGAGTAATGGATCAGAGGCTGAAGCCATTTCCAGAGATTAGTAGCAAAGTAACAAGTAAGGAACAAATGATCAGCAATTTCATATTTTATAAATTCACAAGAAAGAGAATAACAGAGGTTGAATGAAAAAAAATCACAAGAAAAAGAATAGCTTTAAAAAATTAAAATTTAAAATTAAAAAATTAAAGACTTAATTGCAGTTTTAGTCCCTTATTTTTAGTAAATCGTGAAATTGGTCCGTTCATTTTAAGATCACTCAGTTTTGATCTCTTTATCTTATTTTAAGACTGAAAAACAATGATGGACATATTTTAAATAACATGACATACAATCCAATGATGTAAAATGATCAATACCAACATAATTATTTGAAAACTTTCATTAAGTTTTAATTTAAACATGACATATCACCATCTGTAAGTTTATAAAATCTAAAAGAGGGACCAAAACTATGTGATTTTGAAATGGAGGGACAAATTATATGAGTGAGTGAAAATATGATGACCAAAACTGTAATTAAGCCAAAGTTAAACAAATAACTTCCAAAAACAAAAAAAAACAGTACATCATAATGTTGTGAGTTTCGAAGGATCCTATATTGAGTTTGATCATCACGTTAGATTAAAAGAAACCACACAAGTGAGTTTGAAACCACATCTTCATCTTAAACCTTAAGTCATTAATACATGAGTCATATCACTTATATATTGTTCAACATTTACTATTGCATCCAATGTGGAACTTTAAATAACACTTGACACATTGACCTCTTTATCTCAAGTACGAGACTTTCTGCATCTGTAATCTACTACCAAGAACAACAATCGTTTCCCACACAAAGTTGAATCGGCCTATGGTATTGTCGTTGGACCGTACGGGAGAGCCAACACTGGTGTTGATTGACTCATTGAAGACAAAGCGACCACACAGATGTGCATGATACCATATCTTCATCCAATATATTAAATTTGATGAAAGTCTAACCCGTGTTTGGCACGGGTTTCCATGCTAGTACTCTATCATATGCTTTCATCATATTTTAAAAAATTGTTGCACAAACATATTTATTGTTTTTGAAATATAGGAATGTCAAGCTATTAGTAGGACCCACTTAGTAATTTTTTAAGAGTTGTTGGATTGCCGTGAATAGATGATTATTAGGTGCATGCGTTGGGGCCACATTATCTACATTTTTTTTTATGTGAAGTATCTTACTTTTTTTTTTTTTTGGTACAAAGTAGCATACTTTTTAAAGTGTGGAGAAGTGGGGAATCTGGAGTTCAAACCCTGACACCTACAAATAATGTCCTTGATAATTTTTATAAGTTTCAATAAAATTGATTTTTTTTGTGATGTCTAGGATTCGAACCCTAGGATATTATGTTTTGTCTTTACCAACTGAGTTAAGCTCATGGAGACTCAATAAAATTGATTCGTGACATATACAATATTCGAAAAACCATTTATTTCTTAAAAATATTATTAAAATCAACATTAAATATTAATAAAACACTAATTAATACGTGATTGATGAATTCTAAATAACATTAATTAGCAAAGCAAAAGTGGAATACCCCTGTTAAACATAATTTTTGGGCTATCACTACATATTTTTTATTTTAGTCTATTAATATGACCCAATTAATTTTCATATCAATGTATCTATTAATTAAACTATATAATTTTTTTTTAAAGTAACTTTATAAATAGCATTTATTTTTTTTTAGCATAATTGTAGCAGGGCCTTCCTATAAGTTTCGGTAGCCACACTATAGTGAAAAAATTACTTTAAACAAATATTATTAAGCTTTTTTTGTACAAAATAAATATTATTAACCTAATGACCTAATAACACTTAGTATGGTTAAAAAATTATTATATTTTTAAGATAATTAAAATAAACGGATATAAGCTAATGAACTAATAACATCTAATGAGGCAATATTTTTTTGAGTTAATTGAAAAAAAGACAGACAGATTTCTAAAATGTGTGCTTTACATGTGTGCCATACTAGTTTTTAACATTCCATCCCAAACCGTTATATAATCTTGCACTAAAATGTATAAATAAAGAAACAATTGTATTTTCCCTTTATTGTCGAAAAAAAATTGTATTTTCCCTTTAAATACATATCAATGAATTTGGGTAGTAACTAAAAAGCGAAAATAAAGAAACAATCCTACTTTAAAAAAATTAGTTTATTACACATGAACAAAAACTCCAATGATCATGGGCATTAGCTCCTATAAATAAATCAACCTCAAAGTCACATTCTCACATCATTCCATAACACCAACATTACTTCTTCCCTCTTTCTTTAGTACTACTTTCTCTTACACACAAAAAAAAAAATGGTCAAAATTTTTGCACTGTTGCTACTTTTACTCCAACTACCATTTTTCACTTCATTTGCTGAAGAGTTTGAAACAGCTCTTTACGAACTTGATGGTTTTAAATTTAAGCCTGCCCCTGTTAAACCTATTGTCCCTGTTAAGCCTGCTCCTGTAAACCCTCCAGTCATTGTTAAGCCTCCTGTCCCTGTTACGCCTCCAACACCAGTTAAGCCTTCTGTCCCTCTTACACCCCCTGCCCCAATTTCTCCTCCTACCCCTGTTACCCCTCCTGCCCCTGTAACGCCTCCTACACCTATTACGCCTCCTTCCCCTATTACGCCTCCTACCACTGTTACACCTCCTACCCCTATTATGCCTCCTTCCCCTGTTACGCCTACGCTAGCACCTGTTAAGCCTGCTCCTGTTAAGCCTAGCCCTTTTACGCCTAATCCAATTTCTATTGATGTCCCTGTTGTTATGCCTGTCCTTGTTGATCATGTCCCTATTACACCCACCCTTGTTACGCCTCCTGCCCCTGTTACGCTTCCCCTAATTGAGCCTATTGTCCCTATTAATGTTGCTCCTGTTGAGTCTCCTGTTGTTTCTACATACCCTCCATTGGATGCCCCTTCTCCATCTTACTCACCATTGCCATCACACCCCTTGTCTAGAAGACTGATGAATTTTCACTATTAGCCTCTTGCATTAGAACCTAAGTGTGTTCTTCAAGAAAATAATAATTAAAAATATTTCGAGTTTATATAGATCGTTGCAATTTAGTGTTTAGGTCTTGATTTTCACTTTCGTGTGAAAATATGGTGTTGTGAGCTTGTACTATCAACTCTAAACAAAAAATAAGAGATGTTGAATTATCAAATTTAGTTAAAGAGTGACATTATGTGTAACTCATGGTTCTTGTAATAGTTTAATATTATAATAAATAATATTTATCGTTTTTGCTTAAATTGTTTGATAAAGAATGATTAACTCGTTTAATTGTGTATTCTTTATTGCGTGAATAATATATCTTTTATTATTATACTTTCCTTAAAAAATGTATGTTTTTATTATACTATTATTATGGATGCCACACATGGTAAATACTAAAAACAAAATAATTGAAAATTGTAAGTTTCAATATAATGTATAAATTTCATTTAAATGTTTATCTATAATAATTTATATGAATCTACAACAATATAATATATTCTTTCAAATTTGAAAATACACATCACTCAACAACAACATTTCAATAAACATCAAAATCTAGAATCAGACAAAGATTTTCTCTCTTCATTACTCTTCACACCCACCACCACTTCTTCAACCTACATCTCATTACAACCTAAAAACCTTTGCCTATTAATGTTGTGAGAAAGAATTATATATTTATATAAACCATTATTTACACTTGAATAGAATGCAAGCGGGCAATAAGTTGCGCCGCTAGACCTTTTTGGATGGCAAAACCAGTCCTCCTGAACGCAACATTCATGGACCTAGGAGACATGACATTGCTATGCATGACCTTTTGAACTCTATGTAGAAGGTCAACAGCCTCTGGTGCTAGGAAACTGCAAGTGTCAAAAGCAAATGGTATAAAAACATGTTGATTGTCAGAACACGCTTTCTCATGTTTGGCCATTTTACTTGACGCATCAAATCATCATAAATCAGCTTCACAGATCATCATTAATATTGTAAATAATATTCATAACTACCCCAAGGTTTAACTCTCAACAACTCATTAGACCCTTTATACAACGTTATTTCTTTCCTAAAAACATCTCTAGATGGTTCGGATAAAGTCCCTACACTTAGGAAGAAGTTTGGAAGCATTTGGAGTGAAGAAAATTGCATTTTTAAGGTTTTTGGTATGACATCATCGTGGCACGTTGGTCTCCCATCGTGGCACGATTTTCCAGATTTGGCAGACGACTTCAGATTTTCAACCTTCACGTTTTTGAACATAAAAATCAAACCGTTAACCCGTTTTCGATGCCGTTTTCGCCTACACGCTCCTGACACTTAGCCCTATCATAATCTACAAAAAGATTCAAGTTTCAACCACCCAAAAATCGATTTCCCAAACCTCACATAATCTCTTATTTGCAAAACGTTTAGACACCGACTATTCAAACGAAAATCCCAATTTCCATCGACTCAAACCCCAATACTGATTGGAAACTTAGTCTGTGATTAATCTACAATCTAAACATCCTTTATCACCCTAATCCATCAAATTATCTACTTCTTTCTACAATTCAATTCTACATTCTAACCCTAATTCCCAACTTCTCTAATTCAATCCTACACCTGCTAAATAAAATCATCAGAATTATATAGATTAATAGAATTGAATGCTAGTCTCACCCTTACCTTAGAATAAGAAAATCGCAGCACTCTAGGTCTTCTCGCTTCTCTTGGCTTTTTCTCCAAAATTGATCGTACGGTATGTTTTTTCTAAACTAGGTTTCTCCTATTTATAATGTAACGCCCTCTTTGAATTATTTGATTTATTTAATTATTTAATTGAGTCTAAAATTTATTAAGAAGAGTTTAAAATATATTTATTTGATTATGTGATTTATTAAGTGGCTTATGTTGTTATTTAATAGATTAAGATTTGAAAATAGAAATAAGATTGAGTTGAGAGTTTGTTATGAGATTTTAGAGAGTTTTGGGGGAGAAAGATAAATAAGATAAAATAGAAAAAGGGTTATAAATAGGAGAAACCTAGTTTAGAAAAAACATAACGTAGGATCAATTTTGGAGAAAATGGAGAAAAAGCCGAGAGGAGGGAGAAGACCTAGGAGTGCTGCGATTTTCATCTATAAGGTAAGGGTGGGACTAACATTCAATAATCTTAAGTCATCGATTCTGAAAATTGGATTTAACATGTTGTAGGTTTTAGTTTTTGAGAATTTGGGAATTAGGGTTAAAAGTGATTATTTGATGATTTTCTAAAATAATGTTTTGGGTCAAGTTTTATATGGTTTTGAGTCTCTTTTGATGTATATAAATGTTTAGACAAACTTTTGGGATCAAATTTGGGCATAGGGAAGTTAAAATTGGGATTTTGGGGTGAAAAGTGTGTTTTTTCCCGAGTTGCTCTCTGACAGCATGTCCTGTTTCATGTTCTTGCGTCTTTTTCACACGTTTCTGTTTTGAATTAGCCTTTGGTGTAAACATGAAAGTTGTAGATACTTGTGTTAGCCTTCCAGTGGCGTCGGTTTGACTTGAAAATGAATTTTGGTTTATGAGTTAAGGTCAAATTACTGCACGTAGGTCACAGTGAATTTTTATGAATTTCAGCACAACTTTGTCCGAATATGAAATGAAAACCGGTATTGATTGGTACAGAATTGGTCTTAGGTGTAAACACGAAAGTTGTAGGTATAAATGTTAGCTTTCTAATGCCATTGGTTTGACTTCAAAAGGATTTATAGAATTTGAGTTATGGTCAAATTACTAAACGTAGGTCACAGTGAATAATTGATTATGATTGATGAATTAGTATATGTATGTATATGTTTGTGAATACGATATTGTCCATGATTGATGAAGTGTTATATGTATATATGATGTTTTAAGATGTTGATTATTATTTGATGTTGTTATATTGTGATATAATTGTATATGCATTACTTGAATTATATGTGAATAATTGAGACGTTGTTGACTTGCATTTGATATTATTATGTCATGCTGTTTTTGTATACTGTTGTGTTGCTGTTGTTATTTAACTAAGCTGCATGAGTTGGTCTAAGTTGATTAAGATGATGAAGTTCCAAATTATTGGATTATATAAGAGGTTGTCGATTTAAGATATTACGAGGTCGAGTCCATGCATTAGCATTTCATTGTTGGGGGCTTGATGCCCTGGAGCCTTTGCTCAATTAAGTTGAGGGCTTGATGCCCTAGGAGCCTTTTTACGCTCAAATAAAGTTGAGGGCTTGATGCCCTAGGAGCCTATTTACGCTCAAAGATTGGTACCACATGCATGATTAGAAGATTAAGTTGCATAGTCAAGAGGTTAAGTTGTCAAGTTGTCAAGTTATCAAGTTGTCGAGTTGTTAAATCATGAAATTGTTTAAAGCTGTGATTCTTTATATGAACTATTAAAGAAGTGAATTATGATATATTATTATCTATGATGAATATTATGATGATTACATGATGTTGTCTATGAGTTGTTAAATATGATTGATGATGCTTATGTTGTTAAATGTAATTGATGAATTATATGCTTAATATTATTATTTGTGAAATCTCACCCCTTCTGTTTGCCCACCATGGGTAACTAACAGGTAACCAAGAATAGTTGATGTCGTGTGAGCTTTCCTTCTCGTGTGTCTTAGGTGCTCTGATACGTAACGGGATGAGAACTTTTTTATTGCTTTTCTATTCCTTACGTATTGTTTTTGAAGATTTATGACTATGTTTTTAGATTGGATTTTTATGAGACATTTATGAAGAGGCCTTCGTGCCAAAGACTGTTTTAGTTATTGAAATAAATTCCGCTGCGAAGTATTAAAGATCTTGTATTTGAATTTTAAAGGATAAATAGTTATTTATTCAGTTTATGATTTTAAGAAAAGAATGTGACATTCCGTTTATGTTGAAAAACTCTGATTATTTATGCGAAATTTTTAAGTCGGGAAAACGGGGAGTTACATATAACCTTTTATTCTATTTTATCTTATTTCTCTTTCTCCCCCAAAACTCTCTCAAATCTCATAACAACCCCTAAACTCAATATTATATTCTAATATATATAATATAAAATATAAAATATTTCTATAACAAATAACAAATATATCTCTATAACATATATATATTTCCACACTAAATAGCATATATTTCTACAATAAATTATATATACTTCTATAACAAATTTTATATATTTCTACAACAAATAATATATATACTATACTAATAAATACCAACATATAACATAACAAAATATCACTCATCAAAATAAATCATATAAGTATATTCTAAACTCATTAAAATAATCAAATAATTAAAGAGGGCATTACAACTCTCCTCCCCTTAAAAGAATTTCGTCCTCGAAATTCAGGGCACAAAAGAAATGAATTCAACTATTGCTTAAATATCTTAAACTACATATAGCCAAATAGAAACTTCAAACAAAACATACAAACCACATTAAAGTTAGTCAATCAAAAATGATCACATAATAAACATAATTATTAATCAGAAACACACCAACAACCAATCAAATAGCATAAAGATAGTAATACAACTATTACTCGACACAAATCGACTCAACTACTTAGCCGGACGGACCGACCTGCTCTGATACCAATTGTAACACCCCGTTTTCCCAACATAAAAATTTCATAAAAATAATCAGAGTATTCACACAAAACGGAATGTCACATTCTTTTCTTAAAATCATAAACTGAATAAATAACTATTTATCCTTTAAAATTCAATAACAAAATCTTTAATACTTCGCAGCAGAATTTATTGAATAACTAAAACAGTCTTTGGCACGAAGGCCTCTTCATAAATGTCTCATAAAAATCCAATCTAAAAACATAGTCATAAATCTTCTTAAAACAATACGTAAGGAATAAAAAGACAACAATAAAATTCTCATCCCGTTACGTATCAGAGCATCTAAGAAACACGAGAGAGAAAGCTCACACGACATCAACTATTCTTGGTTACCTGCAAGTTACTCATACGAAGAGCAACATTTTCAAGCAGAAGGGGTGAGATTTCACAAAACAATAATATTAAGCATATAATTCAACAATTATATTTAACAACATGAAAACATCATAATATTCATCATATATAATAATATATCATATATCACATCATTAATAGTTCATATAAAGAATCACAGCTTTAAAACTTGACAACTTAACATCTTTGACTCGACAAATGCGACTCAAACTCGATTATGCAACTTAGACCTCTTATATGCATGTGGTACCAATACGGAGCATCAAGCCCCTATCGCTATTTGAGTATTATTATACTCCAGGGCATCAAGCCCCTATCGCTAATTGAGCTAAAGCTCCAACGTGGTGAGTACAAAGCTCCAGGGCATCAAGCCCCCAACAATGAAATGCTAATGCATGGACTCGACTTCTTAAACATCTTAATTCGACAACCTCTTATAATAGTCCAATAATTTGGAACATCAACATTTTCAAGTAATGCGTATACAATTATATCACATTATAAACAACATCAAATCATCATAAATCAGCTTCACAGATCATCATTAATATTGTAAATAATATTCATAACTACCCCAAGGTTCAATTCTCAACAACTCATTAGATCCTTTATACAACGTTATTTCTTTTCTAAAAATATCTCTAGATGCAAGGTAGACATTTAGATATCAATATTAAGTAGGATATCAATATTAAGTAGGATATTCATTTTCATGCAAGGTAGACATTTATTCTTTACTAAAAAAAAACTCGAGTGGTTTAAATCACAACAATCGTAGGTGCAAGTGTTAAGGACTAAGTATAATTGTGGAAACATTTGTACTCCAAAGGTTTCCTAGAGGACTAATTGTTGTAACATTTAGAGCGCTATTCATATGTTTGAAAGAATTTAGGACCGAATATTGCTTAATAAGTACCTCCGTTAGCGCTCAAAATGAGGTTTCAATTTATTGGAAAATACGGCGTGATATGTTTAATAAGTACCTCCGTTAGCGCTCTTTGAGTATGAGGAATGTGGAGCCACCTAGACTCGACTTACCTAAACACTCTTTACAAAAAAGGAAAATGAGGGTGAAATCCTTGTTTAGTGATGTTCTACTCTCTTTCTAATTTCCTTAAGAATATGTTCATCAACTCAATGACGAATTGAACCATAATATTGAACCATATTTATATTGTGGCCACAATTGTTGTTACGGACCACAATTTTGATGTACTACAAACACAAACGTCAAACTGCCAATTCATGTTCCTATCTCTTGAAATCTTGTCCCCCCCTCCCTCTTCTCTGTGGCTATTAACCATCTACAGTTACAATACATGGATGGGTCATGTGTATGGTATGGTATGGGCAAGTAAACAAACGCTATAACAGCCGCAGGAATCTTCATCACAAGTTGGAAAGAGATATATCACATAGAACTACATTACAATATTCTAGGAATTGTTGTATGCGCCGTGTGGATTGTTCAACCTGTGAAATTAACCGATCGGAGTTATACTCTGATATAAAAAACAACGATCAAGTCGTAACTCCAAGAGATTTATGAACAATCTACACAATGCATAGAGCAATGTTTCAATATATTATGGTCCACATTTGGATCTAGGCCCTTGTGTTTAGTAATATTAAAATCTAAAAAATTGCTATAAAGCACCCATGGTTTGCTATTATGCACCCTAAACTAACGAAAATACCCTCGACGACAGTCAATTACCATTTGCGTTGTTAAACAGTAGTTAACTGTCATTCGCTCACCAGTGGCAGCTGTTGTACCATGATTTTGGACCTAAAAATACTCGTTCAAATTTCTTTTCTAACACTGATATTTGTCAATTCTCTGTTATTTTACTCTGAATCTTTACTCTCTTTTTAAACGTATTTTACTGCCTCTGTCTTTTCTGACATTACAAGTCATTTAAGAACCCTCTGAAACGTCGCATTACTTTTCTTGCATTTTATTTCAAAAAAATCATACAAAAGGGTATTTCGGTCATTTCCTGCAGTGGAACCCATTTTAGTCCCTGTGTTTGTCTCTGAGTCTTTTCAATTTGTCTGTACAAATCATTGTTGAGTCTTTGTTTAAAAATCATTTCAAAAATTGCATCTGAGTCAGTTTGAGTCAGTTTAGTCCCTAGGGGCATTTTGGTCTTTTCTTGTCAAAATTTCGGCAGAGAGGTATTTTAAAATACCTCATTTTTGTAGCTGGTTCATTTTAGTCCTTTTGTTGATTTTATTTTTGGTTTCACTTTACGTTTTGTCCAATTTACCAATTTTAGTCCAATTTTATTTTTTATTGCATTTTAGTCCCTGAGACAGTTTCTAAAATTGCATGTTAGTCCAAAACATTTAAAAATTTCATTTCAGTCCATTTTTTATTATTGCAGTTTAGTCCTTCAAGTTTGCTATTTTGCAGAAAGGTCCCAGGGGCATTTTAGTCCAGATTTTCGATCCACATCAGTCCCAAAACAGATGTCATTTTTTCATTGGTTCTCAGCTACACATGTCAGCTATAAGTACAACACAGTGTCAGAAATTTTCAGGATCAGATACACAATCATTGACACATCACAAACAGATTTTTTCTCTCTCTCCATTCAGTTACAAATCAAAACAGAAAAATCATAGAAAATCATCAAGAATATTCACATAAACCCTAACCAAAAATCATCACAAATTCATCAAATTCATCATTCTTTTTGTGCGATTCTCAGAGATTCTTCGCGAATCTTCATCACTGAACCGTTTCTGCTCCACAATTCAAGTGCGAATTCGCCACCGAAAGCGGCGAATCCGAGCACGATCACAGAGAGAGGAGAAGAGGGAAAAGGTTCGGAACCGAACCGAAAGCACCGAATCCAGCAACAAATCCGCGCCAAGAACCACCAAAATCAACAAAGTCCGAACCAAATCACCAAGAACATCACCAAACAACAAGCACAAATTCGGTCAAAGAGTCACGAGAAGAAGAAGAGAAAAAAGGAAGGAATATTCCGGATCTGGAAGAAAGCAAAGCTCTCTCCCTTGCTCCACAACACATCACAAATAGGTAACAACTTCTTCTTTCCTCTTTCCTCCTTTTGAATTCAAAAATTTCTGAATCTTTGAAGTTAGATCTACTCCGATTGGGACTTTTTTTCAAAAAATTAAGTTCGGATTCGTGAATAGCATAAAAAAGGATATCTAAATCTAAAAAAAAAAATTGAATTCGGAGCTTTTGCTCGATTCCGGCGGCGGCGCCGCTGCCCTAGGGCGGCCGGCCACCACGCCGGAATGGCAAGGTCCATCGGAGAAGACGACCGGCGAGAGGATGAGAGAAGAGAGAAGTGAGAGCTTCTCTCACTAGGATGAGAGAAGAGAGAGAAAGAACTTGCAAAAAATGAAAAAACCGGTGCACACATCCTTTTATAAGCCAGTGAACCGGACCGGTCCAAGACCGGTCCAATCCCCTTCGTTCCTGGCCGTTGGATCTAGGGTTTCCTTCCCTGGATCAATCCAACGCTCCTGGTGAATCCGGATCTTTTGGTGGGTTTGGGCCTAGGGTTCTGTACGTTTTTTTGCTTTTTGTGCTGCTTACACCATGTTTTCTTGCTGATTGAACCCCCAGTTTGCTCAATTTTTTTCTAAAAATTCCTAAAAAATTGTTATATGTTTCTTAATACATTTTAACACTTTTGTGATATTTTCCAATGGTTTAAAAAATGATAAAAATGTGTGTGTTATTTCTTCTTGATTAATTTTGTGTTTGATCTAAGTTTGTGTATTTTTGTGGTATATTTTCTCATAAAATGTTGGCATGTGATGTGGATGATTGGTGTGTAATTTCATGGTGAATATGTTGCTGATCACATGTATGTTTTGCTGATTGTGGATATGGATTTCCATTTCTTTCTTGTTTTGTAAGTAATGCGTGTTTTGGTCAAGAAATAAAGTGCAAAATATCTTTGAAAATGTGTCATGATTCTTGGCTTGAATGTGTCCTATTTGTTCCCACATTATAGCTCAAAATCAAACCCCTTTAACATTGCTATAATGAGAGGATTATAGGTCATGTGCATTGTCTAAGTGTCATAACCAATTTTAGGTATATTTTGCCATTTTATTTCATTTCATTACCTTTTTCCTCTTGCTATTCTATTCAATTTTGTTTACCTTTCTACTATTTTTATGACTCATGATACTAACCATTTCATCTCACATTTCATTCATCCCATAGTTTAGGCATCATTTTTTTATTCATTTCTACATCAATTGGGTTTGTAATAATTTTAGATAGATTAGTTTTTTTTAATTCCTTGCAAGACCATAACATGTATTTAGGACTCAATGTAAAGGACTACGGACACTATAAGTGATGTACACCGACACAAGCACCGACACGCACACACGTTGCATGATTATCGTTTAGATGTATGCTTAGGAAATGCGATTTTTAGACAAATGTCAATTTTCAAAAAAATAATAAACCAATTCCATCACTCAAATTTTTCCAAACAAATCTTGGAGTCAAAACTCCATTGAATTTCTTCCTTTATTTTCTTAATCAAATTCAAATGAATCCTAATTCCTACTTAGACTTTTTTAATAACAATTGAACCAAGCATTCACCATTTTTCTCTCTTATGCCTTTAATGCCTCTTTCTCTTCTTCAAAACCATTTTCCAACAAAAAACTAAAATCAACCAAACACACAAAAAACATTTTTTTTGAGAGAGAACTACATGGAGTTTGATCCCTTAAATGGGTATGTAGGCATGAGGTCAAAACCTCTCCAAGTCCAATAAAATAAAACCTCAAACACTTTCTCCCCCCCATTCTTAACATAAATAAATTTCCTTTTTTCACAAATAACATTAAAAATAAAGCGTAGACATAAACTAAGAGAACGGCTCCTATAGAGTACTATAGTCACCGCGGGTGCCTAACACCTTCCCGTAGTGAAAACGACCCCCGAACTTAGAATCTAAGAGTTTTTTCTCAATTTTGCCCTTCCCAAGAAAAAATAGAGAATATCAAAGATTGAAAGGTTCAAGCCTAATTAATGACTTGACACCCGAAAATCGCGATAACAGCAGCTAATTGCCACTCCGCATTGATCATATACCAACTCAAAAACATAGCCACCACGCATACACAAAAACTCTCAAACATAAACCATACTCCATCCAAACTCAGAAATCAAACTCCATCAAAATCATCAAACACAAGCAAGTAATCAAGTAAGTGTTCAAAATCAATATCCATTCCCATTGTTAGTTTTTGATGTTTGAGTTTTTTTATTGCACAAATGTTCAGTTTTTTTTTTTTTGTGAAATCGATGACTTTTTTGGGTTTCTGAATTTTCAAGTGGTGGCCAAAACACAGACTGAGTTTTTGAAACTGTGCAAGATTTTCTCTATAACTGATAGTTAATTGTCGTTTCTAACAACGCTGATTAATTATCATTGAGGGTATTTTAGTCATTTTAGGGTGTCTAGAGAACGATTTTCTAACCTCTAATTACCTAAATGGACTGGACTCATTTCCCTATCATTGAGTAATCCCAATAGGTATCGTCAGAATATGTCTCTATCCTGTCTCCTCCATATTCCTTAATAAATAAATATAGAATTTTGTTCTTCACCCAGCACATTTGTTTGCATCCTGCAGCCATTCCTAATATGCCTTTGCGTTAATTAAGTCACGCAGCGTGACTTAACTAACACACCTTATAAGCTCTGCGTGACTTAAGTCACGCACCACTAGCCTATGCACGAGTTAACTCACGCACGTTGGCCGATGGTCAGAGCTGAAGAACAAACTTTTTTTAGTCTTTGGTCAGTTTTTCAACATTCATTCCACACGTTTTTTACCAAGTTTTACACATTTTTTTGACCACATTAATGGTATTTACAACCTATACTACCATTCCCACATATAAATACCCCTCCATACTTCCCTAATTCCTCACACCATATCACTTTCTCCTCCTCCTCACTCTCTCCCTCTATTTCTCTTCTTTCTTTCTTTTTTCAATATTCTCTTTGGGGGCAAAAGTGATCAAACTTCTTCAGGGTAAAATAGTGAGTAGCCGACCTGGAGAAGTGATCAACCCTTGGGATAAGTTTAAATCTTCTTTTTTTTAACTCCATAAACTTTTTATCTTGGGTAAAAAGATTTTTCTTGGGGTATAAAAAAAACCATATTTAAATTTAGCCCAAGAGTTGATGATGTATTTTCCCCAGGAAGACTGCTCACTATTTTACCCCACGAAGATTGATCACTTTTTACCCAAGAGGGAGAAAATAAGTAGAATAAATTAGTGAATTCGAATAAATTATTGTATCAATTATTGTATGAATTCTATTAATAAAATGAGATATTGTTATATGCATCAATTTTTTCATTCCTTTTTATTTTATATTTGCTTTTATTTTCTAATTTTGTATTTAATGAATAAATATTAATTTAGTTCATTTCATTTTATTTATATTTGTATATATTTAATGAATAATATCGAATCAATATTTATTTTAACTGCATAAATAAATTAGAATAAAGTAAATAAAATAAATTAGAATAATTTTTTTGCACGCTACAGTGGCCGGTTGTTCATGCATTTTAATGCATTGTAAATAGTTTTTACACGCTTTTGTTAATTTTTTGCATTTATTTTATGATTGCATATTGAATTAAAAATTCGAATAAAGTCAATAAATAAATTAGATTAAATTCAGCGTGAATTTGAATAAAAATTACGACAGCGTGAATTCGAATAAAAATTGCGACACCGTGAATTCGAATAAAAATTGCGACAGCGTGAATTCGAACAAAAATTGTGACAGCGTGAATTCAAATAAAAATTGCGTATTGAATAAATTCGAATAAAAAGTCTAATTAAGCTCAGCGTGAATTCGATATCATTACATTACATTAAATTCGGGTTGTACCTTCAAACTACAACAATTGTATTACCACTGAAATGGTAAATTCAAACTCGCTAAACACCAGGACTCCAACAATCACCCATAAGTGCTTATGTTCCATTCAAAAGATTAAATTCTTGTTAGACTCGGTTTAAATGAGGGTATTGAAGTGTCAAAAGAATGAGGTGCATTCCTTGACACTTTATTGCCTTCATCTAAACCAACCTAACATGAATTTGATTTTTTGAATGGAACAGAAGAACTTCCAGATGAATGTTGGAGAACTGACGTTTAGCTAGTTTGAATTTCCATTTCAGGGTATGACAATTGATGTAGTTGGAAGGTGCATTCCAACTACAACAATTGTCTTACCTTTAAATGAGGCAAATTCAAAATTGCCAAACAACAGCTATCAAGCCTAACAAGAATTTAAACCAGCCTAACAAGAATTTGAACTTCCGGGTGAATGCTTGGTAAATGTCGTTTGGCAAGTTTGAATTACCATATTCAAAGGAAGACAATTGTTGTAGTTGGAATGCACCTTACCCTACCTAATGACGATCTTCTGGTGAAATCAAACTTTTGATGATATCTTCAGTTGATCTCAGCAACGTCACTCGCATATCGATCCACTGGAACATGTTGTGCTCCAAAAACATGCTCGTCACATTTTCGTCGTTCGTTAATTCCACCCAACTGAATGATACTCTCCCCTCGTCGAGCGTTGGACGTTTATACCGAACAAGTTTCACCCTCCTTGTGTCTTTGGGGTTGACTCCTTGGTTGAATTCAGTCAGTTCATCCTTTAGACCACCAAGGCACCGAACCTTCAACCTCTGCGGTTCTCCGCCGTTGAATTGTGCATGAACGTCGATCCACCCGGCCATTATTGCTTCAAATCTACACAATAAGAAATTAAAAATAATAAATGAAAAACTCATTCAAACATTTCATCAAACACTTGCAGTGCAAATTATACATAAACCCTAAAACTAATAACTACAATATAAACATGCAAACATCTAAACAATTAAGCAATATAAGTCATTTGCATGTAACATTGTATCATATCTTGCAAAAAAAAGTCAAAATTTAAACAAACCCTATTCTAAAAAAATTCTCTAAAACTCAAAACTACAATATAAACATGCAAACATCTAAACATTTAAGCAACACACAAGTGATTTACATGTAAACATTGTATGATTTCTTGCCAAAAACACCAAAATTTAAACAAACTCTAAATCTAAAAAATTTCTAATTTAAGAGAGAAAATTTAACATATAAACATAAAAGGTTAATGGTGTTTGATTATGAAAACTTACTTGTTATTGGAGTGTTGTTTGATTTGAACTTGAAGGAATTTTGGATTTGGGTGATTTCAGAGAAATTTTTGAGATTTTTTGAGATTTTAGATGAGAAATGAGAAAATGAGGGTTCTGCCTTATTTAAGACAGCACGTAGCGTGAGTTAGCTAACGATGCGCCAGTTAACTCACGCTGCGTTAGTTAAGTGGCGTAGAGATTAACACTTGCGCTAATTAACTAGCACAATGGCATTTTTGAAATGTCTGCAGGTCGCGAGTGTTTTGTGCTGGGTGAAGAGCAGAATTCATAAATGGACACATCTACAAAACCAAACTACACCATTTTCTGCTTTACACCATACATTATTTAATTTTTTTTATTGTATGCATTATTCAAATTTGATGTACCTATCAGCAAGGCCGATCCAGCAGATTAAGAGGCCTAAAAAAAAAAAATTTAATGTGGCCTTTAAAAATATATATTTTTAACAGAATATTTATATAAAATCAATTTTATGGAGACCAAAACTTGAATTCATGATCAAGGCAAATTCAGACATTTTAGGTAATCAGTTAAGTTATGCAAATGTCTATAATTTATCTATCACATAATATCCGTATAACCAAATTAATTTTTTAGAGGCCTTTTTTTCCGCCCAAAATTTTGAGGCCTAAAGCCCTTACTTGAGTTGCTTGACCCTTAGACCGGCCCTGCCTATCAGGTCATAAAAACTACAAACATTATAAAGTTGTAACCATCGTCAACTGTTCAAATCAAAATAAAAGTTTCTCTTACATAATACTAAAATATCCAAACAAAAATGAGGAGTGTTATTTGAACAACCAATTTGACAACCATGATTTATAAAGAAAAAGTAGTATTGGCACGGAAACCATAGCAATAGAGAGATAAAGTAAAAAATAATGTGAGTATGAGAGAGAAAGTTATTACAATAGTTGTCACCAAATAGATGTTCAAATATCATTTCTCAACAAAAATATTGGTATATGCTCTCATTTCTCCCTATCAAGTCTATCTGCAGTATATTAATTGTATGACCTCCCTCCACTTTGGTGGCTAACAAAAATTACAAGAGGACAGCTAGGAAGATACACTTTAACACTCTTTTTACCATTTATTCATTTATTGAATGAAATCGCGTGAATCACACCACTTTATATAGGACACGTGAGTTTCATCAAATAAAAAAATAATATAAAAAAAAGAGTGTTAAAACGGATGTTCTTATCATCACTCAAATTACATACTATATTAACTTTTTTTTAGTCAAACTAAAGGTCTTGTTTTTTTATCTCTCTCAATCTCATCTGTTCACATAAAAATTTCATCTAACTCTTAGGCTTCACCCTACTTTGAAATTAACATGTACTTTTTCAATAAAGGTGGTGTTATTTTATCACTGTTTTACATAAAGGTGGTGTTTTATTTCTTACCAATTTTTTTAAAACTATGTCCATACTATTATTAGAAGATTTTCAGCAGGTTTTAAATTTATAGCATGATAGAGCGTAGGTACATATATGGTTCATAGTTGGGTGTCATGGGAGCAATGAACCTGTTATAGCTTAGATGTTGAGTGGCAAGACTTAATTAACCCTATTTCTTCCATCAATAATTGACAACAATAGACCATTCTTCAACCTTGTGGTGCACGGCTTGTGCAGTTTTCGCCTCCATTTTTTCTTATTTGTGATTCTAATTTCTATATTTCTAAATTCAATGTTTTGATATTTAATCCAACTGTGCAGTTTATGATATGGCATGTGAGATGATTATGTGGCAACTAAGTTGATGACATGAAAGGGAGTTGTCAGGGACGGATCTATGTGGTTTGATGTGTGGGCATGTGCCTACACAAAAATCTTAAAAAACTTTTTTTTACTGGCATAATGCACCAAAGTTGATATTTTGACCACATGGTCCACACTTCTCACAAATCATTTCTCTTTTGGTCCACACATATCATCAATATCTCAAATTCTTTTTTGATAATATGAATATTATATCAGATGTAAAATCAAATGAGAGATGATCAGTTAAATGATTGTTTAATTATTTATATAGATAAAAATATTTTTTATTGATATTGATATTGAAAATGAGAAAATCATAGAGAACATTTATTAATGTTACAAATTTTTATATATAATGCCTCCACTATTAAAATATCATGGATCCGTCACTCGGAGTTGTTTAATTGAGAACCCACTTAAAAAATGTCTTGGATCAAATTTGGGTGTTTTCTTGTCATATATATTTTTTTTAAAAAAACCAAATGAGACGCCAAGCCATAAAAAAGGATGAGTGCGATTTCAACTAGGTAACACCCCAATTTTTTATATTAGTTTATTAATATTATTATTGGGTAATATTAGTATTATTTAATATTATTAGTTTTTTTTTAAGCCAGGAGAGTGGACAGGCATCAAGAGGAAGTGACGACATCCCAACTAGGTTGGCACCCCGAAGAACCCCCATCCTATGCCGCCAAACTCAGAGAAAAATTTATTAAAAAACGGGAAAAAAGTTACAAGAGGGGGGACTAGACCAAAACCCTCAAGAAAAGAAAGTAGGAAAAGAAACAGAAACAAAAAATAAAACAGAAAGAAAAAGTAACAATTGACTACGGGAGCCTAGAACGAGGGAACCCACTCCGGTCCAAGAAGAAGTCAGTCTGTATAGTCGGAGGCAACACCGATAGCCAAACGTTGCCTTGGGTCGTGTGCCCCATATTCGCCAGAAAATTTGCACAACAGTTTCCTTCCCGAAAGATGTGAGATGAAATAATTTGAATTCCGTGGTTGCAAACATTATGCCAACGATTACGGAGTAAAACCGGAACAAGCGACCGGTTTTTAAAGACCAAAAGAGCGCTCGTAGAATCACTTTCTACCCATACATTCTTCCAACCCTTTTTAGCTGCATACTCCAAAGCAAGAAGAAAATCGTACACCTCAGCATAAAAAACAGTAGATGTGCCAATATTACAGACAAAGGCGCCTAAAAGGGAGCCTCGGTGGTCACGGAACAAGCCCCCACAAGCTGCATGAGAACCAATTAGAGAGCCGTCCGTGTTCACTTTAATCCAAAGGGTCGAGGGGGCCTTCCAATATACCATCAAAATATCACTAACACGACGATTGTGGGGAGAGACCGATAAAGCATCTAGAGTATGTGCATCGGAAGCAATACATTGACCAATCGAAATATTGCCACTAAAGCTAATAGCAGCCTGAATACGAACCTTTGTGGAGTGTAAAGAGGCCGTTTGGTCAGTGAAACTCAAAGAATTCCGCGTCATCCAAATACCATGGAGGGAGTGAATTACCGCAGCCAAATGGATGTCATGAATTTGGGAAGAACAATTTTGCGGAATAGAGCCAAGCAGGGCCGCAAAAGAACCTATGTCAAAAGGAGTATGAAGGAGACCGCCCAGCCATAACCAAATATTCGTTGCAAAGGGACAATGAAGAAACAAATGTTCGGAGGATTCATCCGTACGTAAGCAGAAGCTGCAAATCGAAACAATAATACAGCCACGGCGACGAAGGTTTTCATCTGTGGGCATTTTCCCATGCATAATGCGCCAAAGAATAAATGAATGCGAAGGAGGAATGCAAGATTTCCAAATTGCAGCAGCCCATGGTAAATTAACAGCAGCAGGGTTCAGAAAATTTAGAGCAAGTTTCGAAGTTAATTTACCGTCCGACGAGTGGAGCCAGACAAGGGAATCCGGCAAAGGAGCAGTAGGCAAAATGATGGCAGCAACACGGACTGCCACCTCAGGAACAGCCAGTGCTGCTGCAGGGAGCAGCAAAGCCCCATCAACAATAATGTCAGCAACTGTAGCACGCAGCTGATTGCGAATTGCGGGCGGAATTTGTAGCAGCTCCACCAGACTATCACCAACCCAATTGTCAGTCCATAAATTAATCTCTGAACTTGTACCAATTACCCAAATTGAATTAGAAGTAACTGTAACCATTTGATCTTTAATCCCCCACACCGAAGATTGAAAATAGTGTTGAATCGGTGTGCCATTTTTAACAAACCGCTTGCGGAGCAGCGTTGCCCATTGAGACGTCCCTGATAAAAAATACCAAGCAAGGTGAAGAATTAAGGACTCATTGATAAGACGTGTTGGTTTAATATCCAGACCACCTGCTGCCCAAGGACGACACATAAGTTTCCAAGAAACCGTGCAAACCTTGTGAGTGTAAATGTCACCACTCCAAATGAAATTTTTGATCCAAGAGTCTAGCTGGTGAAGGAGACGTTTCGGCCACATATAGATATGAAAAGAATACACAAGCATACCATGAATGATTGATTTAACGAGCTGCACTCGTCCCATAATTGACAGCAAAGTACCCTTCCACGTAGCAAATTTAACCTTGATTATGTCAATAATATCTTGAAAATAAGTCCCTTTCGGCTTACCTTTGAAAATGGGGCATCCGAGATAAGAAAAAGGAATGGTTCCAGCACTAAACCCAAGCATTCCCGCAATCATCTGTGACCGAGAGGATGTCATAGCCCCTGAGAAAAACCGACTTTTACTATTGTTTATAATCTGCCCCGACACCTCAGAGTAGTCATGGAAAATTTTTAGCAAGCGTCTAATATTTTGTTTGGTACCTGCACAAAAAATTAGAACGTCGTCTGCATATAAAATGTGTGTAGGAATAGAGGTACCATGACAATATGACATAGGCAGAATCTTGCCCTCGTAAGAAGTCATGCAAATCGCCCTGCTCAAAACCTCTTCCGCAATACAAAAGAGAAGCGGAGATAAAGGGTCCCCCTATCGGACTCCCCGAGAACAATTGAAGAATCCCACTGCCTTACCATTCACCAAGATGGAGAGCCGAGCTGAATGTAAGATAGCAAGTATCCAGTCAGTAAACAAATGTGAGAAACCAAATTTTCTGAGCACCGCTATCAAGAAATTCCAATCCAATGTATCAAAGGCCTTTTTAATATCGACTTTTAATGCCACATTGCCGCCAAACTATCGTTTATCAATCAAATTAATGGCCTCCGATGCAATAATAATACACTCCGAAATATTTCTATCATGAATAAACCCGCGCTGCTCCGGAGAAACAACACGCATAGCAATAATAGAGAGTCTGTCAGCTAAAATTTTTGTGACAATTTTAAATTGGAAGTTAGCAAGAGCTATAGGACGAAAGTCCCCCATGACCTGCGCTCCTGTGACCTTAGGGAGAAAAACAAGCATATTAGAGTTAATATTAGGCGGGAGAGCACCTGTGATAAAAAATTCCTGAACTGACTGAACGACATCTACTTCAATTATATCCCAATAGGTGTGGTAAAAGTGCCCACCAAAACCATCCGGACCAGGCGCTCCGTCCCCATTTAGATCAAAAACAGCGTTCTTAATTTCATCACGCAAAGGAAGCTTGAGAAGGTTATGGTTATCTTCATTCGAGACCAAACACGGAACACATCGATCCAGCATATCATTGTGAACACAATTATTATCAACGCTGAAAATGGATGTAAAATAGTTGAGCACATGTACCTCAATATCTGCTGGCTCAGTAATAACTGTATCCCCATCATAAAGAAGAGTGATAGGTTTGGCGGCAGCCCTGAACTTAGCAATTCTGTGAAAATAAGAAGTGTTACGGTCGCCGTTGATAAAGTTTTGGTCTCTTGCTTTCTCTCTCCATAAAATATCCTGATAACTTAAAGCCTGAGTAAGAATCAACCGAGCCTCTAGATCCTGAGTATACAAAGCATCCGAAAATCCTTCAGAATCAATCAAGTGTTGGATACGACTAACTTCCTCTAACGCTAACCGAACCTGTTTATCCACATCACCAAAAACTGTGCGGTTCCAAATCTTAAGTGCTTGCTTCAGATTTTTCAATTTAAGTTGTAACCGAACCATACCATTACCGCGAACATTTTTCAACCAGTTACGACTAACGAGACTACGACAATCCTCATGTTCCGTCCAAGCTTTAAAAATTTAAAAGGCACCACATGTTTAACCACATTAACATCAAGAGATAACAAGAGCGGGTGGTGATCAAATTGATGACGGACCAACGCACTACAACTAGTTAGCTGCCAAAAAGAAATCCAATCTTCATTACAAACGGATCTATCCAATCGGAGGGCAACATTCTCCATACCAAATCTACCGTTATGCCAAGTATAGAGAGGACCTGAAGTGGGAAGGTGAGTCAATAAATTAGCATTACTCCAATGAGAAAAATCCCAACAAGACGCACGCAAAGGAGGATTGCGACCCCTTTTTTCGTGAGCCCCGAGCACCGCATTAAAATCCCCAACAAACAACCAAGGACCATCAAAACAGCCTTGCAGATTAGTGAGATCAGCCCATAAAAGACGGCGAGTGACATGTGAATTACTTGCATAAATAGCCACGATATAAACAGAAGACTGCTGAAAAGTAAGTTCCAAAGCAATACACTGAGACGACACAAAAATAACAGAAGCATTTATCTCAGAACCCCAAAGAGCCCAAAGATTCGGGATCAAATTATCTCTAACATTAGTACAAAATTTAGTAACACCAATGCTACGCCAATACCAAGATGGAACCTGTGCAAACGTAATCATTGGCTCCGCCAGAAAAATAATACAAGGCTTATGTGACAGATAAAAATTCTTCAGAGCGATTTTGGTGTCTGCATTACCAAAACTGCAAACATTCCAATAAAATAAATTCATTTATCACCTGAGTTGGATCCTCCCTGAGAGCGGGTTTTGTATGGCGGCGGCTTGCCTATCTGTAGATTTTTCTTAACCTGCTCCTTCTGTTTGCGAGATAATACCGGAGTAAACGGATGCTCAGCATTAGTTTTGTCATAGTCACGAACACGCATCCAAAGGTCCAGGTCGTGCTGCACATTCAAATTGCTGTGAGGTTCAGAGACAGTCAGAACTCTGTGTCCATTTGCATCAGTGTCAAAGATACTGTTTTGAGCCAGGCGCTCCATTTCCAAAAATGTGTCGGTGTCGTCCGGGATAGATCTAACCAGTAGGGGGCCCTTTTGGGGACAGGTTTGCACGTCTTCGTGCGCTACAATATGTTGAGTTGGCGACGTCTCCCTATCAGAAGCGGAGGCCTCCAAATCAACGATCAAATAATGCTCATCAAAATGGGCATCAGAAGATGAAAGTGTCACAGGTTCATTCGAAATCTGGGGCATCTCCAACTCCTCCCGTGATTCTGAATAAACTTGTTCCACATCATCCGAAAGCACGTCATCGTGCACATCATCAAGGGAAGCTAACTCCAACACAGGGCTCGACGGCAATGTTCCTTGGGGGATCTCATCAGCCACGCATGTGGGTGTCTGAGGAAGTGTTGGAGGCGCAGTGTCTGAAGCAGCAGCAGCAGTCGTATTTTCTTTTGGATCGGTAGGCGCTGCAAAAGCGTTGGATGAACCTACACCAGAGGGATTCTCTTTCGTAGGCACCCAATGAGGTTTTTGTAACCGGTATCTACGTCTTCCCTTTAGCAACTTTATCCTTATACATGATTTCCTTCCTTGGGTACAGCCAACGACAATTCGTAACATGTCCAAGGGTCTGACAATGCGAGCAAAAGTCTGGAATTCTTTCATAAACCACTTCCACAGGATAGGAAGCACCTTCCGCTCCACTATAATTTCATGAAAAATCTTTTTGGAGAAGTCTATGTCGACTAAAATACGGGCATAATGTCCAAAAAGACGTTTCAAAGTCGCATTGTCAAGGACTTGCGGCGTGCCAACCGCACTAGCAATCTCTCGCAAGGTCTGCTCCATCCAATATTCTTGTGGCAGTGCCATAAGTCGGATCCATACTTACGCATGTGTGTTTCTCTGGTTATGCATATCAAAGTCCACAGTCCATTCAAATAGTCGTAAAACCCCTGGCTTCAAGTTTAAAGTTCCCATTGCCCAAACATTTTGCATATCAGATTCATTGGCAAAAACGAATTCATAGAAGCCCCTACCTAGAGAAAGCAAAGACCAAGGTGCAGTAGTCTTCCATTGTTTTCTAAGCTTGTCCTCGATTTCCTTCGATGCATACGGCTTGTCCCCTTTGTTGAGGACCAGCCTCCCACGAAGGTTTCTCTTACAAAAGTTGACCCCCTTTTCGTACAATGGCTGAGTAATACGAATGGAAAGAGTTTCCCCACGTATTATAGGTCGCGGAAGATTATCGTTGGTGACTTTACTGTGCGATGCCACCAGAGCTTGTGCAAAGGACTTCGGTGGTGCCTGTGCTGCTGGAGTCGCAGCTGGTGAAGGGATTGCCATGGGAGATGGCGTTGCCATGGGTGTTGCAGCTGTCGGCAATGAAAACTCTGCCTGCCAGTCGAACGGCATGGCAGAAAACTTGAAGGAAACAGTCAAGACACAGCAACAAACGTGCAGTTGTGATGAAATTGGTGAGGGAGGAAATCAATTGGGGAAAAGAAGAAGAAGAAGAAATTCAGCGCGGTGGAACCCTAGCAGAGAGGACGCATCCTAGTATTATTTTAATAGATACTATTAATTTAATTGTTCGTAGTTATTAGGATAGTTAATGAGGAAGTGAATGAGTTGCTTAGTCGGTTAAAGAATAGGAGAAAAATAGTGTTTATGACGAAAATAACGGTTTAGCAAGAATAAGAAAGTAGACTGCAAACAAAGGTGTAGTTGGTAAACTGAGTAGTGTTTTAATGATTTAAGCAGAAGGAGGTGTAGACATCAAGGTTGGGTAGTTACAAGATAATAGTAACCAAATGAGAGGTGCAAATAGTAAGCTTGTTAAAAAGATTAAGTGAGAAACAACCCCGATTTGTAGTTATAAATAGAGGAGAACATTAGAGAATTAAGGTTACATAGAAAGAACAGAAGTCAGAAAGCTAAAGAAGAAAATTATGGTTAAGAAGCAAAGCAGACAAAGAAAGAAAAGCATAGGGAGATATTCAATCGTAGGAATTCATGAATTCGACAAACTAGAGGTAAGGGGAGAGTTATATTCAACAAAAAAGGTTGTATATTCATGTGGGTAGTGAAGGGCTCTTAAGCTTTGATGTTTTAATTATTCTTATGATGAATTCATTATTTTATTCTATCCATTTGTGTTGTCATAACTGTGATTTTGATTGTAGTTATTAATTTGTGAATTTGGTGTTGTTGAATGATGATAATTTATGCCCATTTGTGTTGTCATTACATCATTACTCAACATCATAATTACCCATTATCATTTTTTCTAACATCATCCCTTACTTTAACTTATGCCTTTCTATTTAAGATTACCTTCGTCTTATTTCTTCACCTAACATTTTCATTACCTTAAACTACTTCATCATTCTACCTGTTCATTCTGGCTCTACACTCTTCTGTCTACTACTATCTTGAGCTCATTACTATTCTAAGAAATCTACCTACATCATCCTCCACTATTCTAAACCATCACTACATATCTCTTCTTATAATCGTCGTTCACCATATTAACCTATTCATGTTTTAACTCACTGTGTAACCACACCATCTACACTGTTAATGTCTCATCTAATTAATCTTAATTAAATTAATATCTTCCCTCATTTTTATTATAATCTCCAACCTTCCCCATTACTTTAACTCTTACTCACCACTTAATCCATTTCATCATTTACTCGCCATCCTAAACAAAATATGTCATCGTCATTAGTCGTCTTTTTTAAGCGACATCTATTACATCATTCATCATATATCATCGTATTACAACATTAGTATAGCTTCGTCTATTAATATCATAGCACTTACTCAAACATGTAGTTCGTGTCTTCGTTAATTCAACACAATATTTAGATCTCACTCTCGTCATTAATCTTATCTCCATTTCCTACCCTCTTGTCCTAGCGACATATCTTATCCTCCGGTCTCAATTTGAAGTATTCACTACTCTGTCATTACTTCTTATAATATCTACCTTCATATGCGACCAGGTTTATTAAGTCATAAGACTCTACCCTCTCATGTTATTTCGTCGTTATTATCGTTTATCACCTTAGACACTAACACCTTGCACTCGTCTTGATGGAGTTTACACTATGATTTTAATAGATAATGTTAGACTTATTCTTCGTCCTATGGTTATTCTATTATCACCTTTATTGTTCCAAGATCCATTCATAACAATGCCTTTTCCTCCCCTTAACCATCCCTTTACGATTCTAACTTTAGTTTCACTGAAAAATTGAGGTAATCACATTTTATTATGCCTAAGCACATTCCCTGATATTTTTTATTAGTTTAGGACCATTACTTTTACTTCTCACTCTAACGGCTCTCCTAAAATCCTTATAATTTTCAAAGTGGTTTTGGAGTCCATTGAAAGGGTTGTGCTGAAATCTCATGGAAAACGCAGCATGACCTACATGCGAAATTTTAATCATAACTCAAACCAAATCTAAAGGAAAGATAACACCCATATATACAACTTTCATGAAGGAACCTAAATCCAATTCGTTACAGAGAGGGGTGCAAAGGTTGGTTTTCCTAACCCTAGACAGAGTGTACGACTGTGCTGACCTCTGTGTAGTAATTTGATCATAACTCAAGTTTTTGACGTCCTATTGGAGTCAATCCAAAGCCACATGAAATATAATATCCATATCTAAATCTTTCATGTTTACATGGAAACCTAGTTCAGAACAGAAAAGAGTCGATAAGTTGGTTTTCCTAAGCCTCGGAAAAGAGCACAACCCTAACGACATTGTTGACCACTGTGTAGTATTTGAATCATATCATGAGTTCTAGATGTTGGAATAAGGTCAAACCAATGCCAAATTAAATATAACATTTTAGATACAACTTTAATGAGGACATCAAAACCTAGTTTTGAACGGAAAAGTCCCAGTTTTTATTTTTGTTTTCGGTTACAGAAATTTGCGATTTCGCCTGAGGGGAACTTTCTTAACTCCGTTTTCGACCCTAAACTCGCCAAACACAACCCTAATATTCACTCCATGATTATCCCGTCATTTAAACACTGAACCTTTTTTAACCTACCGGATTATCCACTCTTTTTAAGACTAAAAACTCTATTAAAAAAAAAAAAAACTAAACTAGTTTTCGTCAATTCTCATCATTCAACTTCATCTTTCAATTTGTTCATCATCATTCTCTCATAAATATTCATATCATATTAGAAACAACATATTTAAATTTAAGATAACCCTCCCACATAGATTAAGATACCCTAAAGTGCAAAGATTCTCCCCCTTACCTCGATATTCTGCAAATTGATGAATTCCTATTTGAATATCTCTTTGGCCGTCTCTTTATGCCTCCTTTCCTCTTAACCCTAGTTTTCTTCTTTTGTCTCCACTATCATTTTCTCTATTTTGTTGTAACCCTAATTCTCTAATCTTCTCTCTATTTATAAACACCAAGAGTTTGTTTCTCACTTAATCTTTCTAACATGTTACTATCTGTGCTCCTGATTTTCGGATATCAAACCATTAATTGATTTGAATCGTCATCTTTGAACTCTCGATTTTTATTCGTGGGAAGGAAAAAAATGAGTAAAAACCCTTATCGAGACTTTGGATTCGGGGGTTGGTTACGCGAAGGGAAGGTGCTAGCACCCTAATCGTCTACGGTATTCCGTAGGAACCTCTTACCTAACTTATCTTGTGCTAAATTGATTTGCTTATTTGAAAATTATTACCTAAAAGTCTAAGTGAAAGAATGGAGGGAGAAGAAGTATGTTTTTGGTTATTTTTATTTGATTTGGAAGGATAAAAATCCTATGCCTACATACCCTTAAAGAAAAGGGATCAAAACCAATGTAGTTCACCTAAAAAGTTTCTTTTTGGTGGGTTAGGTTGATTTTAAGATTTTTGAAAATGGGTTTTAAGAAGAGAAAGAGGCCTCAAGGCATGAGATAAAGGAAACAAGTGAGGTTGATTGATTTTAAAGTTTAAAAATGGTTGAAGTTGAATTAAGATTGATTGAGAATTTGATTAAGAAAATAAAGAGAAAATGTTGTTAAGAAAATGATTTTTGAATTTGACATGTTTAGGTTTTTTGATAAAAAGGTTTTTTTTCTAAACTAACAGTAAGCTAACGTAACGACGTACAAGAAATAAATGTGAAGTGTCGGTGCATGTGTCGGTGCATGTGTCGGTGCTTGTGTCGGTGCTTGTGTTACCTACATTATTACATCAATTCCTAAATACAACCCTAAGGCCTTTATGCCGAAATAAAATGCAAGAAATAAAACTTACATCAATTTCCTATTTATACACACTAAGTCAATGACAAAATAAAATGATGAGAAAATTAAATATGCATGCTATGATTCTAAACAAAGATTAAATCGTTAGTAAGCATAAGGAAAATTGTGATGAATGAGACATAAGAAGTAATAAGCAAAAAATTAAGAATAGACATGTGAAAATAACAAGTAACAATTAAAATTATCATATAAAGACACAATTGAAAGCAAGTGAAGAAATGAGCAAAAAATTAAAAGAAACGAGTAGGATGAATTTTTTTGAGAATTAGAGAAAACTAAGATGATAAGAACAATATTTTTGGAATTTTTTTTATTTGAATGTTTTTGTTATTTTGAATGATATATAAAACTAACGTAGCAATGAAATAAAAGTATGAGAATTTTGTAGTTAGAGAATTTTGTAGTGACGTTGGATCACCACAAAATCTTCTTTTTTTTGTATTTTTTTATAACATAAAGCAAAACAAAAATAAAATAAATACCTTGAAACCGAAAGGGACAGAAAGGAGTAGAAAAAGAAGAAAGACTCGTCAACACAAGTCAAAAGAGGGAGAAGAGAAAAAAAGCACAGGAAGCATCAACTGTGTATTTCGGTGTGTTGAATGCATTGTGTGAGCCCTCTATTTATAGAGAAACTTCCCAACTAATAGGTGAGAAACTTTGGGAACAAGTAATTCATCTAGTACAAAAATATGCCAATTGTCTACCAAAATATATCATATTGAGTACAAAAATATATTATTCAGTACATAAATATGTTATCCAGTACATAAATATATATTATTGAGTATCAAAATATATTTCAGATCAAGCACTAAAATATATTAGATTGCCTACCAAAATATATCATATTGAGTACAAAAATATATTATTCAGTACATAAATATGTTATTCAGTACATAAATATATATTATTGAGTATCAAAATATATTTCAGATCAAGCACTAAAATATATTAGATTGCCTACCAAAATATTTTAGATTGTGTTCCAAAATATTCTAGATTGCGTTCTAAAATAATTTAGCAAAACTTGGGGACAAGAAAGCACTTTTTAATAATGACCAAATTAATTATTTAATTTATCATTTGCAAATAAAAATTTTCTAGTGCTTACTTCGTTCACACAATTATGTACCCCCATTATATAATCTTAGGTCAAAAATTGGGGTATCTCTGCCGAAATTTCGTCTAAAACGACGGACATTTCCGGTTTTAAAAGTACGAACGAAATGTGTAAAAATAGAGAAAAGTGGTCAAAATTTGGGGTATGACACTATCCACACCTCTATTTTGGTTACTATTCTTGTTGTACCTTCCCCACCTTTCTATTCACACATCTCTCTGCTTAAATCATTAAAACACTACTTAGCTCCCTAACTACACCTCTTTTCTACCTAATTTTACTAATCCATCTCTGTTCGCAATCTACTTTCTTATTCTTTCTAAAAACTATATTTTCTTCCTAAATATTATTATCTCCTTACCTATTCTCCCAATGAATTTGAAGAATTAAATTAATACTATCTAACAACCAATACTAATAATAAAAATAATACTAATGTTGTCTAATATTAATATTAATAAATTAATATTAAAAATCGAGATGTTACAGAAGTTGCAACAAAACTACGATTTCTATCACATGTCAAGTGTGCATAGTCATGCGCCTACATGGCATGACCCGTGCGCATATTTCTGCCATTTTGTGTGTTTTTTTAGGGGGGGCACGATCATGCTCCCTTCCCTAGACTTAGAAAAACCTATTTTTATCCCTCAATTGAGTTCCTAAGGTGTAGGATAGGATCTCGAAGCAACATATCAAAGGAAAGTAAATTTAGGTGTCCTAAGAGTGATTTCTTAAAACAACGGTGAGTTCATAACAACGAAGTAGTTCAAGGAGTACAAGACGATTATAAGATGAGAGATGGGGTGATGACTTAAAATAGTTGATGATGATAAAGGTGGATTCCTTATAATAGTAATGAGTCTAAGATAGAAGTAGATAGAAGAGTGTATGACCAAAAGGAACAATTAAATTGGGGAAGTGGTTTAAGATGAATGAAGATATTAGGTGAAGAGATAAGACCAGCGTAATTGAAAATAGGAAGGTGTAAGTTAAAGTGAGGTTAATGCTAGAGATAATGATAATGGTGAGGTAAAGACTTTAGGTTAAAGAGAAGGAGGTGATCCCTATGAGAGGGTGGTATTTCCAAGTGTTACTTTAATCACTTATACTGCAAACAATTTTACTAATACGGAAAGTATTGCTAACCTTAATCACCAGTTTGGATTTATTTGCTTTTTAAAATAATAATGGATAGCACTATATTATTTTCATGAGTTGTGGATCGGATTTTTTGAAGTTTGAATTAGTGAATTCAATTGCTACCGATGATCTTAGGCTTTAAAATTAAATTGAAATTGATTCACAAATATTTGGTATCTATGAACTAAGAGTTAGTTGTTAAAATCACGCACTAAATCAAATATGACATGCGTGTCGTGTCAATTTACGGGATATTAAATGATATGTAATTGATGAATTATTTAACGATGTGTAAATAATGAGATATTTGACGCTGTGTTATCTAATGATTTATTTAAAGATGTGTAGTGTCGAGTCTGAAAATTATGTGTATTGTTAATGTGGCTATTTGACATTCATGCATTCATGGTCGAGTCTATTTAATGAAGTGATTTAACGATGGGAGGATAAATCAATAACATACATGTGATATCCAAAATATTTAACGATGAGTAAGTTTGCTACCACATGCATGTATGGTCGAGTCTAGGAGCATTGCACACATAACGGTGTTCCTTTGATAAGATGTGAATTTCATGAATGATAATTGCTTTTGTGCAATGTTCATCTTATGATATATATATATATATATATATATATATATATATATATATATATATATATATATATATATATATATATATATATATATATATATATATATATATATAATTGATGATTTTTTTTGTGTGTGTTTAATCTCTGAGTCTATTCATTATGTTTATGCAATCTTCTTATTTTGGATATATCATCACCCCAATTACGGATTGGGCGTATGTACCCTTGTTTGGTAAAGATATTCAGGACGAAGAACTTTAGACGCTGCGAGCTTGAAGTACGACGAGGAGTCTTTCTCGTCAATCCTTTTTTTATTAGGAGTTTATTTTGGGTCAATGCTGTGATTCTGCAACACTAGGGAATTGAGGTTTTTCTTTTATTTTTGTTTTGGAATTCATATTTGAATTCAACTTATTTGTTAAGATAATGTGACGTTGTTTTGAACTTATTTCCACCGAACTGTTTTTAATTAATTTGAAGTACTTTTTGAATGATGGGAATGTGTGACATCATTTTGTGTTGAATTATTATTTGTATTTTAATTTATAAAATAATTGTTGCGAATAGAGTGTTACATTGTGTTGTAAATTATTCTCAAATAAAAATTAACATATACATATAAACATCAATTGAATATAAGCAAAAGAGAAGGATCGATAAACTTATATGTTCTTAATAATTTTAGATAGCTAGAGTACTGACATAACTCTGTCAATGTCCTTCACCAACAACTCATATGTAACCTGCAAAATAATAAATAGTTATATAATATGAGGCGTGACAAAGTCGCTATCTTTAAGGATTTATCCGTCTCATAAGTGTATATCCTCCTAGGATACAACATGTTCTTCTCTAATATAAATCATATCAATCATATCAGAGATGATAGAACAACTTGAATTTTCTAAACACAAGAGATATAACCCAGGAAAAATATTGAAAGAGAAGAAAAATATTCTATTGTGGGCACTATTTATTTTGATTAGAATGAAGGAAGTGAATTTTGATGTCAAAAATATGTTCTGATAATAGGATGGATATATTGTATGAGTAATTTTGTATAGAAGTATTGAAGAAGTTTGTCACGTATCTAACTTGTCTGACTGCAAAGCATTTATAGCCAATACTGTTTTATTTTAAGAGAAAAATAAGGAACACTCAGTGATGGTAGTTCCTAATTTTAAGTTACAAAGGAATAACCATAGTGTAATATATTACACCTCATGCATAAATATTTGACCAAGTAAGCAAGTAAACATGTGAAACATATTTTTGATGAGCTAAATTTTAATTAACTTTTGAAATAAAATAAAACTCTAAAATTACACACATTGTATTATAAAAGAACAACCAAATGTTAGTGTCAAGGGTCCGAAAATGGTCACAGTGAATTAAGAGGCCAAGTTCTAGCTAGGGTTAGAAGCTTTAGAGTTCTCACTCCATCTCATATTCTGAATAGATGAGTTAGGGTTACTTGGTGATGGTTTTAGCTGACCACTTTCTTTCAAGAATTGTAATATTGTACTAGCTATATTTATCTATTAATTTAACTTTTCATGTTTTCATTTATGTTTTATTTCATCTCCATCTTCTTGGTTCTGCTCACCATGAGCTAAACCCCTTCTTGTGGTTTAGACATGGTGAGATTATGATACTCTTTGCTTAGGATTCATAAAGCTATAGTTTCGCGCTTCTTTCAAGCAAACTGATTTAACTCAATCTTTGAAAGTAAAACTTGATCTCTTCTTCTTTCAATGTTATAGTTCCCTAAGTCCGAAAGGGTATAAGAATGGAACATGCTTGTTTGATATGAGTTAGTCCATATGCATTGATGGGTAAATGGATCAAGAGAGACTAATTTGCACGAGTACTAGATTTCGGAAGAGTCTGGAAGCGCTGAGATCTTACACTTGAGTGGGAAATGTTGATGACCTAATCTAGCAACGTTACATGTTAAGATTATGTGATTGTACTCCGACCGGTAGTCTTCACATGTTTAACGTGAAGGCTGAGTGCACAACACTCCCAGCGGCCACCAGGTTGCCAGGAAACCATAGAAAGTTATAGCTTTGTAGATCGTAGTAAAACTTTGTCATAACTGAAGCTTTGTTTAAACCACACTTTTAACTTTGAGAATTTCTAAATCTTTTTAATTGTTTTCCCAAACCTTTGACTTTTATTTTATTGTTGTGACAAATGATTTACTTTATTTTCTTGGAAACAAGTTTATTACTGGAAAGGTATAAAGAGTTATAGCTCCCCAGTTCATGTGGGATCAATATCTTTTTATACTGTAACTTGGACAATGTATACTTAAACTAAGTCTTTCCATCTTAAAATACTCATAGTGTTTTGGGAGACACCACATCTCATCTTATGTTATTCTAAGCATATTTTTCAGGTTTTAGAATAATTGTCTATGATTCACAAGATATTTTGCAATGTTTTCATTTCGAGACATGCAATTCTGGTTTTCCCGAAACCAAATAATTATTAGGCGATTTTAATGTAATTCACTGCAAAATCATGCAAATCAGCAAATCAAAGCATCTTATGGGGACTTGGGAGGACAGGTTGAGAAATTACAAAGTGGAGAAATTCTGTTACAAGTTTCAAGGAAGAAAACACTCAAAAAGACTAAGAAAAATGGAAGAAATTCTCAAATCCAACAATTGAGCAACCTTCTCTTAAACCATGTGTTATACCCTGATTTTGGACCTAAAAATACTCATTCAAACTTCTTTTCTAACAACCAATATTTGTCAATTCTCTGTTATTTTACTCTGAATCTTTACTTTCCTTTTAAAACATATTTTACTGCCTCTGTCTATCTTTTCTTGCATTTTATTTCAAAAATCATACAAAAGGGTATTTTGGTCATTTCCTGCAGTGGAACCCATTTTTGTCCCTGTGTTTGCCTCTGAGTCTTTTTAATTTGTCTGTACAAATCATTGTTGAGTCTTTATTTAAAAAATCATTTCAAAAATTGCATCTGAGTCAATTCGAGTCAGTTTAGTCCCTAGGGGCATTTTGGTCTTTTCCTGTCAAAATTTCGGCAGGGAGGTATTTTAAAATACCTCATGTCAGTAATTGGTTCGTTTTAGTCCTTTTGTTGATTTTATTTTTGGTTTCACTTTACGTTTTTTTCAAATTACCAATTTTAGTCCAATTTTATTTTTAATTTCATTTTAGTCCCTGAACAGTTTCTAAATTGCATTTTAGTCCAAAATTCTTAAAATTACTTTTCAGTCCTTTTTTTTTTTATTGCAGTTTAGTCCTTCAATTTTTCTTTTTTGCAGAAAGGTCCAAGTCCAGATGGCAGCGCCTCATTGGTCCAAAATCACACTTGGCAGCCTATAAAAGACGCATTTACTGTACAAGCCAGAGGATCCATTCATTCCACGCCACCTCAACAAACACTTTCCAACTTTCTCTTTCTGATCAAAAAGATCAAAACTCAACAATTTTCCAAAAAATCACGATGAACACTCAAGAACATTCATCATCTTCCAAACCCTAACCGTTTCCAAATTCCACCAGAATCAACACAAATCATCACAAACCATCACAAATCAACACGAATACCAAAAATCAGTGCAAAAATCAACAAAGAATCAACAAGATCTCTCGCGATTCTCAGAGATCCAATACGGAATCATCATCACCGAATCAGCCTCTTCGCAATACAAGTGCGAATCCATCACCATTAGGTTGACGGACTCAAGCACGATCACGAAGAAGACGCGAAAAGAGAGAAGAGAAGGAGGGTAAAGAAACCGAATCGGAACCGTGAAACACGCAGAGCGCGCGCAACTCCAGACCGTAAAACAGAGGCATCAACGGCGAAGAGGTAATCCTTCGCTTTCCTCACTTCTCCTTTCCTTTTCATTTCCAAAGATTTCGCAAGGTTCAAATTTAGATCTACTCCGTTTGGAACTTTATTTTAAAAATCTAAGCTCAGATTCGAGAAGTAGACAAAAAAGGATATCTTAAAACATAAAAAAATTTTGAAAACGGAGAAGTTCGTCCAACTCCGGCGGCGGCACCGCCGCCCTTGGGCGGCCGGCCACCACGCCGGAGGAATGAACCTCACCGGGGAAGATGAAGATCTTCCCCATTTTTTCCAGAATCCGGCGAGGTAGAGAAGAGAGAAGTGAGAGCTTCTCTCACTAGGAGAGTTAGAGAGAGAGGAGAAAGGAATGAATTGGACCGGTGTCCATATGTTTATATAGACACCTGAACCGGTCCGGTTCATTTTGCTTTCATCCTGGACCGTTAGATCTAGGGTTTTGTTGATTGAATGGCTGTGATGCTTTGTTTCCATATGCTTGATCCGTGTTACCATGCGCTGCGTGTTTTGAACCGTCAGATCTAGGTCTGGATCAATCCAACGCCTCTGAGGCCTTTGGATGATCCAGGTCCAGTCTGCATTGGGCTTTGGGTTGGGCTTAAGGTTCCTTTGCGTTTTTGCTATTTTTTTTGTGCTATTCACACCGTTTTTCTTGCTATTTGAACCAGTGCTTTAATCAAAAATCTTGATAAAATTTCTAAAAAATTCATGCTTGCTTTTTGACGTTTTCTTGATGTTTTTATGACATTTTTGCATATTGAGGTTGATAAAATCTTGTATGATTGATTCATAGCATTTTAATTCTTTTTGGATTATTCCTTATGAATTTTTTTGTCATATCTTTGTCCTTGATTTGTGGATATGTGATAAAAGCCTTTTGATGTGTTGATATGAGATAGTTATGCCTATAATCACATGCTGATCTTGCTGTTTTGGATTGATTCATGAAACCTTGATTTTGTGAACAATATATGTGTATTTTGGGAAATGAAAAGCTAAGCCTATTTTTAAAAGGGGTTGGTATGAAATCATGCATGAATGCTTCCAATAATTCCATGTTGTAGCTTGAGATAAAGAAAACCATTTCAAAATTTACCATGGCATGAGAATTAGAGGCCACAAATGCTTTAAGTTTCATACCAAAATTCTTAGGGTTTGTTATCATTTTATTACTATCTTTGTGCCATCTTATATGCTTTTGTCTCTTGTTACTTTTCATGCTTTCTTTCACTAACAAGTTTATCTCCATATTTCATGCATCTCATTAAGCATTGCATTCCTATTTCAATTTTACATAGTTTAGTTTTTTTTGTATTCTTTTATTTTCATTTGGGAAATGTAATATTTAGGTAGGTTTTATTTCTTTTAAATTTCTTACAAAGACCGTAGAATGTAACTAGGACAATGTAAAGGACTATGGACACTATAAGGGATGTACACCGACACAAGCACCGATACGCACACACGTTGCATGATTACCGTTTAGATGTATGTTTAGGAAACGCGATCTTTAGACAAATGCCAATATTCCAAAAAAATAATAAACTAATTCCATCACTCAAATTTTTCCAAACAAACCTTGGAGTCAAAACTCCATTGATTTTCTTCCTTTATTTTCTTAAACAAATCCAAATGAATCCTAATTCCTACTTAGACTTTTTTAATAAACAATTGAACCAACACTCACCATTTCTTTCTCTTATGCCTTTAAGGCCTCTTTCTTTTCTCCAAAACCATTTTCCAACAAAAATTAAAATCAATCAAACACATGAAAACAATTTTCGAGAACGAACTACGTTTGGTTTTGATCCCTTAAAAGGGTACGTAGGCAATGAGTCAAAACTCCTCCAAGCCAAATAAAAATAAGATCTCAATCATCTTCTCTCCCCCATTCTTCACTCAAATAAAACACCTTTTCTTTCAATAAGTAGGCAATAAAAATAAAGCGTAGAAATAAACTTAGGAGAACGGTTCTTATGGAATACCATAATCGCTCCGGGTGTCTAACACCTTCCCGTAGTGAAAACGACCCCCGAACTTCGAATCTAAGGGTTTTTTCTCAATTTTGCCCTTCCCAAGAAAAAATAGAGAATATCAAAGATTGAAAGGTTCAAGCCTAATTTATGACTTGACACCCGAAAATCGCGATAACACCATGCTCAACTTCCCTAAAACTCCTCTTTATTGTAACACCCCGTTTCCCAAAATCAATTTAATTATAATTATAAAATCAGAGTTCAACACCAAACGGCATGTCACACTACTAAACATAAATTCTTAAATAGATTAAAACTATTTAACAACATCCTTCATAAAACTTCATTAAACTGCAGCGGAATATTCTTCAAAATTAAACTCCATTATCCAACATTAATCTTGGCACTAGGCCTCAACATAAAAATTCAACATTAAACATGGACTACATTAACTTGTTCCAAAATTTGATACATAGGTAGAAATTTAAACTATAAATCCCATCCCACGCATCAGAGTCCTAGACACATTGAGCCACCACCAACTACTCAGGATCACCTGCAAGTTACCCATAGGAAGGGCAACATTTTCAAGCAGAAGGGGTGAGATTCACGACAAAATATAAGTAAGGAATTCATCAATTGAATCTAACACCCTATCAGATAATTCATCCACATTATTATTTACATAACATCACTTTCGCATTTTATCAACAATATTAATTCATAATCCTCTCAACAACAAATGCAACTTATCACCACTCCACTAAGACTCCTCTAAACACCCATGCATGTGGTACCAAAAATCAGGGTCGTGACCCACACCGCTGTCGAATGGTTAAAGCATTCTCATCAGGACATAAGTCCTCACCACTACACCACTTTGAGTAACTAGTACTCCACCACTTTGAACGACTAAGCATTCCAGAGCCGAAGCTCTCCCACTGTTATGCTAATGCAACTAACCCCTTGAGTATATCTACATACCAACCAACCTATACATATACATAATATATGATTCACCATCCAATTTACAAATTTAAGGAAATTTTAATTAAGTACAACATACATTTCAGCCAGCATCTATTCATCATAACCATCCAAGACATCTAGGAAATATATATCAACATACAAGCCATGCTTAATTCAACAAATAAATCATCCAAACAACAATAGAAATCAGACCAACAAAAAAAACTGGGCAGCTCGCCTCGCGAGCACATCTGCTCGCTATGGCGAGCTCAGAAAATCAGGTACTCGCCATGGCGAGTTGGAGGCGAACTCGAGGCGAACAGAAATATGGTGCTCTCGGGAAAAATGCTATTTTTCTCACTCAAACCTCAATTCTAAGCTCCCTAATCATCTTTTAAACCTAAAACTTGCCCCAGTCCTCTTAGAAATCATCTAGGTACGTGAAACTACCCAAAATACGGCTTATAACAACATTTTAAAAATCCAGATTTTCACAAGGCTACTCGCCATGGCTAGTTGTATCCCTCGCGAGGCGAGCGATGAAGTTGTTCACTCGCTATGGCGAGCAATGGCTACTCGCGAGGCGAGCGATGAACTTCTGTACGGGCAGAATGCAGATTTTTCCCAAAAATCCCATTTTTCCTCAATTCACTCCCCAAATTAGTTTACAGATATGCAATGAAAGGTTTTATGCACTCAGAACCCATTTCTAACCTCAATTCTACGATTCCTACACCCAAAACCCCTTAACCAACCAAAAACCTAACTCCTCCCAATTCTCACATAAACCTGTTAGAACAAAATCAGAATTCAGAACCTATAGAATTGCGGTAAACCTCACCCTTACCTTAGAATTGCAGAATAAACACAGCAGAAAATGGTTCCTAAGCTCCTCTCCCTTGCACTAGTTTTTCTCCCAAAACTTGACTGTTTTCACGTAAAACGTTTTTCTCTGTTTTTCTTTCCTTAACTCCCAAAGTGTAACTCCCCTAATTAGCAATTAACTCCCACTAACTTTACTAATTATTTCATAACCCCCAAATTCTAATTTATCATATTTTCCACTTATTCTTATTATTTAATAAAATAATCATATAATATATATATATATATATATATATATATATATATATATACACCACATAACTCACCAAAAACCAAATAAATGACACCACACAATTAAAAATAATTAAATAAAAATTAGAGTGTTACAACTCTCCCCAAATTATTGAACTTTGTCCTCGAAATCTTACCTCAAACAAATATCTCAGGATAAGAGTCCCTCATCTTACTTTCCAGCTCCCAAGTCAAACTTTCACCAGTTGCTCCGCCCCAAACGACTCTCACCAAGGGTATTTCCTTGCCCCTCAATGCCTTTACTTTCCGATCATCGATCCTCAACGGCAAGGTCTCAACTGTGAGATTGTCCCTAACCTGCACATCATCTCTCGGAATAACATGTGAAGGATCTGCTACATACTTCCGAAGTTGTGACACGTGAAACACATCATGCAAGTTCGATAGATGTGGTGGCAAGCCAACTCTATATGCCACCGTTCCGATTCTCTCTGAAATCTGATACGGACCAATGAACTTCGGAGTCAACTTTCTCGATTTCAAAGCACGTCCTACACCCGTCATCGGAGTCACTCTTAGAAATACATGATCACCCTCTTGAAACTCAAGGGCCTTTCTCCGCTTGTCATGGTAACTCTTCTGTCGACTCTGTGACGCTTTCATCTTCTCTCTGATCATCTTGACTTTTTCTATAGTCTCCTGAACCAAATCCGGTCCCAACACAACACTTTCTCCTGATTCAAACCAACACAACGGAGTCCTGCACCTTCGACCATACAAAGCTTCGAAGGGTGCCATTCCTATACTCGAATGATAACTGTTGTTGTAGGTGAACTCTATCAATGATAGGTGACTATCCCAAGCTCCACCCTGTTCAAGCACACACACTCTCAACAAGTCCTCCAATGATTGGATCGTCCTCTCTGACTGACCATCTGTCTGAGGATGATAAGCCGAACTCAGTCTCAACTTCGAACCCAAAGCGTCCTGTAAACTCTTCCAGAACCTAGAAGTGAACCTCGAATCCCTATCCGACACAATACTCGAAGGAACTCCATGTAGCTTCACCACACTATGTATATAAATCTCAGCCAACTGAGCTACTGGATAACTGATGTTGATAGGAATAAAATGTGCCGACTTCGTCAACCTATCAACCACAACCCAAATCGAATCATGTCCCCTCGGAGTGTTTGGTAAACTCGTCACAAAATCCATAGAAATACTATCCCATTTCCACTCCGGTACATCCAATGATGTCAACAATCCTGCAGGTTTCTGATGTTCAACCTTAGACTTCTGACAAGTTAAACATGCATACACGAAATGAGCAACATCTCGCTTCAACCCAGACGACCAAAACAGCTTTTTCAAATCATGATACATCTTCGTAGCTCCCGGATGAATGCTTAAGCTACTCTTATGACTTTCCTCTAGGATTAACTTTTTCATTTCTTCATTATCAGGAATACAAATTCTACCTCTGAATCTCAACACACCCTGATCATCAACCTTGAAGTCACTATCTTCAATGCCATTACCAGCAACCATCAGATCAACCAACTTGACATCCACCTGCTGTGCTTCTCGGATACTACTCAGAAAATCACTGTTAATCTTTAGCATCCCCAACTGTACGTTTTGAGGCGACAACTCACATACCAAACTCATGTCTCTAAACTGTTCCAGCAAATCGAATTCTTTTATCATCATAGCAGACATATGCAGTGTCTTCCTGCTCAATGCATCAGCGACTACATTAGCTTTTCCCGGATGGTAATTCAACCCAAAATCATAATCTTTTAACAGCTCAAGCCATCTCCTCTGCCTCATATTCAATTCCTTCTGATCAAACAAGTATTTCAAGCTCTTGTGGTCACTGAACACTTCAAATCTGGAACCATACAAGTAGTGTCTCCAAATTTTTAAAACAAAAACCACCGCAGCTAACTCCAAATCGTGAGTGGGATAATTCTTTTCATGCACCCTTAGTTGTCTAGAAGCATATGCTACCACCTTGCCATCTTGCATCAAAACACCTCCTAAACCCAGCTTAGACGCATCACAGTAAACAACGAATGGCTCTTCCGGCTTAGGTAAGATCAAAATAGGAGCAGTTGTCAATCTTTTCTTTAATTCATTGAAACTACTCTCACACTGAGCATCCCACACAAAGGACTTACCCTTACAGGTTAACTGAGTCAACGGCAACGCTAACTTTGAAAATCCTTCTATGAATCTGCGATAATAACCAGCCAAACCCAAGAAGCTTCTGATTTCAGTCACCGACTTCGGAGTCTCCCATTGTGATACTGCATCAACTTTTGATGGATCAACCGCTATACCATCACCAGAAATAATATGACCAAGGAAACTCACTTCACTTAGCCAAAACTCACATTTCGACAGTTTGGCATATAACTTCCTTTCTTTCAAAACTTGCAGCACAATTCTCAGATGTTCTGCATGCTCTTCTTCAGTCTTTGAATAAATCAGAATATCATCAATAAATACCACCACGAATTTATCCAGAAAAGCATGAAAAATTTGATTCATATACTCCATGAACACACCGGGCGCGTTAGTAACACCGAAAGGCATCACTTTGTATTCGTAATGACCGTATCGTGTCCTAAAGGCCGTCTTCTGCATATCTTCATCTTTCACCTTAATTTGATGGTAACCTGACCTCAAGTCAATCTTACTGAACACCTTTGCACCCACTAGCTGGTCCATCAAGTCATCAATCCTCGGAAGCGGATATCTATTCTTAATTGTAACTTTGTTCAATTGACGATAGTCAATGCACAACCTCATACTACCATCCTTTTTCTTCACCAACAACACAGGTGCTCCCCACGGTGAAACACTGGGTCTAACAAACTTCTTATCAAGTAAATCTTCCAACTGTTTCTTCAATTCAGCTAACTCAGAAGCTGACATACGGTACGGTGCCATCGACACCGGCTTTGTTCCGGGAACAAGGTCAATTGAAAACTCCACCTCCCTCTCTGGCGGCACATCGGGAATCTCATCAGGAAACACCTCCGGAAACTCATTCACCACTGCTAGCTTGTCAATCACAACTTGGTTTTCTAACGACAGATATGCCATTAGAGAATACATCAGAGTTCCATCCCGTTCTAACTGCTTCATTTTCTTTGTAGATAAAATTTCAACTCCACTCTCTTCTTCAGCAGAAGAAAAATGCACAGTCTTGTTAAAGCAATTGATATGAACTCGGTTATACTCTAACCAATTCATCCCAAAAATAACATCCATTCCCGTCAACGGTAAACAAACTAAGTCTACTTCAAAATCTCTACCAAACATAGAAATTGGACACCTCAAGCAAACTAGAGAAGTAGTCACTGAACCCTAAGCTGGAGTTTCAACAACCATTTCTCCTTCCATATCAGACACAATCAAACCCAGTTTATAAGCACATTCTAAAGCAATGAAACAATGAGTAGCACCAGTGTCTATAATAGCAATTAAAGGAGTACTATTAAAGAAACAAGTACCTCTGATGAGACGGTCCTCATTAGCAGTCTGTGTACCAGTCAAAGCAAAAACTTTTCCACCAACTCTAACCTTCTTCGGCTGTGTGCACTGAGTACTGATGTGGCCCTCTTCATTACAATTATAGCATACAACATCACCGCGCTTGCAATCGGCTAGCATGTGACCCTTCTGTCCACATCTGAAACACTTCTTCTCATCCTTGGTACAAACGTTACTCTTGTGACCTTTCTCGCCACACTTAAAGCACACTATCTCAGCAGGAGCATCCCTCTTACTCGGCCTCCTCTCATCATTAAGTCTCTGCTTACCCTTATCAGTCGGGGCACTATACGGTTTAGGACGATTCTGATGTCCCTTACCTCTTCGCTCACTCATCACCTTATAATGAGCTTTGGTGTCCTCCTCGTAGATCCTACAGCGACTCACCAAATCAGAGAAAATTCTAATCTGTTGGTATCCTATGGCTCTCTTGATGTCAGCCCTCAAGCCATTCTCAAACTTTATGCACTTGGAGAATTCAGCTGTCTCCGGAGCATAATGGGGGTAGAACTTTGCAAGCTCCACAAATTTTGCAGCATACTCAACAACAGACATATCACCCTGCTTCAACTCCAGGAATTCAATCTCCTTCCTACCTCGGACATCTTCCGGGAAATACCTATTCAGAAATTCTCTTCTGAACACTGCCCAGGTCACTACAGCTCCATTCTGTTCCAACACTGGTAGCAAACTTACCCACCAGTCGTCTGCCTCCTCAGCCAACATGTGCGTCCCGAACCGCACCTTTTGCACTTCAGAGCACTGCATGACTCTGAAAATCCTTTCCACTTCTTTCAACCATGACTGGGCGCCATCTGGGTCATACCTTCCTTTGAATGCTGGGGGATGATTTCTCAAAAAGGTCTCCAGCATCCTCACTTCCCCGTTACCAGCTTGCGGTTGCTGTTGAACAGCTTGAGCTACGGCCTCAAGTGCAGCAGCAATAGCAGCATCGTTCCTACCAGCCATCTTAAGATTCTACATAATGAACAACAGTTCAGAACAACAACAACACAACAATATTAGAGTTGACACTCTATCCTAGGTGGCTCAACACAACTCTACTACTTGGCCGGACGGACCAACCTGCTCTGATACCAATTGTAACACCCCGTTTCCCAAAATCAATTTAATTATAATTATAAAATCAGAGTTCAACACCAAACGGCATGTCACACTACTAAACATAAATTCTTAAATAGATTAAAACTATTTAACAACATCCTTCATAAAACTTCATTAAACTGCAGCGGAATATTCTTCAAAATTAAACTCCATTATCCAACATTAATCTTGGCACTAGGCCTCAACATAAAAATTCAACATTAAACATGGACTACATTAACTTGTTCCAAAATTTGATACATAGGTAGAAATTTAAACTATAAATCCCATCCCACGCATCAGAGTCCTAGACACATTGAGCCACCACCAACTACTCAGGATCACCTGCAAGTTACCCATAGGAAGGGCAACATTTTCAAGCAGAAGGGGTGAGATTCACGACAAAATATAAGTAAGGAATTCATCAATTGAATCTAACACCCTATCAGATAATTCATCCACATTATTATTTACATAACATCACTTTCGCATTTTATCAACAATATTAATTCATAATCCTCTCAACAACAAATGCAACTTATCACCACTCCACTAAGACTCCTCTAAACACCCATGCATGTGGTACCAAAAATCAGGGCCGTGACCCACACCGCTGTCGAATGGTTAAAGCATTCTCATCAGGACATAAGTCCTCACCACTACACCACTTTGAGTAACTAGTACTCCACCACTTTGAACGACTAAGCATTCCAGAGCCGAAGCTCTCCCACTGTTATGCTAATGCAACTAACCCCTTGAGTATATCTACATACCAACCAACCTATACATATACATAATATATGATTCACCATCCAATTTACAACTTTAAGGAAATTTTAATTAAGTACAACATACATTTCAGCCAGCATCTATTCATCATAACCATCCAAGACATCCAGGAAATATATATCAACATACAAGCCATGCTTAATTCAACAAATAAATCATCCAAACAACAATAGAAATCAGACCAACAAAAAAAACTGGGCAGCTCGCCTCGCGAGCACATCTGCTCGCTATGGCGAGCTCAGAAAATCAGGTACTCGCCATGGCGAGTTGGAGGCGAACTCGAGGCGAACAGAAATATGGTGCTCTCGGGAAAAATGCTATTTTTCTCACTCAAACCTCAATTCTAAGCTCCCTAATCATCTTTTAAACCTAAAACTTGCCCCAGTCCTCTTAGAAATCATCTAGGTACGTGAAACTACCCAAAATACGGCTTATAACAACATTTTAAAAATCCAGATTTTCACAAGGCTACTCGCCATGGCGAGTTGTATCACTCGCGAGGCGAGCGATGAAGTTGTTCACTCGCTATGGCGAGCAATGGCTACTCGCGAGGCGAGCGATGAACTTCTGTACGGGCAGAATGCAGATTTTTCCCAAAAATCCCATTTTTCCTCAATTCACTCCCCAAATTAGTTTACAGATATGCAATGAAAGGTTTTATGCACTCAGAACCCATTTCTAACCTCAATTCTACGATTCCTACACCCAAAACCCCTTAACCAACCAAAAACCTAACTCCTCCCAATTCTCACATAAACCTGTTAGAACAAAATCAGAATTCAGAACCTATAGAATTGCGGTAAACCTCACCCTTACCTTAGAATTGCAGAATAAACACAGCAGAAAATGGTTCCTAAGCTCCTCTCCCTTGCACTAGTTTTTCTCCCAAAACTTGACTGTTTTCACGTAAAACGTTTTTCTCTGTTTTTCTTTCCTTAACTCCCAAAGTGTAACTCCCCTAATTAGCAATTAACTCCCACTAACTTTACTAATTATTTCATAACCCCCAAATTCTAATTAATCATATTTTCCACTTATTCTTATTATTTAATAAAATAATCATATAATATATATATATATATATATATATATATATATATATACACCACATAACTCACCAAAAACCAAATAAATGACACCACACAATTAAAAATAATTAAATAAAAATTAGAGTGTTACATTTATCAACTCCTCTGCTGACACATTAACACTCCAACAATCAAGTCAGTATTTGAGAGAGATTGTTATGTACGAAAAGTGATAAAAGTGAAATGTACCTTGAGAGCGACACTGAGTCACCCATATATAAATGCAGAGAGCGTTAACTTCCATGAAATGCGATGTCATCCTAGGGTGCCGTTTGAGATGACGTGGACTGTAACACCCCGTTTTCCCAACATAAAAATTTCATTTAAATAATCAGAGTATTCATCACAAACGGGATGTCACACTTCATTTCTTAAAACATAAATGGAATAATTAACTAATTTTCCTTCAAAGTTCAATCAACATAATATTCAAAACTTCGCAGCTGATTAAATTCATCAACATAAAAAGTCTTGGCACGAAGGCCTTATCAAAACATCTCATAAAAATTCAATTAACAACTTAGTCATGTAAATTCATAAGCAATACGTAAGGAATAGAAAAGCATGCAACAAAGTTCCCATCCCGTTACGTATCAGAGCACCTAAAGACACACATGAGAGATAATCCACTCACGACAGCAATCTAACAGCAACTTAAACTCGATCACCTGCAAGTTACTCATACGAAGAGCAACATTTCCAAGCAGAAGGGGTGAGATTTCACAAAACAATAATATTAAGCATATAATTCAACAATTATATTTAACAACATAAGTATCATCAATTAATAATAATATAAACTTCAACATGATCATCATCTCATAATAACATAAGCAAGAACATATTCACCATCTTATAATAACATAAGCAACAACATAATCATTAATATTCCATGGTTTATCTTTATCAACAACTTCAACAATTCATCAACGACAACGTCAACCTGACAACACAACTACGTGAGAGTACACCACCTCTTATAATACGACAACGTAAGAATACATCACCTCTTAAAGAATAACAACGTAAGAGTACACCACCTCTTATAAACGACAAATAAGAGTACACCACCTCTTAAAGAATAACAACGTAAGAGTACACCACATCTTATAAACGACAAGTAAGAGTACACCACCTCTTAAAGAATAACAACGTAAGAGTACATCACCTCTTATAAACGACAAGTAAAAGTACACCACCTCTTAAAGAATAACAACGTAAGAGTACACCACCTCTTATAAACGACAAGTAAGAGTACACCACCTCTTAAAGAATAACAACATAAGAGTACACCACCTCTTATAAACAACGTAAGAGTACACCACCTTTTACAAAACACCTGAACATAAACAGTCACCAATAACAGCTTCAACTACGACTTCAACAACTTAGACAACATTAACAACTTAAGACTCCAATACTTTGGAAAGACAACTTACAACTTTACAACTTAGACCAACACCTGCAACTTGATCAATATGCAACAGCAACAGAAACGGGTACAAGCAATTCACAACATAACAATATTAATGAAGAGCATCAACAACTTAAACATCATACATTTTCCACAAAGCGCATATAAATATTTCACATAACCAGCAACAGCAACATAGGCAGCATGTAAACATCTCAAGATATAACAACATCAAATGATAATCAACATCAACTTAAACATCATATATACATATAACACTTCATCAATCATGGACAATATCGTATTCGCAACATATACATACATATACTAATTCATCAATCATAAACAACATCATACTCATAAACATATACATATACATACATATACTAATTCATCAATCATATTCAATTATTCACTGTGACCTACCTGTAATAATTTGACCATAACTCAAGTTCTATATTTCCTTTTGAAGTCAAACCAACGGCATTAGAAAGCTAACATCCATACCTACAACTTTCGTGTTTACACCTAAGACCAATTTTATACCAATCAATACCAGTTTTCATTTCAAATTCAGACAAAGTTGTGCTGAAATTCATAAAAATTCACTGTGACCTACGTGCAGTAATTTGACCATAACTCAAGTTCTATAAATTCTTTTGAAGTCAAACCAATGGCATTAGAAAAATAGCATTCATACCTACAACTTTCGTGTTTACACCTAAGACCAATTCTGTACCAATCAATACCCGTTTTCATTTCAAATTCGGAAAAAGTTGTGCTGAAATTCATAAAAATTCACTGTGACCTACGTGCAGTAATTTGACCTTAACTCAAGTTCTATAAATCCTTTTGAAGTCCAACTAATGGCATTAGAAAGCTAACATCCATACCTACAACTTTCGTGTTTACACCTAAGACCAATTCTGTACCTATCAATACCAGATTTCATTTCAAATTCGGGGCAGAGATGAAAAGAAAAATCAGAAAAAGCAACCTATATTATTCAACTTCACTTTCATTCAAAATCATCACAATCATCACTCTTAACCCTAATTCTCAAATTCTCAAAAACTAAACCTACAACATATTAAATACAATTTTCAGAATCATAGACTCAAGATTATTGAATGTTAGTCCCACCCTTACCTTAAGAAATCGATTGCAAGGTTCTCTTCTCGTTCCTCCTCTTCTCTGGGTTTTCTCCCTTTTTCTCCAAAAACTGGTTGTACGTGAAAAACTATTCTGACTTCTCACTTTTCTCTTTTTATAACCTTAACCTACCTATTTTCTCTTAACTCCGCTTATTCTCTTAAACTCTTAAAAATTTCCAAATCAGCACCCAAAGTCTCAATATTCTATTTTAATATATATATATATATATATATATATATATATATATATATATATATATAATACTTCTACACCAAATAACAAATATATTTCTACATTAGATAATATAATATAATATAACATAATATATTTCTACACCAAATAACATATATATTATACTAACAAATAACATAATATCTCTACACCAAATAATATATATTATAATATAATATGCTACTAAAACACCAATCTATAACACAAAAATAACACCCATCATCATAAATCAAATAAATTATTCAAAAGACTCTAAACTCAATAAAATAATAAAATAAAACAAATAATTCAAAGAGGACGTTACATGGACGATGGAGATGAAGTTATGACACACTCCCGTGTGGTAATGCGCACAGGGCTTCGCGTGCTCCTTCATCATCTCTTGTCTTGTTTCTCTTGGGTTTTGACTTATTGGACTTCTAACTTTCTAGAACAATATCCTTATTTATTTGTCCTCTAATGGTAACTTTGTACCATTTTTATTTTATGAATGAACTTTGAGACACCAATGAATGAGAATCTAATTTTGTATTCTTGTGCTATGCTAAAAACCATTGCAAGAATTTTTCACATATAGAGGCGATCCTCAACAAGTTGATTAGCAAGAATATATGTGATTTTCTATTTATCATGGATTGAGCTTATAAATTTGAGGTTTAAACCTATTTAGGGCTTGCAACATCTTTTTTTTTTTTTACCCTTTTACGTTTTGACCAAAGGTAATACAAAAAAGTTTAATTGAACCTTTAGTCCCCTAACTTATTTGGTTTTTTCATTTTGGTCCCATAACTTTGAAAATTTCCTTTTTGGTCCTTCAAATTTGCTCCGTCAGTCAATTTGATCCACGTCAGTTAACTTTAATTCCAAATGTATTAGGTGGACCAACAATGTAGGTGGTCCATCGTAGACCTTATTAATTTTTTAATTTCAGCCGTTTGATCTTTTTTTCAAAAAGGGGACAACTAGATTATAGAGGTCTATTGTATCTAACGGCGCATCACCTACAACTAATTGTTTTTGGTTTTCTTCTTCTTCTTCTTCCCACATCTTCTTCTTAATCATCATATTATCTTCATCTATCTTCATAAAAACAAACACAGAAAATTCCAGAATCACAAAAACTTAATTCGTTCTGCTTCTTTCTTTCCAATCACCTTGACATTATGTTCACTCTCTAATTAAACCCATCTTCTTAATATTTGAAAGGCTTAAATGCTCTTTTGACCCCTTAAGTATTTAGTTGGTATTGCTTTGGTCCCTTAACTAAAAAAAAGATTGTTTGAGTACTTTAAGTTTTTTTTTAGTCTCGTTTTGGTCCCTTCTGTTAAGTTTTAAAAAAAAAAAGTTAACTCCTAGACACATGTCATTGACTCTGAGATTTTTTTATTTTTTTTATAAAATATATATATTTTTTAAAAAAAAATCCCAAAGCCAATGACAAAGTGAGACACACGTGTCACTTTGTCATTTGTTCTAGGAATTTTAAAAAAAATATATATATGGGAGGTGTACATGAGGTACCACTATTACTAACGGAGGTGTACATGAAGGACCAAACAGAAAAGTTTTAGAGTTATGGGATCAAATTAAAAATGACAAATAAGTTGAAGACTAAAAGTTCAATTAAACCTACAAAAAAATGTTAATGTTTATAGACCCAATCCAACAAAAGAAAGTGATACTTTTAAGAAGTAAATTTGTAAGAGATTTACCCAATCCAACAAAGCAACCAATAATTGGCATTTTTGCTTTGTTTATTTACAATTCTGATCGAGAATTAACAAGAGATGTTGATACCTCAACCATCGAATTCGAATCCTTTTTTATTACAATTACAAACATCCTATTCAACACTTCCGTTACAACAGTACGGAAATTCCCGTTTATTTGAGATATCCAAACCAAACAAAACCGTAGCGTAACAACGTTGTTTTCTTACTTACTTCAAATGCCAGAGAAGAACCAACACAGAACAAAAATAATAAGCACATTATAAAACACAGACTTCACTCTTTTTCCACTCTCTTTCTTTCCCTCCTTCATTCTCCCCCAACAACTTACACAGTTAACTCCGGTTTTTGGGTTTTCGGAGTTTTCTCAAACCGGTTCATTTCGGTTTGGTTCAGTTAAACGATGGAACAAACCACGTTCGAGTCGATTCAATTCAATGAAGAAATTCAAGGAATCATGGCTCCGGCGACGGAAACAGCGAACTCTTTCACCGCACTTCTTGAACTTCCACCGACGCAGGTCGTTGAGCTTCTTCACTCGTCGGAGATTACCGGAAAACCACCGAAACCCTATCCACTGACTTGCAACACCGGTAATTTAACTTTCCCTTCCAACGCCGCGTTGGTTGAACGCGCCGCTAGATTCTCCGTTTTCGCCGGAGAAAATTCCACAAACTCGCCGAACTTGCCGCAGGTGAAGGATGAGCTACCGGAGACTGAAGAAGGTGGATGTGTCTCTGATCCAACAGTTGAAAACACGAATTTCAAGAGTGCGAAGAGGAAGGAACGAGAGAAGAAGGTTCGTCAATTATCATCCACGAATTCAATTGAAAAATTAGGGTTTTCTGAATTTCTCACTAATTTGAGGGAATTCTCATGTTCTGTGAAACGCAGGTGAAATTGTCGTCTAAGAAGAGTAAGAGTATCGCCGCCGACGAGAATTCCGGCAACGGCGAGGAGCTTCCGTACGTTCACGTTCGAGTTCGACGAGGTCAAGCTACTGATAGCCATAGCTTAGCAGAAAGGGTAAACTCTTTAATTAATCACTAATTCACTTCTTTAATCACATTTATTTATCATAAAGTTTTCTTTATTTTTTAAAAGTTTAATTTATACATGCAGATGAAAGTTTTGCACATTTATCCAATAATCCAATGGGTTTAATTGCGGTGGGTTGGCGGTACAAAACAATTTTGCGCATATGGCCGATTAAAATATTTTAAATTGTCACGTCAATTAAAAACAGAACAATAATTTAATTGATATGACAATTTAAAATGTTTTGATTGGTCGTTTGTGCAAAATTGTTTTAGACTATCATATTATTACATTAATTAACAAGTTATAAAAAGTTATGAATTTAATGGTAGTGGGTTGACGGTCTAGAACCACTGTATCGATTAATATTTTTAAATTTACTTAACAAAAATATTTTAATTGGTTATGCGTGTAAAATTGTTTTGCACACACGACCAATCAAAACATTTTAAATTGTCACATCAATTATATCATATATCATCGGATACATATATGTATGTGTAAAACTTTTGCACATGAGTGTATATAAATTACACTCGCTCATTTTTTAATTAAAAAATTAGTAATATTTTTTCATTTTAATTTGATTGTGTTGTAGGCTAGGAGAGAGAAGATAAATGCTCGAATGAAACTGTTGCAAGAGCTGGTCCCGGGTTGCAACAAGGTTTGGTCCTTTTCTTTCCTTTTTAAGATGTTAATCTTCATTTACTATAATTAATTAATTGTGTACTTTATTTAATAATCATGATTATGCCATGATTTAGTCTAAATTGTCTCCTAAAAGTACTATTGTGTCTTTGGAGTATGCCATGTCATTATCACCTTTTCACCAAAAATTAAAGTACATGCTTTTCCACCAAGAAAAGTGCTCTCCAGCACCCACTGTAACATGGGCATTTTTGTAATTTTCTGCCTCACATCACACACTTTTTTTACACACTTCTGTGCTTAAACTATTAAATAAACCACAAAGTTTTTTAGATATATGTGAAAATTATCAAAGAAATTATACATAAGAAAGGAAATAGTATTGGTTACCTCTTACAAAGTTACCAGTTAGTGGCTAATACACCCAAAAGTACTTTTATTTACCAATCCTACAATCCTCCTAAACAGATTTTATTCCTCTAACATTTTTCTCTAAAAGTGGAAGATGCTCAAAACATTTACAAAAATTGATATCAAGATAAAAACATTTCATAAAAGTAAGTAATATAGTAATTCTTTTTTGCTATAGCCATAAATTAATCCCTTGTTTTATGAAAAAGGACAGAGAAAAATATACGTCATGGTTTGTAGTACAGGATAATTAAGGTAATCCCCTCTTGTTCCTTTCTTTAGCTTTCTGACTTATTGGAGAGACAGAGAGGTGGGTGTGGGCGTGTGGGGTGTGAAAAGGAATTATTCTAGCTGGACTCTGGCTTTAACAATTGGAAGTGTGTTGATACATGTATTCATGGGTCCCCTAAGGAAGTGAAATACTAATCCATCTTTGGGAAGGTGATGGTTACCATCAACACTTTGTTTGGTATCCATCAATCATTTATGGGATAATGAATATAGGGTGGGAAAAGAAACCATAACTTTTAGAAGGCAATATCTACCAAACAATAAACCTAACTGGGTTTCAGCATTTAAACATTTTACATATTTTAATTAATTTTGCCTAAACTTTAGTTATATATACACCTCAATAATTATTTCCTAAATTTAAAGTTTATGCTACATTTTTTTTTCTTCTTTGGTGGTCTCAGGGTTATTACAATAATTTTATTTTCAAGTAAGGCTTTTGAGTATTTGGATAGATTGTAGTTGTGTGTATTGGTTTGTGGGGCTCTCCACACATACACTTCACCTGTTAATAAATCATGCTTGATTTGATTGCTCTCCCAAAACTTTGCAATCTAAATGACTTTCCAGCATCATTTGTTGTTGTATCTTCAAAACTGAAATTTGAGTTTTGTTTTAGCTTTTGATAAATATAGTGGTCAATTGTCAATATCAGGATGCAATCATGTAAATAATGAAAATTGGGGGATGTTACCAATACGGGTAAAATAATCTGGTTGAAAGCCATTATAAGTATGTTCGAGCATGATTTGATTCAAAGCTATCTTAGACTTTTCTATGTTAAATTAAGAAACCTTAAACACAGCCCTTCTTTGTGAGTTTTGTTTTAGCTTTTGATAAATATAGTTTATCAATTGTCAATATCAGGATGCAATCATGTAAATAATGAAAATTGGGGGATGTTACCAATACGGGTAAAATAATCTGATTGAAAGCCATTATAAGTATGTTCGACCACAATTTGATTCAAAGCTATTATAGACTTTTCTATGTTAAATTAAGAAACCTTAAACACGGCGCTTCTTTAGATTGTATTTATATATATTTTTCTAACAAAAGAGCTAATCTAGTAAGTCAAGGATAGATGACATGATAAAATTTGCTTTACAGATATCAGGAACAGCATTGGTTTTGGATAAAATCATCAACCATGTGCAATCTCTACAGCATGAAGTGGAGGTCAGATTTTATATAACTGACATTCTAGGCAATTGTTTAGACAAAAGAATATAAGCATGAAGTTGTTTGCAGCAATCTGATTTCTGTTTATATCATCAACCTGTAGATAGTGCTTAAGAACTTTAAAAATTAGTGGCTTTCTTCCCCGTATTTATCTGATCCTTCAAAAGTGTTCAGGAACATTTTGCACTCATGGAAACAAATAAAACAGTTCTTACTTTAAAAAGTGCAAATTCTATATGACATTATAAACTGCAAATTTTTCTACAAAAGTGGCTTTGACTCCGATCTTCACATTGCCTAATTTAGACTTCAGGCTTGAAATTTCATGCCTCTAAACTTCTGCATTGTTTGGTTGTTCGTATCCTTGAAAGTTATAAAATAATATAAATGGTATTTGCACTGTGAAGATATCTAAAACAAAATTGAAAATATTTTATAGGATCTTTCTGTTGGAACACATTGCAGGAACATTTGAGTTACTTCATAATGTGATATTGATCTCATCGATTTCTCTGCTTTGCAGATTTTATCAATGAAACTGGCAGCAGTTAACCCAATAATTGATTTCAACCTTGACAGCATATTAGCTGCAGAAGTAAGTATTATTTTTCCTCTTTTATTGAAAAAAGGAATTTATTTATTTGTCTTTGCCTTGGGGAGTAATCTGAACTACATGTACTTTTCTGGCTTGGCTCTAAAAATATTTGAGGAACAACACATGTCATCACCTTCTTGACATTTTAATTTTTAGTTCTAATTTATCGGGGCCTATCTACACTTGTGCGGTATGAGTAGTCCTGATTTAGTTGTATTAGACTACTTTCTGAAATTCTTCTTAGTTTCCACAGTGGTTAGAGATTTATTCATCAAATTTGTTTTTACTTGGCCATATAATTGAGTTTAACTATTGTATACTTTCATGCTCTAACACTGAAATGATGAACATGAAAATGGGGAGAGAGAGAGATGGCTTATAGTCACCGTCATTCATTCCGCTCTGTAGGCTGTCATGAAAGACAAACTAAGAACAATGTAAATACTTTTTTTTTTAGGGAAACAACGTAATACTTAACAGGAATCAACAATATGAAAACATAAATGCTTGCACTTGATTGCTTAGATCATCCTAACTAGTAGTTATAAATGGACGCTCTTGTGTAATCTCCATCTTTTTTACTTTTTAGTTACCAAGGTCTGGGGCTGGTATATGGAATAGAAAAGGGTGTTTAGATGTGTTCAGTTTGGAGCTGGAATGCGATGTGTATGATTTTGTGGATGAACAAATAAAGCCTATTCAACCTTCTCCAATGAATTTCAGATATTATTTTGATTTCCTTCTGCTAATAAAAATTCATTGTGACTTGTAGGGAATGTCTCTCATGGACAGTAACTTCCCTAACACAGTTTCACCCGCTGTGTGGCCAGAAATCCCACACAATGGAAACAGACAGCAATTTCAGCAATCGTGGCAATCTGATGCATTCCACCAACCACTTTGGGGGAGAGAAGAAAACAACCCTAATTTCATAACCCCAGAAAACTCACTTCTAAGTTATGACTCATCGGCAAATTCAGGTAGATTAGAGTTAATCTTCTATTTGTCTGATTTAATCACATCATGGTTGGTATTTCCTTTGGCATCGCGCTTTCATAAGACAAGGATTGGAGTGTGGTGTGAGGGATAAACAAATTGAAAGGCATAAAGAAATCCGAGAGACATGCTAATAAATAATTGGCATTCAATCAACTTAACTTATTGTTGAAAGTTTTAAAATTGATTGAAAGGGATTATTTCATTCAAAAGTACAATGTTATTAATATGTCCTTAAATTAAGGAGCTGATGAATCTGAATTTAACAACTCTAATAATTTGCATACAGTATCTCTGCACTCAAATCAGATGAAAATGGAGCTATGAAGGGGTACAGAAGCAGTGGTAATAGTAGCAATTAGTCTAGTAGTGTATATAACAAATATAGTTTTAGAAATTAGCCTTGATTTGAGCAGGCACAACATTCAGCAGGATCTCATTGTCCTCTGTTAGTCAGAGTCGTCGGTTGGAAAACCTGGATTTTATTCAGCCAACAGGGTAGCAAGGAAGAAGAATTCGTATGATATTTATTATATATTAATTAATATCAGTATGTATACTAACTATAGGGGTCATTCAGTCTTAGGTGATTGATTGATTCAGATTGTAAAATCATTGAACGGACTGTTATTGAACTATCATTGAAGTTTGTTGCTTTGTTCACTGAATGCTACTTCTGAAGATTTTCAATGGCTAGATTTCTTATATTATGACAAGTATCATGATTGTGTGATTTTTTTTCATTAAGTTGTTTTAAATTTTTGTTAAAAAGCGATCATTTTCGATCCCCACCACAACAGTACAAAACCCGCGCTGAATAGTTACTGGCCTCGGATTGCCTTGACCATGCAACGATTTTGGTTGTTTAATTTGTGAGAGAAATGTGATTATTTAGCTAAATGATTCATTTAAGAGCATACTTTGCAAGTCATATTCATCTTTAAGAATCCAAACTTATCATGAATCCTAAGGAATGGCGAAGTCTATATTAGTTCATAAAATAAGGTGCAAGGTGATATCCAAATCAAGCTTTTAGCTGGGATCAGAAAGGAGTAAAATTTGCAAATCATGTGATAATATACAAAAACTAATTGACATAAATACGAAAATATTCTCACAACAAACGCTAGTTTTTTACTGAATCATTGCGTGTGTACTTCATGACACTTAAAATGAAAATGCATATCAAGGTGCAAGACAAAACACCAACTATGAACAAAAATAACACTTAAGATCTTTCTTTTAACCAAGTGCCTATTGAAAAACAGCAAAACAATGTACTTCATTACCCTCCTTCGATGTCAAGAAGAAGAAGAAGAAGAAGAAGGGGAAGACAATAGAAAGATCCTTAAACTTTCCTATTGAAAAACAGCAAAACAATGATACTTCATTACTATCCTATCGATGTTAGTGCGATTCCTGTGCAACCAATGCAGGTGGAAGACAACTTAGCTCAGACTGAAAAACAAGTGGAGGATCATCAAAGTAACAAATTTCCTGACATGTGTATCAGTGGCCCATGAAGTGATGCAGTGACAGATTTAGATCACTTAAATCCCAACGTCGCTCATGACTTGGAGATTCGTCATTTTGGAAGGGCAAAGATGTCAGTGCTAGTGTGCCTCAGGTTTATACCGACGAGGAAGAAAGAGCGACAACTATAAATTATTTAAAGAATTGTTCTGCTGCTATGGAAGAGCCTTTCATTGAGGTAGTCTCCAAGAAAAACAAGAAGCGAATGGGTATTTTAATTCATTTTACTCGCTCTAAAGGCAGGATTCCGAATTGATTCGACTTCTCTCTGTTTATGCTTATTTTAACTTGATCTTTTTCTCTTTCTTTCCTGGTTATCCTTTATCACTTGAGAAAGTTTTGATTTTTGTTTTGGATTGCAAGTCTGTTGTTGAACGTTTTAATTCAAACCTAGGTGATAGCAGTGAACTAGGTTGTATTTTTCAGGTTTGTAGGCAGTTGTTCGAATGTAATTTTCAGAACTCATGTCGAGTTCAATAGGAGGCAAGCCAATGGGGTCGCTCATGAATTAGCTAGGGTAGCCCCATCTCATGCTAGCTCCCACGTTTATGATGATGTACCGTCATGCATCCGATACTTGATAGCTAATGAAAAACAATGAATTTTTTCATTCAAAAAAAAAGAGTTTTGATTTTTGTCCCCCTTCTCCTTTTATTCTTATCTCTTTTTTGTATGTCTTTAGGATGTTGCAGTAGGTTCTTCTTCTGCATCTCCTTTGCTTAAAAAAAAAATAAAATAAAAATCTGAATCTAACATTTTTACTAAACGAATTAGTACTAGTCAAACTTGGTCTAACTTACTCCCACCGGATATAATTTTAAATTTTGATCCAAATTAAATTGATACCAACTACCAAAAATAATTTTAATATTGATTGATATTCCCCCTAAAAAAATATTAATATTGATAACTGATACAAGTTCATGAAATAAGGAGGAGTTTATGAAAGGAGGAGTTATGGAAAAAATGATAAATTGTTATCTAGTTTTTCCATACAATATTCAAAAACACATTCAAACGTAGTTAACCTTGCCCATTATCATCCACCAAGGTTGTTTCAATTCCAAATCAATGTTTCTCACAAGACATGTCTTCCCTTCAAACTCACGCACTCTCAGCACCTTCACCACTCACATTCACCTCCAACAACCACTTCTTCAAATGGCCCTTCATGGCTTTAACATGAAGTTTGAAAACTACAACGCAATCTTAAACGAATGCGTGAATAAAAGGGCATTCAGAGAAGGTCAGAGAGTTCATGCCCACATGATCAAAACACGGTATCTTCCTTCAGTGTTCTTAAGGACAAGGTTAATTGTATTGTACACTAAATGTGACTCTTTGGGTGATGCTCACAATGTGTTTGATGAAATGCCTGAACGGAATGTTGTGTCGTGGACTGCTATGATTTCCGCTTATTCACAAAGAGGGTATGCCTCTCAAGCTTTGAATCTTTTTTTGCAGATGTTAAGATCAGGTATATATATACTTGAGCCCTGTTTGGATAAACAACTTAATTAAACGCTTATAACATAAATGTTTATGATACAAAGTATTATTTATAAACTATTTTTATAAGAAAAGATAAAATGAAGTCAAATAGTTTTCATATAAACTAGAAGTTATTTTCATAAGTTTCCTTAAAAAAAAAAAATGTTATTTTCATAAGTTATCCTAGAGAGCTTACGGCTCTTTGGTAAAGAATAGTGGATGACTTATAAGCTAGCTTATAGATGATAGTGGATAAGCTAGCTGATTGAATTTGTTGTGTTTGGTAAAATTAGTGGTTGAAATAGCTTTTAAATATGAAATGACATAGAAAAAAAGGTATATTTAATTAAAAAAAAAATCAATTAAGATTGTAGGGGTAAAATTGAGATAAGAAGTGACAAAGCTATAAACTTTAAGCTATAAGATACTTGATTTTGCTTAATAAAAAACGCTATAAGCTCATCAAATTAAGTTATAAGCTCGTGAAAAAATGACAATTACCAAACATGTCTTTTTTAGTCATACGAGCTTATAAGCTATAAGCCATAAGCTCAAATATGTGTCTTACCAAACAGACCCTATTTTGTTGACATGTGAGAAACTGTTTCCATATGCTTTTTCAAACAGTCTCACTGGTGTTTATGCAATAGATAAGCTAAAATTATCCAATCCAAATAGGCCATGGGTTTGCACAACTGCATCAAAATAGGTGCTTGTTAATTAAGGACAAGTTGCAAATGATTATAAAAATGTCAATGTTGGTTTCCTTTTTTCAGAGATTTGTATGTGATTTAAAAGTTTTTCTTCGAATTTTCTTTACAAATATTTGAAAATTTATAGTAAAGTAAAAACGAAATAAGTAAGTACCACTGCTGTAATTATTAGTAAAATGAAAACTACAAGTAAAACATAAAATGGTTTTTCAAATCAAATAAATTTCGCCAATGAAGTGATTGTGAGATTTCCTGCTGTATTTTGCTTATAAAGAGTTGCTTGAATGTGGGAGTAGACGTTTTGTCACTTTTTACCCCAAAATCGATAAGATGGAATTCTATGTCAATGGTCTTTTTAAAAATAGAGTTGACTGCCAATACTTGTGTTGACTTGACCTTCATTGAATATGAAAGACCTGTAATCTTGAAATAAGCATGCGGAAGATGCCAAAAGATGAAAATTTGAATTTTCTTTTGTGAGTGTGTCGACTTTGGTATCTTTATTTTTATGTCATTGTTTTGTCAATGGTTTCCGAGTGTTGACGGTAACTATGCCTTCTCGCAGGTACTGAACCTAATGAGTTCACTTTTGCAACGGTGCTTACTTCATGTACTAGTTCTCTGGGTTTCATTTTGGGGAGGCAAATCCACTCTCTTATCATAAAATTAAATTATGAAGATCATGTTTTTGTTGGCAGCTCACTCCTTGACATGTATGCCAAAGATGGTAAAATTCATGAAGCTCGAACAGTGTTTGAATGCTTGCCAGAAAGAGATGTAGTTTCTTGTACTGCTATAATCTCTGGATATGCTCAACTTGGTCTAGATGAAGAGGCATTGGAGTTATTTCGCCGTTTGCAAGGGGAAGGAATGAAATCAAATTATGTTACTTATACTGGTGTTTTAACTGCACTTTCTGGGCTTGCTGCTCTAGATCTCGGAAAACAAGTGCACAACCATGTTCTTCGCTCTGAAATTCCCTCATTTGTGGTTCTCCAAAACTCATTGATTGACATGTACTCAAAATGTGGAAATCTCACTTACTCAAGAAGGATCTTTGACACCATGTATGAGAGAACTGTTATCTCTTGGAATGCAATGCTTGTTGGGTATAGCAAACATGGAGAGGGAAGAGAAGTGCTTAAGCTTTTTACTTTAATGAGAGAAGAAACCAAAGTCAAACCCGACAGTGTCACTATTTTGGCTGTTTTATCTGGCTGCAGTCATGGAGGACTGGAAGACAAGGGATTGAATATTTTTAATGATATGAGCAGTGGAAAAATTGAAGTTGAGCCAAAGATGGAGCACTATGGGTGTGTTGTTGATTTGCTTGGTCGTTCTGGTCGAGTAGAAGAAGCTTTTGAGTTCATTAAAAAGATGCCTTTTGAACCAACAGCTGCTATATGGGGTTCCCTTTTAGGTGCTTGCAGGGTTCACTCAAATGTCGACATTGGTGAATTTGCGGGTCAACAACTTCTCGAAATTGAGCCCGGAAATGCTGGAAATTATGTTATTCTGTCTAATTTATATGCTTCAGCAGGAAGATGGGAAGATGTATCATCACTAAGGGACCTCATGTTGAAGAAGACAGTGACGAAAGAGCCTGGAAGAAGCTCGATCGAGCTTGATCAAGTACTTCATACATTCCATGCAAGTGATCGCTCCCATCCTAGGAGAGAGGAGATATGTATGAAAGTTAAGGAATTATCAACTAGTTTTAAAGAGGTTGGTTATGTTCCCGATTTGAGTTGTGTTTTACATGATGTGGATGAAGAGCAGAAGGAGAAGATACTTCTAGGCCACAGTGAAAAGTTGGCTTTGTCTTTTGGTCTGATTGCTTCTCCTGCAAGTGTGCCAATCCGTGTCATAAAAAATCTCCGTATTTGTGTTGATTGTCATAATTTTGCTAAATATATCTCAAAAGTTTATGGCAGAGAAGTGTCTTTACGGGACAAAAATAGGTTTCATCGAATTGTGGGAGGAAAATGTTCATGTGAAGATTATTGGTGAGAAGACCCTGATAGAGAGCACTCAATGACTAGGTTCTTGGTATTGTGCAATTTATGAGGGGGAAACAGAGGAAGGTAGTTGAAAAAGGAAACACTGGCCTACCAAAAGTGGGATGTAAGTTATGAAAAGATTCAAAATGGCATGACAATTGGGTCATAAAGAATTAAAATGCAGAACTTTTACTGATCATATATTTGCCGACCCCACTTAGTGGGATAAAGCTTGGTTGTTGTTGTTGTTGTTACTGATCATATCTTTACCCAAAATCAAGGAATTGAAAAATTCCACCTAAGGTGCAGGAATATTCAGAATTCCTTGAACTTCTTCCCTTAGCCTCAATAACCTCAACCTTGACTTCTTATGTCTTATCTGCCTTGGGTCTGCCCTCTGCTCTATTTGCAATGTTTATGGCTTTTCCTGCATAGCTGATAAATTTTTCATCTTGAGGGCTTCACCTATCATCCATGCATGTTGAAGAACTCGTCTATGATGTATTCTAGGTATTCATATCTATTCTTGATTTTCTTTGTTCTATGATTTTGAATGTCATATTTTGATTTTGTTACGTTGTTTTTATTCGGAAGCTGCAATGGTAAAGCGATTATGTGATGGTTATAACTTGTGGTGCTGTTAGGATGTTCTGCACATGGATTTTCTTTACTGGTTCCTTGTAAAACTTGTAACGTTGCTTATGTTTCAGTTTTTTGGCTCAAATTTAAGTATTTGAATTTTGGAGATGTGGGTGTCATCGGTGTTTGTTACACATAATGTTCAAAGTAAACCACAATCTTTTGAGACTGTCTTAGTCTCGCGTAAACAATGTTCTCCATATCTTTTTTATTAAACTCTTCATGTTAGTTATCTCCCCATATCCTCTTCTCTTTCCTTCTGTTTCATTTTTATGATTCTTCATTTCAAATTTGATAAGTGCTCCACTTGTTTCACGGTGCGATGTGTGGTCTGTTTTTTCGGATGAAATTTGATGCATTACACTTATAGAGGCTTCATTTATGCTGTAAGTGGATTCAATGACGATGGGTAATCTGTACTGAACTTTCTGTGACAGTGTTTGAAGTTTATTAATTGTAGTTAAGTAGAGCTGCCTCTTGATAGCTTTGATCTCCAAAAATGTTTTTGAACAAAAGAGATTTCTTCCGCATTCCTCAGTTTCAGATTTTACTCAAGACGAGAAATATTCCTCGAGCTTTATCCCTGAAGTTTCCTTCCTTTCATGAAGATATCACGCAGGTCACTATCCCTTTGTTCCGGGAGAATATTCAAGTAGTTTTGGATCCTTCTTATTCGGGCATCTTGTCCTTTAAATAAGCTTTTAATTTCTTGCATCCTTTGCAGATTCCTATATCCTGGTTTAAGTTGATTTTGTCTTATCATTAATCCATCGAGATTGTTCCTAGTCTGAAGAATTTTCCATGATAAATTGCCAACTGATCATAACCCCAGAAATAGAAGGATGTGTTACAGTCTCTGTCTGTAGTCTTTGCGGTCCACGGAACAGCAGCTGAAATGAAACCATTTCTGACCTTTACTGGCAATACCCTTTTGCTCAAGCAATTTGGGATTGGCTGAGCTTTATTATTAACATTGATTTATCTGAATTTGCATTTGTATTCTATATTTTTAACAGGACTTGGAGCTCTCAAATAAAAGTTTCCCTTTTGGCTGCAATCATTCACACCTTTTGGTTTGTTTGGTGTTGTTGCAACTAGAGCAAATTTGACAATCAGAATTTCCATTGGAAGTCAGCCATTAACATGATTGTGGCATCTACTTCTATGGTTGGTAAATATTTTAGCGGTCATATGTCCTCCTCTGTATGAGATTTATTCATTTTAAAGCTCTTATGTGTACTCGGACATATTAACAAGGCTTCTTATATCATTCAAGTTGACCGGATCGCTCCACCCTGTAGTTGGATAAAGGTAATGCCATGGAGCTGCTAAATGATCTCTTAGTCATGCAGAAGGAGGTGACATGTTCAGAGATAAACGTGAAGCGATTCTTGAATGGTTTGCCTCTTATTACCGCATCTCAAATTTTGATGAAAACATAGGAGGAAGATCCATAAACAAGAAAGGAAACACAGAGGACTTACAATGAGAAGGACAAGATCTACGAAGGCTAAAGAGGTTCTAAATAACTTTGTAGCCACTTTATTTAAAGCAAATCCTAGTCTTGAAGAACGAAAGCCATTGATCGTAAATTGTCAATCCAAATTGAAGGAATAAAGGCATAAAGGTTGTGTTTGTGTATAATCCAAATTTTATTATTTGTTCTATTTAAAGTAGTGGGATGAATTAGTAAGCTAACTTAGGTATAAGTGTAAGGGACTTGAGTTGGAACAGTTCCAAGAAAACTTGTAAAGTGTTGCCCACCATAAAAGACACTCCTAAGCTTCTTATAAAGCAAATTTTGGACATTGAGCTTATTGGCTTCCTGAGACCTTGTTCTCTAGAATTCATGAGATTCACTTTGAATTTCTCTATGAATAAAGTTTTAACAACACAGCTACTATACTGAGACTATGATCTTGCAGTGCCCTTTAACTTATGCAACATTTTTTTTTAGGACCAGATGCATACATTCATACTGATCACTGATCAGATGCATACATTCATACTGATCACTGATCAGATGCATACTTATTCATGATAATTTGAAGTTCGCCATGAGGCTGATGATTTTTCATATTGATTCTAACCAGGTGTTTTGTTCTTCAACCGATGCGCAAACATATCATCTTTTTCATTTTTAAAGTTGAAAGTTGAAACTAGCTTGATTCTGGTTCAGTGACATAATGTCACTTCACATATGATCTGTATATGCACAATTAAATAACTTTGTCTACTAATAAAAATTAAATTATTGACATGTAAATCAAGTTATCATTAAACTCATAAATTGCGAGTTATCATTAAAATTAAAAATATTGAGTCTAGATTTTCCAATCATTTTGGTTCTAAAATATTTAGTGAAATATTATTTTATATTTTGTCCCTCTATCCGTGGACTTTTATTTTTATTTCCTCGCTCCAATTTATTTTAAAAAATTCTTATCTAACTCAATCATCGACTAATTTCAGATCAATCCTATCGGGCACTATTGGTTGTCTAGTTGAAATATAGACCGAAACTGTGAAATTTATGTTGATTTGGTCCTTGGATCAAGAGTTAAGAAACAATCCTAGGATCAAGAGTTACGATGCGATAGCAGGAAGCAGAATTTAAAATTCAAAATTGCGGTTTGATTTGTTTTAATAGGGAGGGAAAGTGTATGTTTGAAATCAAATTGATTCCTAATTCTCGATGAGTAGAGAACGTTTTACTATCTAGAAGTCCTAGCTCAATTGGCAAAGTGCCGAAATTGTTAGGTCGGATGCCATGACCGGGGTTCGAACCCCGGTACCTCCACTTGTGTGTGTGAGTTTATAATTGCTTTTCCATTTCGTCTATCTACCAAAAAAAAAAAAAAAGAGAACGTTTTATAACTACCGATGAAGGTATTTTCGGAAGTTTGAGGTGCTTGTAAGCAAGTAAAGGTGTCTAAATAGCAATTTTCTTGATTGTTTGGTTATAAGCCCAATTGAAAAAACAGTTTAACCCAAGTCCCTCTAAACACACACTCTCTCTCTTTCGCCCAATTTCCTTTGTTTGCGTTGTGCCACTCAGGTCTCACTCTCTCTCTTCTCTCTCACAAAAGAGGGATCCATCACCAACAACAACAACCTCCACAACAACAATCGCCACCATCCACCATGCTCCGCCAACGTCTCCTCACCTCTCTCCGTCTCCGCGGCGGCTCAGGTACCGGTACAAGCCGATGGACAAGCCCAGGCCACGAAGAAAGACCTAAAGGCTACCTCTTCAACCAAACACCACTCGCTCCAGGTGAGTCACGCAAATGGGAAGATTGGGAACTTCCTTGCTACATCACTAGCTTCCTCACCATCGTTATCCTCGGTGTTGGTCTCAATGCTAAGCCTGATTTGACTATTGAAACTTGGGCTCATGATAAAGCCCTTGAACGTCTCAGATTGGAAGATGCTGCTGCTGCTGCAAACGCCGTCGCCGTCGCTGATGATTCTGATGAATAGAGATGATTTTGATTTGGATCGGAATCGGGTTTAGGTTAAAGACGAAAAATTAAGAAGGTTTGCTGTAATAATGGGATTTGAATTTCTCTAACTTTTTTTTGCACATGTTTGTTGTTAAGATGAGATTGATGACTCGCTTGTTGTTATTATTATTATTTGTTAATTATGTTTTTTGTTTGAATGTTAATAAGGTATTCCAGTGTTACTTTTCTGGTTTCAATTTGTTCTTGTTTTTATATGCTATTTCGGTTCTTAAATGTGTTAGACACTATGAAGAAATTCACATGATTGATTAAATGTAATCATGTTGGACACCGAAATTGCGGTCTCATGCTACACCATTACAGTAGTTTTTGATAAGCTAAATGTGTCTTTTGTTAGTTAGTTTGCTCCTAGAGTGTCGTCTGTTAGTCGATTTGGTTGATAAAATTGCTAACAAAAGACACTTATTTATGAACCAAAGTAAGGTTTAATCTTTTTACAATGCTTTGTATTAATGATCTATGTTTGGAGGAATACTTGAAATAAAGGTAGAATTTATTGCAATTTCTTATTGTGGATTTGCAAATTTGAAATTGTTCTACTTAGCTTTAGATCATTAGTGTTAAAAGTGAACTTTAGGTTGGTCAATTTTCGACATTTGATTCATGTATGCATGTGTTGCAATTGTATGAACTAAATTCGTTGATTGTTGCGTTGTGTTTTTTTTTTTACATGATGATTATGGAACATGGAAATGGTTTAGCTGGCTGTCTTCTTTAGGTTGAAAATCCAAGCTTATTTCAATGTTTTCATTGAGTAGAATCTTCAACCTACGTTATTTTGGTCCTTTTTACATTCAAATTATTGAAATGTTGCGAGGTGCTAATCATTGACAGGTAATATGAATATAGATCTTTTTGAGTTGATTCAACATACACTTTTAACTAAGGTTGACACATATCAATTAATAATGCCAGTAGTATTGCTTGTTTGTAAACACGGCACATTTGTTATAAACGTGTGTCAGCCAAGAAGCTGCATATTGTGGCTTCTCCATTTTCCCATCTAAAGTGCCTCGAAACGTGATATTTAAGGTGTAAACGTCCATCTAAACACTCTCGTAGTAGTTTATGTTTGTGTGGTACAAGTCGTTCATTCGCTCTTTATAAGGTTATGGACTTGTGGGTCTAGCTCTACTACCTTGCTGTGTTTTATAGTAGTTTCAAAATTCTAGTGGTAGATTTTCTGTTTGGATCAATTTGAATTTAGTGTCAAGAATCATTGAGCAGTTTGTAGATGGCAGAAAGAAGTACTTATATGTGTGCGAGGGTAATGTTGAAATTAGTTCACCTGGGGACCACGGACCTTCTGTTTATTTATTTTGTTGTGCTTTGGATCACTGAGTCATTGACATACACGGTAGTTGGGAATGCTGCGTGCTTTACTCCACATCTTTTGCTGCATGCTTTACTCTGCATCTTTTTATGGGGAGAGTAAACTAATCCAGAAAGCTTATACAGTATATATGTGAACAAACAAGTTCAATTTATCTATTTTTAGGTTTCCAGACTTGAGTAAAGTTTGGTATTAGCAATTGTGACATTGAATTTGAACTTATTCAATAAGTGGGGTATTAGGAATAGTGCCGTGTATCAATATTTTTGGCTCCCTTTTAAGCGCCTGTTTGGAACTGCTTCGAATTATAGCAGTGAATATGGTGAGTCCAGAAATTATGATTCCAGCTTTCGTCTGAATTTATAATGTTATGTTATTCTATTTGTTCAACTTGTCTGTAGCCATGTTGCTTTGTTAGTTTGGTTTGATATAACACTGAAGTGGTAAAAGAGAGGATATGGACAGGTTCAAGTTGTCAAGTGGGAACTCCTCGAGTTTTGGTTGAGATAGTTTCTTTCATATTTGGAGATAGGTAACTTGTTTTCTGGTTTTTTTGACATGGGTGGCCTGTTTTCAATGTTCTGACGAATGCTTTTGAGTATTTTTCAAGCCTGGTTTCTCGAGGTTTTTTTATTGTGATTTCCTGTAGGTTATTTTATGTTTCTGTAAGATGAATCCAAGCTGTTAGATATTTATAGAAGTTCATATATAATATTTTATGGCTAAAGGTGATTGAATTTGCAAAGCCATTGTGATAAATTTAGTTATTGGTTACCTTGGTGGAGTATACAAGGGATATGGGAATCGCCCATCAAATTAAAATTTTGTGGCCGTACGTTACTCCCCCAGTTCCTAATTATAAGCTCCATTTAAAAAATTTGTCACCCCTATTAATAATCCTATTTATCTTGAAATTTTAAAATTAAAGTTAGACATTAATATATAAATGGTATTTCGGGAAGACCAACACATAAAAGAGACATTAAATTCATTAATCGCTTTTCTTTATAACAAGGAAGGGAGGAAGTATATATCACCACTTGCACACCAGACCTTCCATCTTCTTCACATTGCAAATCAACCAAATTGTTTAGGAATGAGGACTAAATATGTGCTGCACAAGTAGTATAAGTCTTGTTCTTCGCACAAACTTGTTTTCATTCAATCAATAAATATCACCATTAATTTATGTAATATGATATTTATTGATCTAATGGTTGAAAATAGACTTGTGCATTAATAATTTGCTTGTGTACATTAGACAACATCATTTTGTGGCTTAAATTCACTAGGCGAAAAGATAGTCTGGCCACACTCGAGCGCTAGAAAGAATAATTGAGTTCAATTTGCCTTGACTCCAAATAACTTTTTTAGTGGTTGACCATTATTTTTTCATTAACTAATTAACCTCTAAAGTTTGTTTATAAAAATAAATAAATGTTTTTATTTTAAGGAAATCTAAGTGTTGAAATATTCAAGAAATTTTAGGGAAGTCTAAGTCTTGAAATATTCAAGAAATAAAATGTAATTTAGCTTGTTTTATTTTGAAATTAAAAAATTACACGTGACATCTAAAACACGTAAGCTAGGTGACAAGCAGGCGTTGGCCGGTCAAAATTGCTACTTGCAAAAGGGAGTAAAGTTAGGGAGCTGAATTGTTTTTTTTTTATTAGAGGGCAAAATTGCTACTTTTACAAAGTTTTGGTGACAAAATGTGTTTAAGCCTATTTGAAATCATATTGGTTTTCATATATATTATTGTATATAATTTTTGTTTTATATTTTCTTTTAAGAGAATATATTTTTCTTTATGACCCCTTCAAAAATATATATTTTTATATATGACAACCTTTTTACAAAAATAGAGTTATGTAGTGCAAGGTTAAATTTTTGAATAATAAACATTGCCCTTATATACTTATGGGGGTGTAACTCATGAGAGTAGTATGTATTTTTCACTCAAAGTATTGTATCCTCCGCGGCCAATGTAACGCCCTAGTTGTTATTTAATTATTTTTAGTTGATTTAGAGTCTTTTATATGATTTTAAATGATTTATGTTGATTTTATGTTGTGGTGTATTTTATTAAATGGCTATTTTTATTTATTTAATAGAATAAGTGGGAATTATAATTATTTGGAGTTTTGGGGGTTATATATTAATTAAGGGAATTAAGTGGGAGTTATTTAAAATTAAAGGGGAGTTAAGTAAGGAGTTAGAAAATCAGAAAACAGTTTTTACGTACAAACAAGTCTTTGGGAGAAAAACCAAGAGAAGTGCCTAGAGGGGAGAATCTGATTCTTGGAAAGCTTTGTTCATCAAATTAAGGTAAGGGTGAGAATAACTCTCAATGATGATAGTGTATACTTCTGATTTTGGTTTAGCAATGGTTCTAGTTGAAATTGAGAATTGGGGGTTAGGTTTTGATTATGATTTTTGAATTAAAGAGTGAAGAATCCATGGCAATAGTGTTAGATTGTGTTCAGGTCGTAGGCAGAAACTTATAACACTTCTGTAATCTGTTTTGGGGATTGAATTGGGGAAAATTGGGATTTTTGGATGAAAACTGCAGAATTCCCGTAGTCAGACCTGACGCAACTCGCCATGGCAAGTAAGCTGACTCGCCTCGCGAGTAAGCCTTTTCATCGCTCGCCTCGCGAGCAAAACCACTCGCCGTAGCGAGTACCTGAGTGAGGAATCATGATTTTTAAAATGTTGTTATAAGACGTAAGTTGGACGGTTTTGAGTGCCTGGATGTTTTTAGATAGGACTGTGCCAATTTTTAGATTAAAAAGATAATTAGCGAGCTTAAAAATGAAGATTTAGTGAGAAAAATGTCAAAACTCCCGAGAGCACCATTTTCTTGCTCGCCATGCACTCGCCATAGCGAGTGGCCTTTTTCTTGAGCTCGCCATAGCGAGCAAATGCACTCGCCTCGCGAGTTGCTCAGTAGCTGAGAACCGCTTTTGCATTTTTGTATACGGCTGGGCTGGAATCTTGGGTATATAATAATCCTGATTAATTATAATATTTTATCTGAGTTGCTGACTTGCATATGAATGACTGTTGATTGTGTATTTAAGTATAATTGTATGTAAATAAATTATACAAGTAGCTGAATTCCAATGTTGAATGTTGTGGCGTTGCTAGTTGATCATGTTTTTTTTTGAAAAAGCCAAAATGAAATTATATAACAGTGCAGTCCCTAGAGCACAAGGTGTGCCATAGAGACTACAAACAGGAACCAAGAGTTACAACAAAACAAACAACCCAACAGAGCTACATCAGCCTATACCCAAACACATAAGAGGGCAAGACCACCACTGCTGAGTACCAAACACAAAAGTAGCTTTTTTAGCCTTCAACCAAGCTAAGGATAACATCTTGACCTTATCTAACAAACGGGGAATGGGAGTTATTACATTATTAAACAGACGATTATTTCGCTCATTCCACACAACCCAGGCACAGAGAAGCCAAATAAGTTGCATAAAAGAACGTCTAGACTTAGCACCACCTGTCAAATGAATAAACTGAAGAAAATGGTCAGATATATTATCAGCATGCACCCCCGAGCAACCAATCCAATCACGCACCATATACCAAAGCGAACCAAAAGTGTTACACAACAAAAAGAGATGTTGGGCCGTTTCCGGATGACCGTAACCAGCGGCACATAAGGACATGTCATTCGATAACACCCGACGAGCAATCAAATTAGTCTTTGTCGGTAAACGATCTTGGAGTAGTCTCCAAGCAAAAACTGAAATCTTCAAGGGAACCTGTTTGTGCCACACCAACTCCGCATCAGTAGCCGCACCTGAGTGATCCTGAGAGGTTAGCACATGATAAGCACCACTAACGGTGTATCCATCTGACGGAGCAGGAAGCCAAACCCGTCTATCTGAAACATTCGGAAACAAGAGAACATCAAGAAGTAAAGCCCTACGTCTCCACCGCTAACATGTCCTCCTCCCACTACCATAACCTACGTCTCCACCTCCACATAACCCCCCATTGCTCCGAATCAACAGAGAACAAGTCTCCAACAGACATGAACTTATTCTCTGTTAACTCAAACAGCCTACGAAAACGGACACAAAAAGGAACATCCCCTAACCACCTATCCAACCAAAACAACGTATCAGCTTCATCTCCAACCCTCCTAGCCACATGATCAACAAACCATCCGCTCTCTCCATCACCATCACTACCCCTAAGACGACATCATGTTGATGCATAAGTCATATTTATATATGCATTGATGTGTAGTAGATGTTGCTGTTCATGTTGTTGTCGTTGTAGGAGAGTTGTATGTTGATATACACTAAATTGAGTCCATTGCATACTCATAATTGTTGAGGGCTTATGCCCTGTGAACGCCTTGTCGTTCAAACCGTTGAGGGCTCATGCCCTGGGAATGCTTCATCATTCCAACTGTTGAGGACTTATGCCCTGTGAATGCTAGTTCATTCAATCGTTGAGGGCTTATGCCTTGTGAATGCTCGTTCATTCAAACGCGTTAAAATGGTACCACATGCATTGCATTGTCGCATTTGTTGTTGAGTCATAGCAGTGTTGTCATGTCATTGGATAAGTCGTTGTTGTTGGTTGAGTAGTAGTTTATGTTGTTAGTTGAAATTGTTAAATGTTGATTATGTTGTTGATTATGAAATATATAAATATATTGAAGTAATGTTGTTATTTAGGGTGTTAGATTCAATTGATGAATTATATATCTATTATTGTTGTTTGTGAATCTCACCCCTTCTGCTTGGAAAAGTTGCCCTTGGTATGGGTAACTTGCAGGTGATCCAGAGTAGTTGATCTTATTGCTGTCGTGAGTGGACTCCTCACATGTGTCGTAGGACTCTGATACGTAACGGGATGGGGATTATATGTCGTTGTATTTTCATCATTCCTTATGTATCATTTATGAACCTGTTGATGTTAATTTAATCTTTGAAGATACTTTGTTGAGGCCATGTGCCAAGATTTGTTGTTGGAAGTTGTTTAATGATGAATTATGAATTTTCCGCTGCAATATAATAGTTGCTATGTTGTTGAAGTTTAATAAATAACACTTTATTCTATTTAAGGATTTTTGAATAGCAGTGTGACATTCCGTTTTGTAGATTTAAACTCTGATTATATTTAATAATTACGTTGTTGGGATAACGGGGTGTTACAGCCAATCTTATACTCCATCTCAAAAATTTGGAGATGGGGATGTTGTATCTTCAAAAGACACTTCAATGACAAAGTTAGACAGTGAGCTAGCAAATAGTAAGGGGCGTTTGTTTGAGGGTTACAAAATCTATTCTCAGGTATCAACTTTCCCAGGAATGTGAAGGTTAAAATTTTATTCCCAGAAAAATATAGAAAAAAGTGTTTGGTTAATTGTTGAATTCGTGGGAACTTTTTTTAAAATAATTACAGGGAACAAGTAAAATACATTTGGTTTGCAATGTAGAATCCTGGGAATGAACATTATAATTACACAAATGCCCCGTTGTATAAACCATAAATCTAACGTATATTAGTGATCCTTCTTTACACTCCAATTTTGCTGGTAATTCGTGTGCAAATCAATTGAAAAGGAGTACTGTTGTGCCTTGATTAAAGATGCTGGTAAACTATAAAAATCAATTAACTTGTGGAATTTTTTGAGATTTTAAAAAAATATCCTAGATTGTTATTCCATTCTACTTTTCGATACCCATGCAAAATCAAAATTGTGAAAACAGTTATTTGACATCCCTACCCCAATGGAACATAATCATTTTATCTATCCATATTTGTTTGGATCTTGTTGTGAATGTATTCCAGGAGGGAGGTTGGTTTCTTTACATCATTTCGTAAACGAAACTTATAATTATAGGTACACATAGCTATCCTATATTCATGGCTGGAGAATCATAATTATGTGTTAATAAAAAAGCACTCAACATAGAAATGATAAGTTATAAAATTTAATTTAAGTGGGAATACAAATTCACCAGATCCTTAAAGTTGATTTGATCTTGCCAACAAGTTCAATAAGTTCATGTAACCTCTTTAATTAGTTGCTACTTTGCTAAATTGTATAGGATCCGGTATATTTGATGCACGCTGTGTTGGTACTTGGTAGTCACATGTTTAATTGAACATATATATTGTTCATCCCAACTATGTACGATCTATTAAGCACGGATACAAACTCCGACACCAGACATGACACAGACACGCCGACACCGTTAATAATTTGAGAAAATCATATAATTTGGTATAATTATAAGTGTCGGTGTCGGACACGACACATGTCCGACACTAGGACACGGCATGTGTGTCACTAAAAAATGAAAGAAGAAAAAAATGTTGTATAATGTAAAAAAAAGTCTGTGACCAGAGTGCACATGAACCTAAATTGAAGAAGATAAATTGGAATTCTCCCATGAAGAAAGTTGGCACAAAAAATGGTCAAATTTATTTGAGCATGACAATTTTCGCTTATGTTTGAAAGATGGAATAAAGAGCACAGTTTTAAAGTTTGAGGATTTTATTCACATTTTTAATGTTTGAGCACTAAAAGCACATGATCCTAATCCTAAGTTGGAGGGAGTAAATTGGACTTTTCCCTAAACAAATACATTCAGTGCCAACAGATAACCACATACATAGTAAATAGCTTGGTAATAGAGGTAAAGAAAAAATAAAAATATACCCTGCTGGGATCAGAGTGAGGATGTATTGGTCAAGGAGTTCATGCATTGTTCGACTACCATGCTCTTGAAGATCAAGAAACAAGCTCATTTTTTAGAGTCATACAATAGATGTTGCTACAATCAGTCAACAAATTATGCAGAAATCACATGAAATTGTTCAAGTGTTTTATATGTAAAACAATGTGCAGTCTGTCACAGATTGCAGCAACATACCAACACAAGGTATTGATAAACACTCGTCCAAGCACAAGGTATACCTGGAAACACACAAGAAGAGTACAAACAAAACTACTGAAGCAGCGAGATAGTAGAAACAATAGTAGAAAGAAGAAAAGAAAAAAACCAGCCAAAGCAGGTCGAAAACAACGCATAAATCTGCACCTAAAATTGGACATAACAGCCTCAAAACTAAATGAAAAGCAATATCAGCCACAAAAACCTAAAAAATCATAAAAGTATGGAATGGAACTACACTAAATTGCAGATCCGACATCAAAAACAAGGCTAAACCTACATTGCTCTTTATATCATCAATGATTTGAAATTAGCCCCTAACAATAAGCTGCAAGCTTCAGTTTCACATGAAGCTTCAAGTAATGATAGAATCTTATAACAGTTTCTGAATAACTCTATAAACATTATAAACCTCATAAATCATTGTGAGCTGCGCTAATAGAATTGTTTGTCATGTATTATGCTTTTGGATTTAGCTTTAGCCAAAAAACCTAATCATCGTTGCACTTAATGTTAAATTATTATTACAAAACTAAAAATATAGCAAAATCACAAACACAATAATCATGATGATAATGACACCCACATTTCTTCAACAGGATCAAAATAATCAACAAGGTCAAACAAACCATTTTTGCTAAAAATGATTCAGGCATCTAAGCAAACATCAAATCAGCTCTGAAAAAGTACAAATGGTTCAATGTCGAGAAAAAGCAATAAGCAACAACAGACACTAGAACATCATAAAACACTCTCTACAGCAAACAAACATCAGCAAAAACCACAATACAACAGTGCTAAAGAAAAACACATGGCATAAAAAAAAATGCAATTAAAGCAAAAGCAAAGCTGGTACATAACATAAATGAAACCAAAAAGCCTTCACATACACAAATTTCCTTTAGCCAACTCAGAACCTGCACAAACCACTCTGATCCAATTTCCACTTCTGCCAAAGAGTAACAACAAAAATTATAAACCAGGTAATTCTTTGCATAAATTTTACACCAGCCACCACTGATGTTAAACATACACTTAGAATCAGTTCTGTCCCCATCTTCACTATTAAAGAAGATTGCAAAATCCACAAGAATAAACTAAAAAAAGACACTAAAAACTAGTTATACATAAACTGAAACCAATACGAGACCAGCAAAATCACTTTTTCAAAAATAAATCAAAAGTTGCACTAGTAACATATCCAATAGAGTAAATAAATTTAAAGTATAATCGAAGTGATTACACAACTAATAAAGACCATAATAACGGATTCAACTAAATAATAAAATGAATTAAAGACAGTGGCTACTGAGTTTATTTTTACCAAATTCAAAAAGCATTGAACATTCTAAATTCTACCTAGAACCATTGTTACTCAAAACAATGTCCACAAACCGCTTCCTCAATCCAGGAGTATCCATTGTGAAAAAAATAGTCGCAAAGGTTATTGTCTTTGGTGATAAGCATACCAGCCATTACCACTTCTGCATCAGACAGTCCTTCAATTTCTTTTAAAATAGAGACAATCTGGTTCCTCCTATCAGCTGTGTGTTTCTCATGCACAAAACAAGAAGTGAAGACTTGTTTCATATTCTCAATACCATTAGCATAAATCTCACCCAATTTGTTCAATGAATTTGACATGCTATCAGAAGCATCATCGTTATACTTCACCCTTTTTCCCCCACGCTTTCCGGTCCTATAATTAGTAGAATCACGTTGTGGCTGGGTTTGATGGATTTGAACCCGGAGCAGTAGTGTTAGCTGTGGGTGTTTCTGGCATCTGCGACTCAAAATTCTCAGCATCATCATCATTCAAACTAATTCCTGATCCGCCCTCTTGTGTTGATTGAACATTTTCCTTCTCCATCTCAATAGTCATATCAATGATATCTTCTGTTACAGTACCAGCTGCTTTATCTTTTCCAAATACAGTATCTAAGCTATCATAGTGTGGAAATGGTTTTTTATACAAACCAACTGCGGTAGGGTGAGACTGCATTAAAGGAAAAATTGTTTAGAAATATAAATTTAATGCAAGAAAAATTATCATGAATTTATCAATTGTGGAATAGTATATCTTATATTACCTTGCACCATTGATGATAAATCTCCTTCTCTACTTTAATCATCTTTTTAGCATCATTCCACCCAAAACCACTTGCACCTGGACCCAACATATCTTTGATTGCAGAATATTGTCTTTTAAAAAGTTTCACTCTTGATTCAATATGTGGGGTAGCTTTTAGTGTGCAACCTGGGAATTTGTTGTGAATATATTTCTCCAAAGCTTTAGTATACCCAGGTTTAAATGAGTTTGCATCAGCCTTCCAACCCTCGTCCACTAATTTCAACAAACCTTCCACCAATACTCCATCTTCTTCAGGAGTCCATTGTCGCTTTGTGATTCTTACATTTTGATTTTCAGACGACCCGTCCATCTATTCAACAACTCAACAAGTGCGTGCATGTCAAAATATATAACAATAAACAATAAATAAAATCATATTACAAGTACATATTTTACAAAAAAAAACTCATAAAAAGAAACAGATTTGATTAATAAAACTTTTAAATCAAAGTCAACAGTACACTGAAAATAAAAATTACAATCAAATTGAAATGTCAAATAAAAAACATGAAAATTTTCAATGATTTCCACCTCTCCACCTATTAAATATATCTAATGAAAAACTATCTCTCCATTGACTCCATGTCGTAAATTCAATTCCATTCCAAAGGATCCAATGTCATTTCTTTGCGAATATGATTATGTAGAAGACAACAAGCCGCTATTATTCTTCCTTGAGTTTTTACAAGATAAAATGACTTCTCTCTCAATATAGCTTCCTTTCAAAAGTCCAAAACATCTTTCTATTACGTTCCTAGCTGAAGAATGTTTCATATTGAAAAATTCTTTAGGGGTAGATGGTTGTAATCCATTCTTCCACTCACTAAGGTGATACCTTTGACCTCTATAAGGAGTAAGAAATCCTTCTCCATTCATGTATCCAGCATCACATAAATAATAATACCCTGTCATAAATAAACCTGAAGTTAAAAATCCATAAACTATGCAAGACATATTTTATTTTTATATTAATTTATACTATTGTATCTTGAGGAACCTTTAAACCATTTGGTCGAGAAATAGCATCTCTAAGGACTCTAGAATCTAGTGAGCATACACCTAACACATTTGTAGCTATCTCACCCTTCCTTGTTCTATATCTACTTTTGTCAGCTTCTGGCACAATGACCTTGATGTAAGTGCCATCAAGAGCTCCTAAACAATTTTTAAAGTATTTCCATCGTTCGTCTGTGTTTCCCTCCAAAATTGGTTTAGGTTGTTTTAACAATTCTTTATGACACTTCAAAACTGTAACACCCCGTTTTTCCAACATAAAAGTTTCATAAAAATAATCAGAGTATTCACATAAATGGAATGTCACATTCTTTTCTTAAAATCATAAACTGAATAAATAACTATTTATCCTTTAAAATTCAATAACAAAATCTTTAATACTTCGCAGCGGAATTTATTCAATAACTAAACAGTCTTTGGCACGAAGGCCTCTTCGTAAATGTCTCATAAAAATCCAATCTAAAAACATAGTCATAAATCTTCAAAAACAATACGTAAGGAATAGAAAAACAATAACAAAGTTTCCATCCCGTTACGTATCAGAGCACCTAAGACACACGAGAGAGAAAGCTCACACGACATCAACTATTCTTGTTTACCTGCAAGTTACTCATACGAAGAGCAACATTTCCAAGCAGAAGGTGTGAGATTTCACAAAACAATAATATTAAGCATATAATTCAATAATTATATTTAACAACCTAAAATCATCATAATATTCATCATAGACAATAATATATCATATATCACATCTTTAATAGTTCATATAAAGAATCACAGTTTCAACAACTTGGCAACTTAAACATCTTTGACTAGACAAATGCGACTCCAACTTGACTATGCAACTTAGACCTCTTATATGCATGTGGTACCAATCCAGGGCATCAAGCCCCCAACGTATTTCAGCGTAAATAGGCTCCCAGGGCATCAAGCCCTCAACTTATTTGAGCGTAAAAAGGCTCCCAGGGCATCAAGCCTTCAACTTAATTGAGCAAAGGCTCTAGGGCATCAAGCCCCCAACAATGAAATGCTAATGCATGGACTCGACCTCTTAACATCTTAAATCGACAACCTCTTATATAATCCAATAATTTGAAACTTCATCATCTTAATCAACTTAGACCGACTCATGCAGCTTAGTTAAATAACAACAGCAACACAACAGTATACAAAAACAGCATGACATAATAATATCAAATGCAAGTCAACAACGTCTCAATTATTTATATATAATTCAAGTAATGCATATACAATTATATCACAATATAACAACATCAAATAATAATCAACATCTTAAAACATCATATATACATATAACACTTCATCAATCATGGACAATATCGTATTGACAACATATACATACATATACTAATTCATCAATCATAAACAACATCATACTCATAAACATATACATTCATATACTAATTCATCAATCATATTCAATTATTCACTGTGACCTACATGTAGTAATTTGACTATAACTCAAGTTCTACAAATCCTTTTGAAGTCAAACCAACGGCATTAGAAAGCTAACATTCATACCTACAACTTTTGTGTTTACACCTAAGATCAATTCTGTACCAATCAATACCAGTTTTCATTTCAAATTCGGACAAAGTTGTGCTGAAATTCATAAAAATTCACCGTGACCTACGTGCAGTAATTTGACCATAACTCAAGTTCTATAAATTGTTTTGACGTCAGACCAATGACATTAGAAAGCTAACATCCATACCTACAATTTTCGTGTTTACACCTAAGACCAATTCTTGACCTATCAATACCAGATTTCATTTCAAATTCGGTGCAGAGATGAAAAGAAAAATCAGAAAAAGCAACCTATATTATTCAACTTCAGTTTCATTCAAAATCATCACAATCATCACTCTTAACCCTAATTCTCAAATTCTCAAAAACTAAACCTACAACATATTAAATACAATTTTCAAAATCATAGATTCAAGATTATTGAATGTTAGTCCCACCCTTACCTTGGAATATAAAAATCGCAGCTTCCTAGGTCTCTCTCCCTTCTCTTGGCTTTTTCTCCTTTTTCTCCAAAATTGATCGTACGTTATGTTTTTCTAAACTAGGTCTCTCCTATTTATAACTTTTCTTTTCTATTTTATCTTATTTCTCTTTCTTCCCCAAAACTCTCTAAAATCTCATAACAACCCATAAACTCAATATTCTATTCTAATATATATATATATATATATATATATATATATATATATATATATATATATATATAACAGATAACAAATAACATATATATTATACTAATAAATACCAACATATAACATAACAAAATATCACTCATCAAAATAAATCATATAAATCACACAAATCATATAAGTATATTCTAAACTCATTAAAATAATCAAATAATTAAAGAGGGCGTTACAAAAACTGCCAATAATACATTACTGAAATGCCTACTAATCGTTTCACCAGACCTAACAAATTGTCTTCTAATCAATCTATTCTTAACATGATGTGCCAATATATGTAAAAACATGGCCACCAACTCCTCCACACACATGTGTCGAGTAGGAAGCAATCCACCAATAACTTGCAACATGTCACATAATTTATGGAAAGCAGCTCTATCCATCCTTGTATTTTCAATGCAAGCCAAATCACTTACGTAAATAATTCTACGAAAATGGACTTCTCTAATTAAACTTTCATAAAAATCCCATGACCTTTTTCGCTTTTTTGAACGCTTACTTAACTCAAGGTAGCATAACACAATTGTCATCAACATAAAGTAATTCAACATCTCCATATATATCACAAATGTGTCATGATTAAAAACAAAAAATTGCTGCACATCATAATACTATATTAGAGACATAGGAATTACACCATATATAAAATTCTAAACAGAGCACAAACATCCAAATATATAGTGATTCCAAATTTGACAAATCTCACTTTCTTAGATAATATTTCACACTTGGGAATATCATGATGGAAAAAACAAAAGAATGCCAAATTGTGCACAGAGATATAACATTGAACATCATACTCCTTGACTTAGATTATGTACCACATCTTGTAGATTTTCACTATCAAGTTGCTAAGCTTTAACAATACAACTAGAAGCTCAGTTGCTGTATCCTATGGCTACATGGTTCTAGATACACAACCAATAGAGTAAATGAATTCAAAGTATAATTGATGTCATTACACAACTAATAAATATATAGTGATTCCAAATTTGACAAATCTCACTTTCTTAGATAATATGTCACATTTGGGAACATCATCTATGGATAATATTAAGCAGTATAAAAGTTGAAAAAAGAACATGTTATATACTTCATTTTCAAAATTAGAGTTATAACACATGCTTATTGGTTATTACTAGCACATGCTGAAGTTTTACGAACAAAGAATTCAGCGTCATGGTTATTAGCATATTTTGGGAAAAGTTAGAAGAAGGTGGGTTAATAAAAACAAGTTGTCTCTAACCTTTTTTTTGCTTTGATTCATGACTGGGAAAAAACAAGAATTGCCAAATAGTGGAAAAAAAATATGAAACAAAACTGAGTTAAATTTCTCATAAAAAATGAACAAAAATGGGTTGAGACAAAGCAATAAGCAACAAACAGCAGACAAAAAAACAGAGAATTGATATCAATCACCAAATCTATGTTGAGTAATGGAAGAATTATGATGAAATTAGATGGTACCTTGAACAGAAGAGTGAAATCAAAAACCAAATTGGCAAGCAGTTGATGCACATACAAAGATCATGGGTTTCTTTTTATACAGAATATCATGGGTGAAAATGTTTAGCGGGAATCAGAGAAAAAGAATAGCGGGAATGGCAAGGGTAGAAGAGGTATTTTGTTGGAGATCATGGTTTTTATTCCTTGGGAATAAAACTTTCCGATGCTATCTCATGGGAATAAAAGACAGGAAAAATGGGTAGAACGTGGGTAAAAGACTTTCCTGGGAAAAATGTATTCCTTGGCATATTTGTGTTATTCCCATCTGTAACGCCCACTTTCGTTTAATTAATTATTTAATCGAGTTTAGGAGATTATATTATATTTATATAATATATGTGTGAGTTTTGTTGATTTAAGTTGATTTAGATGATTTGAATGATTTTGATGTGTTTTGATGATTTGATAAGATTATGAGACTTATTTTATTGTTAAATAAAATAAGATTTGAAAAGAAAATAAAAATATTTAGTTGAGGGCTCTTTTGAGATTTTAGAGAGTTTTGGGGGAGAAAGTGAGATAAGATAAAATTTTAGGAAGAGGTATATAAGAGATAGACCTAGTTTTAGAAAAACAATTGCACGTACGACTGTTTTGGAGAAAAAGGGAGGAAAAGCCAAGAGAAGAGAGAATCACCTAGGAGAGCTGCGATTTCTTCATACAAGGTAAGGGTGAGACTAATAATTCAGTAATATTGATTGCTATAATTCTAATGATTAATTGACAAAGTTAGGATTGATTTAGAAAAGTTTTGTAATTAGGTCAAATCCCTAAAATTGATGATCAAACGGTAAAAATTGATTAGATTGATGTAGAAACCGTCCTATAACCTTAGAATATGTTTAGGATGAATTCTGGAATTGAAATTAGGCTTAGAACCAGGTGATTAGATGATTTTTCGTAGAATACTGCATTCTGCCCGAGCCTATGTTCATCGCTCGCCACGCGAGCCAAAACCCCTCGCCTCGCGAGTTACATGTCGTAGCTCACCACATCGAGCAACCCTACTCGCCATAGCGAGCATGACCAGAGAGCATGTCGAATTTTGAGTTTTTGACTTTTGAGTTGAACCTTAGATGCCTTTGAGTACCTTTAGGTGCCTACTAAAGATTAGAGAATGATTTAGAACAAGATTGAACCTGGAACGACCTTAGTTGGGAATCTGGCTTGTACTCGCCATGGCGAGCAGATGCTCTCGCCTCGCGAGCACTTCCAGAACTGAGTGCATTTGAAGATTGTGAGACCTGAGTTGTTTGGATTGGTTAGGAAAGGAACTTTAGGTACTACTGAGACCTATTTAAGATATTAACTGAGAACTGTGAAGCTTTTATGAAAATGCTAAGTGATTATGTTGTGATATATTGATTGATTCCACTACTTGAATTATTATTGAATGATCAAGAAATTGTTGAAAATGAATTGTTATTAAGCTATTGATGTGATCTGATTATGCTGCTATTGTTAATTAACTAAGTTGCATGAGTCTGAATAAGTTGATGATGAACTCCAAATTATTGGATGTATAAGTGATTCGTTGATTAAGGTGTTTTGTTGATATAGTCCATGCATTAGCATCCATTGAGCTTTGTCCTCACCACGATCGGAGCCTTGTCCTCCACACGATAGGAGCTTTTTCCTCCACACGATTAAAGTATATTAATACTATGATGAAGATTGGTACCACATGCATAAAGAGTGTCTAAGTTGCATTGTCGCATTTGTCGAGTCTAAGATGTTATGTTGTTGATGATGTTTGAATGTTGTGATTACTTGGTAATTATTTATCAAAGATGCAATGATGTTTAAGACTGATTATGATGTTAATTATGATTTCGAATTATATTGATTAATATTATTGTGTTATGAAATATCACCCCTTCTGCTTGAAAATGTTGCTCTTCGTATGAGTAACTTGCAGGTGATCGTGCTTAGTGTGCAGTTTGCCGTCGTGAGTGGCCTTGCCTCACTGAGTCGTCTAGGTCGCTCTGATACGTAACGGGATGGGGTTTTGATATGCATGCTTCATTCTCTTACGTGAACATTTATGATTATTTTTATGATGGTGAATAACTGTTGAGATATGTTGATGGGGCCTACGTGCCAAAACAATTTATGGATTTTCGAAACAATTTTCCGCTGCAACGTTTAAGTTATTTTGTTAAATTGTTATTTAACTGATTTGGATTATGTTAAATGTGATATCCCATTTATTTATGTTGTTTACTCTGATAAATGTTTAGAAATTTTTATATTGGAAAAACGGGGTGTTACACCATCTACCAAACAAAGCAATATTCAATTCCAGCCTTAGATTCCTAGGAATTATTTTTGTAACCCTCAAACAAACACCCCCTAAGATAGCAAAAGTGTTCTGATCACACATGAGGTATGACTTACTCCCGCCGTCCCATAATACATGACACAGTTGACCCTATTACGTATGTCAATGCATAATTTTGAGCTTAAATATCTTGAATAATGTGATAAAAAATTATGAAAATTTCATATTTTGAAAATACTCATCGAGACAAATCTAACGACATCTTATATGATATTATTTATCTTTGTATATTAGTAGAAAAATATGGTCAAACTAAGTTAGGTCAAAATTGCATATTTTCAAATGGGTCATCTATTGCGGGGCGGAGGGAGTACTAGTTATATAGTGTTGCTTCCAAGTGGTGCACTCCTGGTTATTTCTATTTTGACTCATGACTTTATTTTAGCTACGTTCAATTTGTTATGGAAACTTAATCTGAATTCAAGATAGGCGGTGGCACCCGTCTCATTTAAATGGGCTCATTGATGTTAGGAACACTTTGATGATTATTTGATAGTTCCTTGGTGCTAAAGACGACGAAGTATGTTGATGCTTCTGAAATCCCGACATGAAAACGAGGTAGTTTCCATATATGACATTGATAGTAGGATCGCTTTGCACAATTCTTCATGTTGAGGTGAACACCTCGAATGTATTTTTTGTTGTACCTTGTTATTGATCCATTATAGTGTTTTGAAAAATGCTCTTCTCCCATCAAAAATCACTCTCTCCCAACTGGATGAATGAAAGTACCCTTGCGTGAGTTAAGTCATGCTATGCACTTTCAGTGCGAGTTAACTCATGTATGTTATAAGCCAGCGTGACTTAACTCTGAACACGTAAAACACGTTTTTTGGACTGTGGTCAGTTATTCAAACTTGATTTTACACGTTTTTTGACTACGTTTAGTGTAGTTATAACCTATGTAAGTCATTCCCCCTATAAATACCATTCCAACCTTCACCATTTCTCACATCATCATCTCACACACTCTCCTCCTCACTCTCTCCTCCAGTTCCTTCTTCGATATTTCATTGTGTAGATATGTCTCAGAATCAGAATCAAGGTGATGTTCAGTTGAAAAAGGAGTGTGAGAAGAAGAAAGCAAAATTGAATGTTACATGGCACGGAATCGAATGTGATGGTTCTGTAAAAAAAAAAGCAATTCGAAGGTGCCGATGTACAATCAGTCCAGACTGAGGAGGAGCGGAAGGACTTGTTATTTTAGTCCTCAACTAAAAGCAGGTGGCCCAGGGACTGTTGAGTACAACCCAATTGCCTTAAGCGACGAGGGACATGATTAAATGTAATAGCTTGTAATAAAGTTTGATGTTTTTTTTTATGTTATTTTATATGTGATGACATTCTATCATTACTCTTTTAGTAGACATTTTTCATGTAATTTTAGGTGGTTTCTTATTGGAATTCATGAAGCTGCAAGCCACAAAAGACAAAGAAAATGAAGTTTGAAATATTGGAAATCGGCCACCGATTGGATAAATCGACCACCGATTTTGCTGCCAATTTGCAGACTTTGGACTCGACAAAAATCGACCGCCGATAAGCATAAATCGGGCGCCGATTTCGCACCATTGGGCCACACATTTTGGGATTTCGGCCACCGATTTTGGAGCTCGGTGGCCGATTTCTATTAGCCTATAAATGGTAAGAGGTGTTTTCTGAAGAGGGGTTCACGAATTTTGAGACCTAAAGGCATATTTTGGAGCAGAGACTTGGGGATCTGGTGGGAAACCATCAAAACTAAGAGTCAATCATCCTTTACATGTATGAATCCTTTCTCTTATGTTAGTTAACTTATACTTTAGCTATGAGTAACTAATTCTTTTGTGGTTAATTCCTAAGATGAATCTGATGTAATCCTACGGGAACCCTAATTTGTTGAACTCCTTTGAACTTCAATGAAAGTTTAGTCTTTATTCATATTACTTTGTGTTTAATGCTTTATGTATGTTTATCATCAACTATTAACCCTAGCTTTATGAATATGCATATTGATCATAGAAAATAAATGACCACTAACCCTGGCTTTTTACTCTGAACTAGGTAATAGGTTTGACCTAAGTAATCAAGCTAGAGATAGATCATTATTAGGTTATGACATAGGGATCAACGTTCTTTTAATACCTCCAACGGTTTCGAATTCACTTAAGAGATTTAGGGGTTGTCACTTGCGGGGAGAATTCTAGGTCAAGAGATTGAGTAGAATATTACTAAGTTAATCTGTCGTGAAACTAAATAATCATTGATTGAATTAGGAGTGCAAGTTACCATAGGAGAGTATCAGAGGATTCGAAGGACTTAACCATTCTTCTCTCAGATTTTCTAAAACCAACATTACTTTCATCAATTGAATCACAATTGCACACAAAACCAATTTTGCCTAAGGCAACCTCCAATTTAATTACATCTTAATGATAATGTTTTTGTTAAGTAGAGATTTAAACAGTCTCTGAGGAAACGAATTATTTTATTACTCGATTCAAATTAGTACACTTGCTAATTTTCTATCAATATGCCGCGAAATTTTGTATATTTTGGTATTGATTAAAATTGCGTTTTGAATAAATTTGCGTATTGAATAAATTCGACTAAAGTTTCACAAGTACACAAAATCAATTCAAAAAATACACAATTTTATTTATTTGATTTTGGCATCTACATTACATTACATTCTCCCTAAATATATGTGGTATCATCATGATGTAGGATTTAAGTTATATTATTGAAAGTTTGTTTAAAATGTTGGGATTAAAGTGTTTTATACTTAGTGTTTGCAGCACCTGTTGAAAACTCAAAAGAATGGATATAACACATGTTGCATTCTACCTAATGAGTTGTACAAATTTTCCCATCAAATTTCTTCAGATAAGATGAGTAGGGTGTTGAGAAAATATTCATAAATCCCTATTTTAGTTTTAAAGATGAAAAAATATATTTCGATTTTATTTTATAAATGGATTATGATATTATTGTATTTAACATCTTTGTATGATTATTTTTAGTTGCAGGAACTTAAGCTCAAAAGGTTGATATAACTAGTTCCATAAAAAGTATTTGAGTATCTCATACAATGGACAAAGCAAGAAATTAATTGATAAGAATGCAATGAATGGAATTTGATATACTAGCCCAAAATTGAGCAACACGTTGGCACAAGAGTAGCAAGCAATATAAATTGGATATTTTCTTTTGTAACTACACAAGCTACTACACGTGGAATTGAATGATACATAAGTGAGTTGTTTTGCTCAAATAATTCTACACGTGAGAAGGAGCAAAGCAAGGATGAATAATATCTTTTGGCAAGCACACGTGGAAGAAAATCAATGGATAGAAACTAAAACAAGGTTCTTTCTTGTTGGCTAATTGTGCACATGTGGGACCATGGAAAATTTGCAAACGTAAAGAAAGAAAGAACAGGAATAAGACACACGCTCCTCATGCAATAGGTGGCAAGCAAGATGCAATTTTATTTGCCTATAAATACCAAGCTCTTGGCATAAGCTCAATCACCGAATTTTTGAGAAAGAATTCAAGCATACATCAAAGCAAAAGCTCTCTCATTTTCAGTTTGTTTCAAGGTTCTAAAAATTGCTCTTTTGCGTTGAGCTCTTTTTAGTTTTTACTACAAATATTTTATTTTGGTCCAAGTAAGAAATTATTTCTTATTGGATTGTAAAGCTTGTAGGTGACAAGTGTGTAAAAAGACAAAGGTAAAATCACTTATTTGTAGAAAAAGATCTGAAGGATCTAGCAAGGGTGATTTGTACTCGTTTGATCTTTTAGGTGAAAAAAAGCAAAGGTAGATTTACTCATTTGCAGGAAAGATCAGTCGGATCTAGCAAGGGTAAAAGTTACTCATTTGTGAACAAGGAAAATAGGGGTTGTGGTTAACATTATTTAATGCAACTACCTAGTGGATAATGTCACACTTGTGTGGGGAGTGGAAGTAGCCGGCGTTTGGCAAATCACGATAACTTTTGTGTGTCATTTCTCTCTCCTTACTTACTTTTAATTTATTGTTCAAAATCAGACACCTCAATATTATTATTGTCATTATTTACTAACAATATAACTGTGATTGTTAAATTAAAAGAAAATTTTTATTAGATAAATTTTAAACAGGTCACAATTCAAACCCCCCTTTCTTATGAAAATATTTTACTTCAATTGGTATCAGAGTGCTGCCTCTAAAGAGCCTACGCACCCAACGGTGCAAGAGGAAAAGATCCAGAAGATAAGTCTCAACACAATCTAATCACCCAACGGTGTAGAAGGAAGAAAATTCAAAGCCTAAACTCCCAACGATGTAGAAGAATCCAGAAAAGAAAATATGTCTAAAATAAAATTTATGTTCGAAGGAGGTTCTTCAAACAGACCACCACTCTTTGAAGGAACAGACTATTATTACTGGAAAGGAAAAATGAAATTATTTTTACAATCACAAGATAATCACATGTGGACTATAGTTGAAAATGGAAACTATATTCCATATGATGAAGATCTGAACGAAAAGAAAAAGGAAGATTGGTCAGACGAAGAAGGTAAGCGCATGTTATTAAATTTTAAAGCTAAACTATTTCTAACCATGACTTTGAGCAGGGAAGAATATGATAGAGTACAAGAATGCAAAAATGCCAAAGAAATTTGGGATACATTAAAGGTACATCATGAAGGCACCAGTCACGTAAAAGAAACAAGAATTGACATTGGTGTTCGAAAATTTGAACTATTTGAAATGAAAGAAACCGAAACCATAGATGAAATGTAGGGAAGGTTTACTATCATTATGAATGAGTTACGTTCTCTCGAAAAGGATTTTACAATCCATGAAAGAGTAAGAAATTTTTTAAGATGTCTCCCAAAATCTTGGAGACATATTGTAACAGCTATAACAGAAGCAAAAGATCTAAAAAAACTCAGATTAGAAGATCTTATTGGATCTCTAAAAGCTCATGAATTTCTTTTGCAACAGGATAAATCCTCAAACAAAAGCAAAATGATTGCACTCAAAACATATCAAGAATCACTAAATCAAGAACTTGAAATGAATTTTGACAATCAACAACAAGAACTTGATGAAGAAGATCATCAAGATCAAATCATTCTTCTCACCAGAAAACTTCAAAGAATGATTCAAAGAAGAGATCAAAACAAAAGAAACTTCCCAGCCAGAAAAGAAAACGCAGAGACTGAATTTGACAAGAGTCAAGTTACCTGTTACAGGTGCTACAAACTGGGACACTACAAAAATGAATGTCCTCTAAACAAAAGAAAATCAAGCAACCTTCAAACAAATCAAAAATCCTTCATGACTACGTGGGATGAACCAAAAGAACTAACAAATAAAGATGAACAAGCAGATCTTTGCTTAATGGCAAAATCAGATAATGAAGAGGTAAATCCTGATCCTTGCTCATCATGCGAAAAAACTTAACATTTGTTTGATAATCTTTGTTATAATTCTCAAATGTTGGAACAAGAATGTGAAAGATTAAGAAATGAAAATCTTGAACTAAGAAAGGAAAAGGAAATCTTGGAAAAAGAAACCAAAGATCTGATTAAAAATATTCAACATTCTCAATCAAAAGAAGTCTCTGAAAACAAAAATGACTCTCAAAAGGAAAACATCATTTTGAAAGAAAATGTTTTACAATTAAAAAATGATATCTCAAACTTTGTTAAATCTACTGAAACATTTCAAAAAATTATGGGATCACAAGTAAGTGTTTTTGATAAAGCATGTATAGGTTTCAAAACTAATCAAAAACAAAAACTTTATGAGAACTTCTTCATTCCAATTTTTTTTTTTACAAAAACATGTGAAAGATACAAATGTACATATTGTGAGAAATATGGACATCTTGAACCTTTTTGTTCAGAAAAAGAAAGAAACTAGTTTCACAAAAATTGAAAAATAATTACATTCATTTTCATAAAAAGGAAACTCTTAATAACACTAACCATCAAGGACCCAAAAAAATATGGGTACCCAAGGTATTACTAACTTCTACTGCAGGAATGTCTCATAACAATCAAGAAAAAGCCCTGGTACTTGAACAGTGGATGCTCAAGACATATGAATGAAGATAAACAAGCTTTCTCTCCTTCACCAAAAAGGAAGGAGGATTGGTGACCTTCGGTAACAATGAAAAATCTCAGATTAAAGGTATAGGTGTTATTGGTAAGATAAATTCAGCTAAAATTAAAAATGTTCAATACGTAGAAGGATTAAAACATAATTTAATTAGCATCAGTCAATTGTGTGACAGTTGTTGTAACACCCCGTTTTTTCCAACATAAAAATTTCACATATAATCAGAGTATTCGACACATAAACGGAATGTCAAACTTCATTTCATAAAATCGTAAATAGAAATAAATAGCCATTTATCCTTCAAAATTTAACAACATAATATTTAATATTTCGCAGCGGAAATTTAGTCAACATCTAAACAACTTTTGCACAAGGCCCTCAACATAAAAATCTCGTAAATTATTCCAAACAACATAATCATAAAACTTCATAAGATAAATACGTAAGGAACAGAAAGCAACAACAAAATTCCCATCCCGTTACGTATCAGAGCACCTAAGACACACGTGAGAGAGCAAACACCCACGACAGCAACTATCCTTGATCGCCTGCAAGTTACCCATACGAAGGGAAACATTTTCAACCAGAAGGGGTGAGATTTCACAAACAATAATATTAAGCATATAATTCATCAATTACATTTAACAACATAGACATCATCAATTCATCTTAGATATTAGTAATTCTTCATTAAGTACTTCGTTAACAACTCATGGATAGAAGACAACTTAAAAACTTGAGAACTCATGGCTAACAACTTATCGACAACGACTTTGACTCGACAATGCAACCTCAACTTCTTAATCATCCATGTGGTACCATCCAGGGCATCAAGCCCCCAACATAAGAGCATAAATACACTCACAGGGCATCAAGCCCCCAACTTAAAGAGCAAAAGCTCACAGGGCATCAAGCCCCCAATGTAAAGAGCAAAAGCTCACAGGGCATCAAGCCCCCAACATGAATGAGTATGCATGGACTCAACAAATTACAACTTGGACAACATCAACAACTTAAGAATCCAATACTTTGGAACGACAACTTACAACTCAGACCAACACTTGCAACTTGATTAATATTCAACAGCAATAGGAAACAACACATAAGCAATTCACAGCATAACAATATCAATGATAAGCATCAACAACTTCAACATCATTCATTTTCCACATAAGGCATATAAATATTTCATAATAATCATCAACATTTAATCACCTCAATTCAGACTCTCAGAACAGCAATAACATTATGAATAACTTCACTCCTGCCCCAAGGTCTATCTCCTAACAACTCGTGGGACAAAGATCACATGAACCCTTAACAAGGTAGTCTGTCTCTAAGGAGCTCGCGAGGCGAGGGACTTTGCTCGCTATGGCGAGTTCAGGAAAATGACTGCTCGCCTTGGCAAACAAGAACTGGATGCTCTCGGGAAATTGACATTTTTCACCCAAAAACCCCATTTTTAACTTCCCTATGTTCAATTTCCATCTAAAAACCTAATCATTCTTATATATATTAAGGCACTCAAAACCATCTATAACTCAACTAACAGAGGTAATTCACAAAATCGGGTTTGACTCACTGGTCAACTCGCTATGGCGAGTGATCTGCTCGCAATGGCGAGTAACAATGTGTCACTCGCGAGGCGAAGGGAATTTGCTCGCGAAGCGAGTGATGAACTTCATCCCTCGCGAGGCGAAGGATGCTGCTCGCTGAGGCGAGCGATGAATTTCTTCTCGGGCAGAATGCAGATTTTCTCCAAAAATCACCTAATCTCATGGTTCTACAAGTTTCCATCATCTAATCCTCAATTGATCACTTTTAACCTAATTCTCAAATTCTCAAAAACTAAACCTTCAACATGTTAAAGACAATTTTCAGAATAATGGACTTAAGATTAATGAATGTTAGTTCCACCCTTATCTTAGGATTTCGATTGGGCAGCCTCTTCTCTTGGTTCTTCTCTCCTCTTGTTATCCCTTTTCCAAAACTTGTTTCACGTAAAAACAATTCTAACCTATTTCCTCCTATTTATCTCTTCTCATCTATTTTATCTTATTTACTCCTCTTCCACTAAACTCTCTAAATTTTCAAAACAACCCCTCATCTCAATATTTATTTTATTTTCAAATCTTATTCTATTAAATAGTAAAATAAGCCACTTAATAAATCCACAACACATCACATAATTATTTAAATCACATAAATCATATAATTATACTCTAAACTCAACAAAATAATGAAATAATCAAAGACGGCGTTACAGTGGTCTTGAAGTAATATTCAAACCTCACACATGCGAAGTAAGACAAATATCTTCAGGAAAAATCTTATTTACCGGATCAAGAAATAAAAATGTTTACACTCTATAGTCAGATGAACTCCCTGTTGAATCATGCTTTATATCCCTTGAAAAGGATAAATGGATTTGGCATAAAAGGGATGGCCATATAAGTATGGAAACAATTTCTAGAATATCAAAACTTGATTTAGTAAGAGGACTTCCTAAGATTAACTAGGAGAAGAATAAGATATGTGAAGCATGCGTCAGAGGAAAACAAGTTAAAAGTAGCTTTCCTCCAAAAGATTTCATTTCAACAAAAAGCCCTCTTGAACTACTTCACATAGATTTATTTGGATCTATCTCAATAGAAAGTCTTGGTGGCAAAAAATATGGCTTTGTAATCGTTGATGATTTTTCCATATTCACTTGGGTTTATTTTAAAACATAAAAATGATTCTTTTGAAGCTTTTCAAACCTTTTGCAAAAAAGTTCAAAATCAGAAAGAAATGAACATTATCGCAGTAAGAAGTGATCATGGAGGAGAATTTGAAAATGCCTCTTTTGAACAATTTTTTTTAGTGAAAATGGAATATCTCAGAATTTTTCTTGTCCTAGAACTTCTGAACAAAATGGAGTTGTTGAAAGAAAAAATAGAACTTTGCAAGAAATGGCAAGAACTATTTTGAATGAATCAAATGTTGAGAAATATTTTTGGGCAGAAGCCATAAATACATCTTGCTACATTTAAAATAGAGTTTAAATAAGAAAAGTTTTAAATAAAACCCCGTATCAACTCTGGAAAAAAAGAAAGCCAAACATTTCTTATTTTCATATTTTTGGATGCAATTGTTATATTTTAAACAACAAAGATAACCTAGGAAAATTTGATTCAAAGTCAGACAAAGCTATATTTCTTGGTTACTCCGTTACTTCAAAAGCTTATAGGGTGTATAACTTGAGAACAAAAGTTTTAGAAGAAAGTATGCACATAAAATTTGATGAATTTGAGGAACTTGAGACTCAAGAAAGAATTTTTGAAGAAGATGAGGAAGTAAGTCAGATCAACCTTGACATCGAAAAACTCAACAACAATCATCAAATGAAGAAGTTTCTCTAAGTCCTCCAAAATCATGGAGAATCGTAGATCATCACCCACAAGAACAAATAATTGGTGAAACCACAGATGGAGTAAGAACCAGAAGATCCTTTCAAACAAATGATTTCGCAATGATCTCACAGATTGAACCAAAATCAATAAAGGAAGTGTAACACCCTGTTTTCCCAACTTAAAAATTTCAAACATATAATCAGAGTATTCATCATATAAACGGAATGCTACACTTCAAAAATCATAAATAAGATAATTAACTAATTATCCTTCAACGTAAAACAAATTCTAAAACATTGCAGCGGATAAATTCATCATCATAAATAATGTCTTGGCACGCAGGCCTCGTCAAAACATGTCATGAATTCAGTCAAATAACTTAATCATAAATCAAATATGTAAAGGAACAAGAAATAGCCACAAAAGATCTCATCCCGTTACGTATCAGAGCACCTAAAAGGACACAGTTGTAACGCCCTAATTGTTATTTTATTATTTTTAGTCTTTTATATGATTTTAAATGATTTATGTTGATTTTGTGGTGTGGTGTATTTTATTAAATGACTATTTTTATTATTTAATAGAATAAGTGAGAATTAGGATTTAATTGGAGTTTTGGGGTTAATTGATAATTAGGTGAATTAAGTGGGAGTTAATTAAATATTGGGAGGTTATATTTATTGAGAAAATTAGAAAATAGAAGTCAGAAGCAGTTTTCACGTACAACAGAGTTTTGGGAGAACCAAGAGGAGAGCCAAGAGGGGAGAATCTGATTTTCGTAGAGCTTGTTCATCAATTCAAGGTAAGGGTGAGGCTAACTCTCAATAGTTATAGTCTATATAATTCTGATTCTGTTTTAGCAAAGGTTCTGATTAATTTTAGAATTTGGGATTAGGGTTAAAAGTTGTAGATTGATGATTAATTAATGAAAACATGTGAAATTGGTGCAAAAACTGTGTACAAACCTTAGAAGATTCATAGGTTGATGTTTAGAATCAGTTTTAAGGTTAGAACAATGGGATTGGGTGAATTTTTGAGAAAAACTGCAATCTGCCCATACATACATTCATCGCTCACCTCCGCGAGTAGCTTGCCTCGCCTCACGAGTGAGCAATATTCATCGCCCGCCTCGCGATCAAGATCGCTCGCCATGGCGAGTACTAGAGAAAGAAACTTTGATTTTTAAAATGTTGTTTAGGTAGTATGTTGGATGGTTTTGAGTGCCTAGATGTTTATGGAGAGGACTGATCAAGTTTTTAGATCAAAAAGAGGATTAGGGAGCTTAAAAATGAAGATTTAGTGAGAAAAATGTCAAAACTCCCGAGAGCACCATTTTTCTGCTCGCCTAGGTGAACAACTTACTCGCCATAGCGAGTAGCCTATTTTCTTGAGTTCGCCTAGCGAGCAAATGCACTCGCCTCGCGAGTTGCTCAGTAGCTGAAGCCGCATCTGTGTTTTTGAATACTGTTTGGTTGGATCCTCGTGTAGGACAAATGACTATGAATAATTATGCTATTTTACCAGAGCTGCAGAGTTGAATATGATTGATTGTTGATTGTTATTTGATGTATATTTATATTTAAATAAAGTATACAAGTTTTTGAATACCATTGTACAAAGGTCGTTGTGTCACAAATAGACAATGTTGAGGTGTAAGTCATGAATAAATATGCACGGTTGTGTAGTAGATGTTGCTGTCCATGTTGTCGTTGTCGTAGGGGAGTTGTATGTTGATATACACAGGTCAAAGTCATTGTAAATTCAAAAGAAAAACCGTTGAGGGCTTATGCCCTGGAATGCTTTGTCATTCAAATTGTTGAGGGCTTATGCCCTGGAATGCCTTGTCATTCAAATTGTTGAGGGCTTATGCCCTGGAATGCCTTGTCATTCAAATTGTTGAGGGCTTATGCCCTGGAATGCTTAGTCATTCAACACGTTGAAAATTGTACCACATGCATATGGTAGTTATTGGTTGAATCTTGTTGTTGTAGGTGTTGTTGAGTAAGATGTCGTAGTTGTTGTTGAGTGAATTGTTGTAGGTGTTGTTGAGTAAGATGTTGTAGTTGTTGTTGAGTGAGTTGTTGATCGAATGAGTTTTGTAGTTGTTGTTGAATCTTGTTGTGTCGTCGTTGTTGATTGGATTAGTAAGTGTTATTAAAATTGAAGAAGTATGAACAGTATTGTTGGATATATGTTGCTAATTATGTTATTGAATTAAGTTGTTAAGTACAGTTGATAATTTATATATATCTATTATTATTGTTTGTGAATCTCACCCCTTCTTCTTGGAAATGCTGCCCTTCGTATGGGTAACTTGCAGGTGATCCAGAGTAGTAGCTGATAGTTGCTGTTATTTGCTGTTGTGAGTGGATTTTCCTCACATGTGTCTTAGGAGCTCTGTTACGTAACGGGATGGGGATAATTTGTCGTTGTATTCATCATTCCTTATGTATCATTATGAACCTGTGATGAGTCATTTATTATCTATTTTAATATGTTATTTAGTTTCATTTTAATTAGATTTAAGTTTATTTTATATTTATATTATTTCCTTTTTGAACTATTTTACTTTAATTCCATATTGTTATATTTCAGGAACGAATATTTGATGGATTGAGTCTTGGAGCAAAAGAAAGGGATTTGGATCTGATTTGGTACGAAAATACGAAGATTTGGAGACAAAATATGTCTCCCCCAAAGTCAGAAGCTTGGCACGGCCCGTGCTAGAATTGGCACGGCCCGTGCTAGAATTGGGACGGCCGTGCCACCCTCCAGAGTCACTTTTGCTGCTTTTGCTTAGATTTTAAGCTACTCTATTTTTAGCCCGCAGTTTCTTGTGGAACATTCTAGTAATGTAATTGCTTAGATTTTAAGTCGAATGTATGCTATAAATAGAGTAGCTAGCCATCACAAATATTCATCTTTACTTGGAATTCAATAAGTGACAGTTGCTTTTCTAATTAAAGTTCTTTTCATTTCCTTTATTTTCTTGTCATTTACTTTTATGCTTTCTCTCTTCTCCCCTATGTCTACGATGAACATGAGTGAGTAGACTTCTCCTTGTCTTGGGATTGTTGGATAAGTCTAAATGACATAATCCTAATCAAGCCAAGCTCTAAGCCTTAATCTTATGTAACCCTAATTTCTTATCTAAATTCACCGCTTTAACATGGATCAACCATTATCAAACTGTGGAAACGAAAGTGGAGGGTTTGATAATTGTTTATCCATTATTCCAAATATCAATTCATAAAACGAAAGTGGAGCTTTGATATTCGAACAAGTGAATTTAGACAAGGATTACAAAGGCAGCGAAATAGTCTTTGCAATCTTTGAGACATATAGTTTCGATCTTCAAGGGAACTAATAATAATCAAGTCAGCGAAATAGACTTGGTTGTTAGAGGAACCAGAATCTAATAGTAATCAAGTCAGCGAAATAGGCTTGGTTGCTAGAGGAACATAAGAGAAACTGTCTTGAGAAATTAGGTCTAACATAACATTATAAGCTTTTAGTTTGGTTTGTGAAGGACTTGTTATTTAGATGAAACCAACGATCCCAAGGCTCCTTTTATTATTATTATCTTTCAAACGCTTGAAAACCCCAACTTGCAATTCTTTTCTTCTCTAATCATTTCCAAAGGTTAATTGAATTAAACTATTCCTTGTCGGAACGATACTCTTTTCATACTACTTCGGTAAGACCGTGCACTTGCGGTTTTATCTCATCAAGTTTTTGGCGCCGCTGCCGGGGAGTAAACTAATTTAATTAACTCTTTCTTTGTGATTAGAACTCCTTCTTCTTCCTCTTTTCTTCTACTTCTTTCTTTGTATTACCACTAACTTCTTGGGTTCTCGATTTCTTATGCGAAGAAGTAAAAGTCTCGGAGAATTTATTCCTGAGATCGAAAGATATTTGCATAAGAAAAAGAGAGAGGCATAAAATAATACTGCTATGGATGAACGCACTCTCAAAGAGTATGCTACTCCTTCAACGGAAGAGCCACAAGCTATTATCGTGTACCCAACGGTTGAGGGTAACAACTTCGAGATCAAGCTTGCACTACTCAATTTGGTGCAGCAAAATCAGTTTTCTGGATCACCCACTGAGGATCCAAATATCCATATTTCTTCCTTCCTTAGACTCAGTGGCACTATAAAAGTGAACCAAGAGACTTCATCTCTTTCCCTTTTCCTTAAGGGATAGAGCTAGCGCTTGGTTCCATTCCCTAGAAGTCGGTTCCATCACTTCATGGATCAAATGAGGCGAGCATTCCTTGCCTGATTCTTTCCCCCTTCTAAAACCGCCAAACTAAGAGACCAGATCACGCGGTTCAACCAAAAAGATGGGGAGTCTCTCTATGATGCGTGGGAGCGTTTCAAGGAAATGCTTAGACTTTGTCCCCACCATGGTTTGGAAAAGTGGCTCATAGTCCACACTTTTTATAATGGCCTAACATATACCACTAAGATGTCTGTTGATGCAGCTGCAGGTGGAGCACTAATGAACAAGAATTATACGGAGGCTTACGCATTGATTGAAGATATGGCTCAGAATCACTACCAATGGACCAACGAAAGAGCCATTACCGCCTCTACTCCCTCCAAAAAGGAGGCAGGTATGTACGAGGTCTCCAATTATGATCACCTCGCTGCTAAGGTTGATGCCTTAACTCAAAAATTTGAAAAACTTAATGTTAATGCTGTCACACCTTCTCCTACATCTCCTCCTTGTGAAATATGTGGTATATTTGGTCATATTGGTGTTGATTGTCAGTTAGGTAGTGCTACTAACAGTATTGAGCAATTAAACTATGCTCAATACAACGAAGGAACGAGGCCAAATCAAAACTTTTATAAAAACCCTCAAGGTTCCTATGGGCAAGTAGCACCACCTGGCTATACAAACAACCAGAGGGTGGCTCAGAAGTATAGTTTGGAAATCCTGTTGGAAAATTGCATGATGAATCAAAATAAACAACTTCAAGAACTGAAAAACCAAACGGGATTTCTGAATGACTCTCTCTCCAAACTCACTACCAAGGTTGATTCTATCGCCACACACACTAAAATGCTTGAGACCCAAATCTCCCTAGTGGCCCAACAAGTAGCCACCTCTTCCCAAACTTCGGGAGTATTTCCCGGTCAACCCGAAACAAACCCCAAAGCTCATGTCAATGCTATTTCTCTTGGGGGTAGTAAGTTAGAAGAGACCGTTGCTAAAGCCAAAAGTGTCAAGGGAGAGAGTGTTAAGCTTCTAGGTGAGAAGGATGCGATAGAGAAACCACTTGACGAGAACAAAGCCCTTTCCCCATTAAGGCTCGTTAAGCTTAACTTGGAGGCTCGATTTAATAAATTCTTAAACATACTTAAAAAGATTTGCATTCAGATTCCCTTTGCTGAAGCTTTGTCTCGTATGCCTCTATATGCCAAGTTTTTAAAAGACATCTTTTCAAAGAAAAAGGCTATAGAGCAAAATGAGATAATAGCTTTAACAAGAGAAAAAAGTGCAATCATCAAGAAGCCACCTCCAAAGCTTAGAGATCCAGGAAGTTTTGCCATCCCTTGTGTGATAGGGAGTGAAACCTTAAACCGAGCCTTATGTGATTTAGGAGCTAATGTTAGTCTGTTGCCCTTACCCCTCTTTAAAAGGTTGGGGATGGGGGAGCTAAAGCCTACCGAAACAACATTGAAGTTAATTAGCCGATCGTTCTGATATCCAACCTGTCGGATATGTTGAGGACATCCCCGTTAAAATAGAAGGGATATACATCCCAACTGATTTCATGGTGCTTGACATAGATGAGGACAATGAGTGCCCTATAATTTTAGGACGACCCTTTCTCGCCACTGCGGGTGTTATAGTAGATGTTCAGAATGGTAGGATTGTTTTTCAAGTGAGTGATGAGCTGATAGGCTTTGAGTTGGAGAATTTTATGAAAGGTCCCGCTCTCTATTATTGTAACATGATTAAAGGTCATGATGTGAAAGAACGCTCATTAGCGTCATCTACACAATATGACCTCTTTGATCCATTCTAAGGACACTTTCTTAACGTCAAGCTAATGACTATAAAGAAGCGCTTCGTGGGAGGCAACCCACGCATTTAACTGCTTTTGTTTTGTTGTTTTGTTTTTTTTTATTGTTTTGTAGGTAATTGTCCAAGAACGATTCAAGAAAATGAAATTTTTTGAAGCCCCGGAGCTTAGAACCTTGGCACGGCCCGTGCTCACACTGGCACGGCCGTGCCAGACCTTGCCTCTCCAAAACCAAGCCAAACTCCAGGAACTTGGCACGGCCCGTGCCAACCTCAGCACGGCCGTGCCCGACCCCAGGTAAGGTTAAACCTCATTTTTCTTCCCTCATTTACCAAACCAAACATCTCTCATCCTTCCATCTTCTCTCTAAAACCTTCATAACCACAAAAATCATTCCAACCACAACCTTTCTTTCAAAAACAACTTTCATCCACCCAATCCAAAAATCATCCAAATTCATAGCCCCCATTAACCTCACCCAAAACCCAAAAATTCATCCCCAATTTCCACAACCCAACCCCTAAAACTCACTTAAACCTTCTCCCCATCACTAAACCAACCACTTCCACCAAAAACATTCACTAAACCCAACCTTCACCAAAACCACACCAAGTCCAACCAAGGTCAAGGCTATGGCTTCCAAAAGAAGTGGAAAAGAAGTTGCAACATCTTCAAGAGGACCTCCCCCAAAGAAGCAAGTACCGGCAAAGAATCATGGCATAATATTCAAGGATAACAAGCAAAGGGATAAGTATAAAAATCTCATCTCTAAACCTTTACATCCTTGCAGGTACCCTGATAATTATGACTTGGTTACACTAGGCCTTAGTGACAATGTGTTTAAATTTCTAGGACGATTAGGGTGGGTTGCTATGTTAAGACCTATGCGGGGTTATGAAAATTTCACCTATGAGTTTTTAAGTTCTATCGTTTTTACAAAGGATATGATGAATTTTGATAACCCTAATCATATAATCTCTTTCCGGCTTATAAACATTGATTATGAGATGTCTCTCCAACACTTTTGTGATGAAATGGGCTTCGCTAACGCGGGGTTAATCCACGACTCTTGGGATCAAAGTCTTAAGCCGGTTGACTATCAACCCGCCACCTTTTGGGAACATATCACCGGCCTTAGGCAATTTAACACACGTTCAAACAAAGCTAGCAATATTCACCACCCGGTGCTTAGGTACCTTCAAAGGGTAATGACTTGCACTATTTGGGGTAGGACCGAATTGGGGAACTCTAGGACGGATGAAATCTTCATGTCGTGGGCCATGCTTAACAACCACCCCGTTAACACTTGTTTTTACTTGCTTGATTACCTTTCCCATGTCGGTAATAGGTCTGATAGTAGGGGAGAGATAGTTGTGGGTGGTATCATCACATACATAGCTAGGCAATTGGGAGTAGGTGAGGACCAAGGGATTACCAAAATTGAGGGAAACAATAGGCTTAACATAGAGACCCTTATCTTTATGAACTTCATTAAGCCCCGTCCACCCATGTCCTACACACTTAAACTCAATGTGCCTATTTTGATTATAGTTTCTAACCCATCTCGAACTAACACCGAGGTGGAAGAAAATTTGTTGTATGTTGTTGATGATCCACAGGTACATGAGAACACGATGATGAAGGCTAGGAAGATGCACATTTGCACCAAGAAGAGGAAGGTGCACAATTGCACCATGATGAGGAGCACCATGACCATGAAAATGCAAGATGGACATGGATGCATACCGAGGTCGAGAGGATAAGCACCGAGCAACTAAGGCAAGGTGTTGAATTGTCGGGACTAAGGAATGATGTCCTAAGGGGCAACTGCATATCCGAAGAAAATAACAAAATGCTTCGGAACATGATGCACCATTTTCACCTCCAAGGTCCTCCCTATAGAACTCAATGAAAAATGTGAGCTTTCCTCTTCCTCTCTTCTCTTACTCCTCCTCCTTCTTCTTCTTCTTGTTCTTCTTCTTCTTCTTCTTCTTCTTCTTCTTCTTCTTCTTCTTCTTCTTTATTTCTCTTATTTTGAATCATTGAGGACAATGCTTCTCCTAAGTGTGGGGGGAGCCTAATAAAGTGTCTTTAGTCGTAGTGTTTCCAAACTCCCTTGAACTTTATTCTTTTGTTTTGTTTTATTGTAAAAGGCATGAATAAGCAACTTGTTTTTCTTCTTTTATTATGACATAAATTTTTTGTTGTCTCTTCAATGGTCGTTTCTTGTACATGAAAGTGATTTCTCGTGTTGTAAGTGTTCTTGCTATACCCACATCAAGTTTTATTGTGAAAATTCTCCAATGAGAAAAGCACCTAGTTGCAATCCTTGAGTAAGTGTATGAATAGGTATTTTAAGGAACACGTTCTAACTTTAATGGTAACTTGGACCCTTAAAAATCCTCAAAGTAAAAGTAGTATAAGTTTGTGTGGGAATAATTCTAATGTGCTGTAATGTGTAAATCAAAATGGGGCAGAAGAATATCACCAGCACGTGGAGGAAAGGATACCCCCTCACTGACTTCCTAAATGTGGTGATGACTTCTCAAACAAATTGTGCTTTAATTAAACCCTCTAAAAAGAGGAACTTCCTAAGTGAAGATGAATAAGTTGTAGCACTACTTAGGGTGATCATGGAAACTTGGAGGAAAGGATACCCCCTCGCGGACTTCCAATGTGAAATGATAGCCCCTAGGCATCTACAAGCCCCCAAGTATCTAAATTGACAAATCTATCTAAACTCTCCCATCTCTCTTATATGAAATGAAGAAAGGATTTTTCTCGGTCACTTTAGTGTTAAGGTTAGAACATGTTCCTCATAATATCTATCTTATACATGAGCAAGAAAAGGGTTGGACTACACACACACACTCACTTAAGACTTGTTGTTGGGTTGAATAAGTTCACAAGGAATACTTGAAGTTGTGATTAGTGTACATTGAAATGAAACCTCGAGAGAGACATAAGCTTTTATTTGAATTGTCATATATTAATCTTTTTGTGCTACCGTGTTTATGCCTTTTGCTTGAGGACAAGCAAAGATTCAAGTGTGGGGGAGTTTGATGAGTCATTTATTATCTATTTTAATATGTTATTTAGTTTCGTTTTAATTAGATTTAAGTTTATTTTATATTTATATTATTTCCTTTTTGAACTATTTTACTTTAATTCCATATTGTTATATTTCAGGAACGGATATTTGATAGATTGAGTCTTGGAGCAAAAGAAAGGAATTTGGATCTGATTTGGTACGAAAATACGAAGATTTGGAGACAAAATATGTCTCCCCCAAAGTCAGAAGCTTGGCACGGCCCGTGCTAGAATTGGCACGGCCGTGCCACCCTCCAGAGTCACTTTTGCTGCTTTTGCTTAGATTTTAAGCTACTCTATTTTTAGCCCGCAGTTTCTTAAGGAACATTCTAGTAATGTAATTGCTTAGATTTTAAGTTGAATGTATGCTATAAATAGAGTAGCTAGCCATCACAAATATTCATCTTTACTTGGAATTCAATAAGTGACAATTGCTTTTCTAATTAAAGTTCTTTTCGTTTCCTTTATTTTCTTGTCATTTACTTTTATGCTTTCTCTCTTCTCCCCCATGTCTACGATGAACATGAGTGAGTAGACTTCTCCTTGTCTTGGGATTTTTGGATAAGTCTAAATGACATAATCCTAATCAAGCCAAGCTCTAAGCCTTAATCTTATGTAACCCTAATTTCTTATCTAAATTCACCGCTTTAACATGGATCAACCATTATCAAACTGTGGAAACGAAAGTGGAGGGTTTGATAATTGTTTATCCATTATTCCAAATATCAATTCATAAAACAAAAGTGGAGCTTTGATATTCGAACAAGTGAATTTAGACAAGGATTGCAAAGGCAGCGAAATAGTCTTTGCAATCTTTGAGACATATAGTTTCGATCTTCAAGGGAACTAATAATAATCAAGTCAGCGAAATAGACTTGGTTGTTAGAGGAACCAGAATCTAATAGTAATCAAGTCAGCGAAATAGGCTTGGTTGCTAGAGGAACATAAGAGAAACTGTCTTGAGAAATTAGGTCTAACATAACATTATAAGCTTTTAGTTTGGTTTGTGAAGGACTTGTTATTTAGATGAAACCAACGATCCCAAGGCTCCTTTTATTATTATTATCTTTCAAACGCTTGAAAACCCCAACTTGCAATTCTTTTCTTCTCTAATCATTTCCAAAGGTTAATTGAATTAAACTACTCCTTGTCGGAACGATACTCTTTTCATACTACTTCGGTAAGACCGTGCACTTGCGTTTTTATCTCATCAACCTGTTGGTGTTTGATTAAATCTTTAAAGATATTTTATGTTTAGGACATGTGCCACAATTTATTGGAAGTTGTTTTAATGTTGAAAATATTCTGCTACAATGAATTATTATGTTTTTCCGAAGACTATTATTTAATAAATAGTATTTTATTCTATTTATGGATTTTTGAAAAGCAGTGTAACATTCCGTTTGTTGATTACTCTGATTATTTAAAAGAAATTTTTATGTTGGGAAAACGGGGTGTTACAACAGTGAGTGATAACCACTCACGACAGCAACTCCAGCTACATAAACTTGATCATCTGCAAGTTACTCATACGAAGAGCAACATTTCCAAGCAGAAGGAGTGAGATTTCACAAAACAATAATATGAAGCATATAATTCAACAATTATATTTAACAACATTAAACCATCATAATATTCATCATAGATAATAATGTATCATTTATCACTTGATTCATAGTTCATATAAACAATCACAACTTCACAACTTATCATCTTTGACTCGACAAATGCGACTATGCAACTTAGACCTCTTATATGCATGTGGTACCAATCCAGGGCATCAGCCCCTCAACGTAATAAGTATTAATATACTTCCAGGGCATCAAGCCCCCAACTTAATTTAGCTAAAGCTCTAGGGCATCAAGCCCCCGACGTGGTGAGCAAGGCTCCAAGGCATCAAGCCCCCAACAATGGATGCTAATGCATGGACACAACATCTTAACAACTTAGAACAACATCATCTTATAAGTCCAATAATTTGGAACAAGATCATCATCAACTTAGACCGACTCATGCAGCTTAGTTAAATAACAAACAACAACATAGGCAGTATGCAAATCATCATGATATAACAATATCGAATGCAATCAACAACATCTCAATTATCAACATAATCCATTTAATGTATATACAACATTATAAACAACATCAATTCATATGCATCAGTCTTACTGGAACAATGACAGCAAGATAAACAACTTAGTTTCTAACCTCTGAGATCAACTCACATCAACTCGTGCGACAAGGATCACATTTAACCTAACAAGGCAGTCTGTAAAACAAGTACTCGCGAGGCGAGAGCCTCTGCTCGCCATGGCGAGTTCAGGTTCAGTTCACAAAATTCATTCTAAAGTCTTCCCAGGTTCAATCTCTTTCTCCAATCTTTCCTAATCATTATTAGACATGTTCAGGCACTCAAAAACATCTAAGGATCAACTCAAAAGTCAAAAATACGAAATCTGGATAGCTCTCTAGTCATGCTCGCTATGGCGAGTGTAACGCCCTAGTCGTTATTTTATTTATTTATGATTTATTTAGAGTCTTTTATATGATTTTAAATAATTATTGTTGATTATGTGGTGTGTTATATTTTATTATATGATTTATTTTGATATTAATTAGAATAAGTGGGAATTATTATTATTTTGGAGTTTGGGGATTTAATTAGAATTAATAGAATTAAGAGGGAGTTAAGTGAAATAAAGGGGGGGGGGGGGGGGGGGGGGTTAAGTGTTTGGAGTTAGGAAAAGAGAAAGTCAGAAACTGTTTTACGTACAACAGAGTTTTGGGAGAAAAACCAAGAGCAAGGGAGAAGAGCCAAGAGAATCAGATTTTATGTAGAGATTGTTCATCCGAATTAAGGTAAGGGTGAGGTTTACTTTCAATATGTAGATTGTAATTCTGATTTTGGATTTAACACGTTTCTGGTAGAAAATTAGGAATTTGGGTCTAGATTTGATTCTTTTATTTTTGGGTGAATTGAGTGTAGGAATCATTGTTTTAGTGTTAGAAATATGTTCTGGTCGCATACAACATTTCATTGCACATCTGTAAACTGTTTTGGGGAGTGAAATTGAGAAAATTGGGATTTTTCGGAAAAACCTGCATTCTGCCCGTACAGACCTTCATCGCTCGCCCCCGCGAGTAACTTGTCTAGCCTCGCGAGCAGAACCACTCGCCATGGCGAGTTAGTGAGTGAGAACCTTGATTTTTAAATTGTTGTTATAAGGTGTAATTTGGTTAAGTCATATTTACATATATGCATTGATGAGTAGTGGTTATCGTTGTATGCATTGTCGAGTTGTATGTAGATATACACAGGTGGAGTGATTGCATAATCATATAAAGTGGGAGGGCTCATGCTCTGGAACGCTTTGTCGGTCAAAGCGGGAGGGCTCATGCCCTGGAACACCTTGTTGTTCAAATTGGTGAGGGCTTATGCCTTGTGAATGCTTTAACCATTCATATTCGGTGAGGGCTTCTGCCCTGTAAAATGGTACCACATGCATGTGTATAGTTGCATTTGTTGAGGAGTCTTAGTGGTGTCGTCATGTTAGTGCATGAGTCGTTGTTGGTGATTGAGTAATACTTCTTACTACTGATTGAAGACGGGTATGATGATAATGATGTGATCATGAAATATATATATATATTAATATATATATATATATATATATATATGTATAATGATGTATTGAGATATTTAGGGTGTTAGATTCAATTGATGGATTATTTATATATTAATATTGTTTGTGAATCTCACCCCTTCTGCTTGAAAATGTTGCCCTTCCTATGGGTAACTTGTAGGTGATCCTGAGTAGTAGATGGTGGCTCAAGTGTCTAGGGCTCTGATACGTAACGGGATGGAAAATAGTTGTTTAATTTTCATTCCTTATGTATCAATTTTGGAACATGATTGTGGAGCCTCTTTATGGTTGTTTGAAACATATGTTGAAGAATAATTATGTTAAGGCCTTTGTGCCAGAATTTATCATTGGAGAATTAGTTGTTGGATGTTGATGTTATTTATTATTGAAAAATATTCCGCTGCAAAGTTTTGGTGAAACTATTAAAGTTGATGTTTATTAAATAGTATTTTATTCTATTTAAGAAATTTTGAAAAGTAGTGTGACATGTCCGTTTGGTGATAAACTCTGATATTATATTTATTATTTAATTGTTTGGGATAACGGGGTGTTACAATTGGTATCAGAGCAGGTTGGTCCGTCCGGCCAAGTAGTAGAGTCGTGTTGAGCCACATAGGATAGAGTGTCAACTTTAAGTTGTCTTTTGTTGTTCTGATTGTTGTTTCTTATGTAGAATTTTGAGATGGCTGGGAGAAACGATGCTGCTGCACTTAAGGCTATTGCTCAAGCTGTAGGACAGCAACCGAATGCTGGTGCTGGTAATGATGGTGTGAGGATGTTGGAGACCTTTCTGAGGAACCATCCACCAACATTCAAAGGGAGGTATGACCCAGATGGAGCTCAGAAGTGGCTCAAAGAGGTTGAGAGGATTTTCAGAGTCATGCAATGCAGTGAGGTGCAGAAGGTGCGGTTCGGTACACACATGTTAGCTGAAGAGGCAGATGACTGGTGGGTGAGTCTGTTACCCATTCTTGAGCAGGATGGTGCTGCTGTGACTTGGGTTGTGTTCAGGAGGGAATTTCTGAACATGTACTTTCCGGAGGATGTCCGAGGTAAGAAAGAGATTGAGTTTCTGGAAATGAAACAAGGTGATATGTCGGTAACTGAGTATGCTGCTAAGTTTGTGGAGCTTGCAAAATTTTATCCACACTATACTACGGAGACAGCTGAGTTCTCTAAATGCATCAAGTTTGAAAATGGCCTGAGAGCTGATATCAAGAGGGCTATTGGTTATGAGAAGATAAGAATTTTCTCTGAGTTGGTGAGTAGCTGCAGGATATATGAAGAGGATACGAAAGCTCATTACAAGGTGATGAGTGAGCGCAGAGGTAAGGGACAGTAGAGTCGTCCGAAACCGTATAGTGCTCCTACTGACAAGGGTAAGCAGAGACTGAATGATGAGAGGAGGCCTAAGAGGAGAGATGCTCCTACTGAGATTATTTGCTTCAAGTGTGGTGAGAAAGGCCACAAGAGTAATGTATGTGACCGAGATGAGAAGAAGTGCTTTAGGTGTGGTCAGAAAGGACACACATTGGCTGATTGCAAGCGTGGGGATGTTGTTTGCTACAACTGTAATGAGGAAGGACATATTAGTTCGCAGTGTACGCAGCCTAAGAAGGTTAGGACAGGTGGCAAGGTATTTGCGTTGACTGGTACGCAAACAGTGAATGAGGACCGACTTATCAGAGGTACTTGTTTCTTTAATAGTACTCATTTAATTGCTATTATAGACACTGGTGCTACTCATTGTTTCATTGTTGTTGATTGTGCATATAAGTTGGGTCTGATTGTATCTGATATGAATGGAGAAATGGTTGTTGAAACTCCAGCTAAGGGTTCGGTAACTACGTCTCTTGTTTGTTTGAGTTGTCTGTTGTCTATGTTTGGTAGAGACTTTGAAGTCGATCTAGTATGTTTGCCGTTGTCGGGTGTGGATGTGATTTTTGGGATGAACTGGTTAGAGTATAACCATTTTCATATTAACTGCTTTAGTAAGACGGTGCATTTTTCTTCTGCTGAAGAAGAGAGTGAAGCTAAGTTCTTGACTACGAAACAGTTGAAGCAGTTGGAGCGTGATGGAATTATAATGTTTTCTTTGATGGCATAGTTGTCATTGGAGAATCAAGCTGTGATTGATAGATTTCCGGTTGTGAGTGAATTTCCAGAAGTTTTTCCTCATGAGATTCCAGATGTGCCACCAGAGAGAAAGGTTGAATTTTCAATCGATCTTATGCCCGGAACGAAGCCGGTGTCGATGGCACCTTACCGTATGTCGGCGTCCGAGTTAGCTGAATTGAAGAAATAGTTGGAGGACTTGCTTGATAATAAATTTGTAAGACCGAGTGTTTCACCGTGGGGAGCGCCGGTATTGTTGGTTAAGAAGAAGGATGGTAGCATGAGGTTGTGTATAGATTACCGTCAGCTGAATAAAGTGACGATAAAGAATAGGTATCCACTTCCGAGAATTGACGATTTGATGGATCAGTTAGTGGGTGCACGTGTGTTTAGTAAAATTGATTTGAGGTCAGGTTACCATCAGATTAAGGTGAAGAATGAGGATATGCAGAAGACGGCCTTTAGGACACGTTATGGTCACTATGAATATAAGGTGATGCCTTTCGGTGTTACTAATGCGCCTGGTGTGTTTATGGAGTATATGAACAGAATTTTCCATGCTTATCTGGATAAATTTGTGGTTGTGTTTATTGATCACATCTTAATTTATTCTAAGACTGAAGAAGAGCATGCAGAGCATCTGAAGATTGTATTGCAAGTGTTGAAAGAAAAGAAGTTGTATGCCAAGTTGTCCAAATGTGAGTTCTGGTTAAGTGAAGTAAGTCTTCTTGGCCACATTATTTCTGGTAGTGGTATTGCAGTTGATCCATCAAAAGTTGATGCAGTATCACAATGGGAGACTCCGAAATCAGTTACAGAGATTAGAAGTTTCTTGGGTTTGGCTGGTTATTACCGCAGGTTTATAGAAGGATTTTTGAAGTTAGCACTTCCATTGACTCAGTTGACCTGTAAGGGTAAATCTTTCGTGTGGGATGCTCAGTGTGAGAATAGTTTTAATGAATTGAAGCGAAGGTTGACGACTGCTCCTATTTTGATTTTACCGAAGCCGGAAGAACCTTTTGTTGTTTATTGTGATGCGTCCAAGTTGGGCTTAGGTGGTGTTTTGATGCAAGATGGCAAAGTGGTAGCGTATGCTTCTAGGCAGTTGAGGATTCATGAAAAGAATTATCCTACACATGATTTGGAGTTGGCTACGGTGGTTTTTGTTTTGAAAATTTGGAGACATTATTTGTAAGGTTCCAGATTTGAGGTGTTTAGTGATCATAAAAGTTTGAAATATCTGATTGATCAAAAAGAATTGAATATGAGGCAGAGAAGATGGCTTGAGTTGTTGAAGGATTATGATTTTGGGTTGAATTACCATCCGAGTAAAGCTAATGTGGTTGCAGATGCTTTGAGTAGGAAGACGTTGCACATGTCTGCTATGATGGTAAAGGAAAAGAGAAAGTCAGAAACTGTTTTACGTACAACAGAGTTTTGGGAGAAAAACCAAGAGCAAGGGAGAAGAGCCAAGAGAACCAGATTTAGTGTAGAGATTGTTCATCCGAATTAAGGTAAGGGTGAGGTTTACTTTCAATATGTAGATTGTAATTCTGATTTTGGATTTAACATGTTTCTGGTAGAAAATTGGGAATTTGGGTCTAGATTTGATTCTTTGATTTTTGGGTGAATTGAGTGTAGGAATCATTGTTTTAGTGTTAGAAATATGTTCTGGTCGCATACAGCATTTCATTGCACATCTGTAAACTGTTTTGGGGAGTGAAATTGAGAAAATTGGGATTTTTGGGAAAAACCTGCATTCTGCCTGTACAGACCTTCATCACTCGCCCCTGCGAGTAACTTGTCTCGCCTCGCGAGTGAGCAATCTTCATAGCTCGCCTCGCGAGCAGAACCACTCGCCATGGCGAGTTAGTGAGTGAGAACCTTGATTTTTAAATTGTTGTTATAAGGTGTAATTTGGATAGTTTTGAGTGCCTGGATGTTTTTAGAGAGGACTTGGACAATTTTTAGATTAAAAAGATGAATATGGAGCTTAAAAATGAAGTTTTAGTGAGAAAAATGTCAAAACTCCCGAGAGCACCTTTTTCTCGTTCGCCTCGTACTCGCCACGGTGAGTAACCCATTTCCTGAGTTCGCCCTAGCGAGCAGATGCACTCGTGAGGCGAGTTGCCCAGTATCTGAAGTTGTTTGCTACGTAATTGAATAATGTTGAATGAATTAGATGTAGGAGCATGATTATGATTAATTGTGTATTTTTTCTGGAATTGTTGGATTAATAATGATGGATTATTGTTGGCTGTGATGTATATTTATATTTAAATGAATTATACATGTTGTTGAATTCTTTTCAAAGGTTGAAGTATTATTAATTGGATTGTTGAGGTGAAGTCATATTTACATATATGCATTGATTAGTAGTGGTTGTCGTTGTATGCAATGTCGAGTTGTATGTAGATATACACAGGTGGAGTCATTGCATAATCATATAAATGGGAGGGCTCATGCCCTGGAACGCCTTGTCGTTCAAAGCGGGAGGGCTCATGCCCTGGAACACCTTGTTGTTCAAATTGGTGAGGGCATATGCCCTGTGAATGCTTGAACCATTCATATTCAGTGAGGGCTTCTGCCCTGTAAAATGGTACCACATGCATGTGTATAGTTGCATTTGTTGAGGAGTCTTAGTCGTGTCGTCATGTCAGTGCATGAGTCGTTGTTGGTGATTGAGTAATAATTCTTACTATTGATTGAAGACGAATATGGTGATAATGATGCGATCATGAAATATATATATATATATATATATATATATATATATATATATACATATATATGTATAATGATGTATTGATGATATTTAGGGTGTTAGATTCAATTGATGAATTATATATCTATTAATATTGTTTGTGAATCTCACCCCTTCTGCTTGAAAATATTGCCCTTCCTATGGGTAACTTGCAGGTGCTCCTGAGTAGTAGATGGTGCCTCAAGTGTCTAGGGCTCTGATACGTAACTGGATGGGAAATAGTTGTTTAATTTTCATTCCTTATGTATCAATTTTGGAACATGATTGTGGAGCCTCTTTATGGTTGTTTGAAACATATGTTGAAGAATAATTATGTTAAGGCCTTTGTGCCAGAATTTATCCTTGGAGAATTAATTGTTGGATGTTGATGTTATTTATTATTGAAAAATATTCCGCTGCAAAGTTTTGGTGAAACTATTAAAGTTGATGTTTATTAAAAAGTATTTTATTCTATTTAAGAAATTTTGAAAAGTAGTGTGACATGCCCGTTTGGTGATAAACTCTGATATTATATTTATTATTTAAATGGTTCGCGAGGCGAGCGATGAACTTCATCACTAGCGAGGTGAGGATCATCAATCGCGAGGGCGAGCGATGAATATTGGCTTGGGCAGAAGTGCAGTTTTTACGAAAATTCACTCTTTCTCATGGTTTTAAGCCTAACATTGATTCCAGAATTCATCCCACACATTATCTAAGGTCTATGAACTGTTTCTATATCAATCTAACAAGTTTCCACCGTTTAATCAATAATTCTACAATTTTGACCTAGTTTTCAAATCCTCTAAAACTCATCCTACATCATGTTAAATCTAACCATTGAATCACAGACTTAATAGAATTGCAAAGTTAGTCTCACCCTTACCTTAATAATCAAAATCGCAGCACTCCTAGGTCTCTTGCTCTTCTCTTGGCTTTTTCTCCCTTTTTCCAAAAACTGATCGTACGTTATGTTTTTTCTAAACTAGGTTTCCCTATTTATATCTCCTCCATCTATCTTATCTTATTTCTCTTTCTCCCCCAAAACTCTCTAAAATCTCAAAACAACCCCTAAACTCAATATTTATTTTCTTTTCAAATCTTATTTTATTAAACAATAAAATAAGTCACAACTCCTCATAAAATCACATATCATCACCTCAATCATATAAACCTCTTAAATCACACATATATCATATAAATATAATATAAACTCATCATAATAAATTCTAGACTCGATTAAATAATTAAATAATTAAATAATTCAAAGAGGGCGTTACAACTCTACCCAACTTATAAGATTTTCGTCCTCGAAAATTTACCTCATGCAAACAACTCTAGATAAGATTCCAGCATCTTACTTTCTAGCTCCCACGTTAAGCTTTCACCAGTCGCTCCGTCCCAAACGACTCTCACAAGAGGTATCTCTTTGCCTCTCAACGTCTTCACTTTTCGATCATCAATCCTTACCGGTAAAGTCTCAACTGTAAGGTTATCTCTAACTTGCACATCATCACTTTGGATTACATGGGATGGATCCGGAACATACTTCCGAAGTTGCGACACATGAAACACATCGTGCAAATTCGAAAGATGTGGTGGTAAACCCACTCGGTACGCCACCGTTCCAACTCTTTCCGATATCTGATACGAACCAATAAATCTCGGATTCAACTTCTTTGACTTCAATGCACGTCCAACACCAGTCACAGGAGTGACTCTCAAACATATGTGGTCTCCTTCTAGAAACTCAAGATCTTTCTACGCTTATTATGGTAACTCTTTTGTCGACTCTGCGACGCTTTCATCTTTTCTTGAATCATCTTAACCTTCTCAGTAGTTTGTTGAACAATCTCTGGTCCTAAGACCACTCTTTCGCCTAACTCAAACCAACACAACGGAGTTCTGCATCTCCGAGCATACAAAGCCTCATAAGGTGCCATTCCAATACTAGAATGATAATTATTAGGGTTAATAGGCTTTTACCCCCCTGCCATTTGGGGGTCTTTTGGTTTACCCCCCTATGAAAAAAAAACTTGGAGATTCCCCCCTATAAAAATAAAGATTTTTTGATATACCCCCCCACATCCAACAGTCAGCATCTGACTGGATAAATTTGATGATTTGGCATGCTGACTGTGTAACGATGGATGACATGGCACTAACACGTCATATTTTTTTATTTTTAAATTTTTAAAAAATGTTAAAAAAAAATAAAATACCAAAAATACCTTGAATGATTTTAAATTTTTTTATTTACAATTAAAAAAAAACTTCATAAAAAATAAAAAATAAACCCTTCTTCTTCTCTCTTCTCTCCACCGTATCCTTCTTTTCCTCCTTCCTTTTCTTCTTCTTGTTGTTCTTCTTCCTCAACAACTTCCCTTTACCTTCATCTTCTCATCAATTTCCATCATCTCTCATCATCAACACAGCACAGCACAGCAGCAACAACACCAACAACAACCCACAACAATAACAACAAGAACACGACAACACAGCTAGGATTTCACAGATCCAATGAAGATTTCAAACTCAAAAAACTCATTATTTCTTTTCCCCTTCATCATCAAATTCGATTTTGAGAAATTTGAGAAAGGGAAAATTCGATGTCTCTCCCTCAGATTCGTTTTCCTGTTTCTAAATCCAGCAGTAATCCAACAACAATTACAAAACCAAGAAACATAGCAACCTTTGTCATTGATTTTCTTGTTTCTAAATCCAGCAACAATATATATTTTTTCAAACCCATAATTCTTTCAAACCCTCCAACAGCAACAACAATTTTCAACAGTTTCTCTCTTCCCCTTCATCACCAATGAACAAATCACAACCGCCGTAGCACCACCGTCACAATCACAACCGCCGCCGTTACAGAACCATCACATGAAAATGAAACCTAATCCTTCCCTTAAACCACCACAAAACAAATGAAAAAGGGCCAGGTCTGAGTTTGGGTTTGAAGGTGATATCAGTGAAAACATAAGCAAACTTGAGAGTTTTGTAGATAAGATAATGGTGGAAGAATTCATGATGAGAAGGGAAAGCGATGGACAAGAGGAAGGAAGGATCCCATGAAGAAGATGAAGATTATGCTCTTTTATTTTTTTTTAACGCAAAAAAAAAAAAAAGTTTATGCTCTTTTTATTCCTTTTAATAAAATAATTCCACATGTAATAAAAAAAATTGGACAGCAATAAAAAAATCCAACTCAGCGTGCCAAATCATCCAAAATACACAGTCAGATGTGTTTGGGGTCCAAAATCAAAGAATCTTCTAATGGCAAGGGGGAATCTCCAAGTTTTTTTTTGTTAGGGGGGTAAACCAAAAGACGCACATATGGTAGGGGGTAAAAGCCTATTAACCCTAACTATTATTATACGTGAACTTTATCAATGGAAGATGACTATCCCAAGTTCCTCCTTGCTCAAGTACACAAACTCTCAACAAATCTTCTAACGACTGAATCGTCCTCTCCGACTGACCATCTGTCTGCGGATGATACGCCGAACTCAACCTCAACTTAGAACCTAAAGCCTCTTGCAAACTTTTCCAAAATCTAGAAGTAAATCTTGGATCTCTATCTGATACAATGCTCGAAGGAACACCATGCAACTTCACAATATCACGAATATAAATCTCTGCCAACTGAGAAACAGGAAAACTGATATTAATCGGAAGAAAATGAGCCGACTTCGTCAATCTATCAACAATCACCCAAATCGCGTCATTCCCTTTAGGAGTATTCGGCAAACTTGTCACAAAATCCATGGATATACTATCCCATTTCCACTCTGGCACATCTAGAGACACCATCATACCAGCAGGTTTCTGATGCTCAACCTTCGACTTCTGACAAATCAAACAAGAATACACAAATTGTGCCACATCACGTTTCAATCCAGACCACCAAAACATCTTCTTTAGATCATGATACATCTTCGTAGCTCCCGGATGAATACTCAAGTTACTTCTATGACTCTCTTCAAGAATCATTTTCTTCATCTCATATCATCTGGAATACAAATCCTACCTCGAAATCTCAACACACCTTGATCATCGATTTTAAAATCTCTGTCTTCAGTCTAATCACTAGCCACCAACAAGTCCACAAACTTAACATCAACTTTTTGTGCTTCTTTAATACTCTTCAGAAATTCATTATCAATCTTCAGCATCCCTAACTTCACACTCTCAGATGACATTTCACATACTAAACTCAAATCTCTGAACTGTTCAAGCAACTCGAACTCTTTTACCATCATGGCCGACATATGCAATGTCTTCCTACTCAAAGCATCTGCAACAACATTAGCTTTACCCGGATGATAGCTCAACTCAAAATCATAGTTCTTCAGCAATTCAAGCCACCTACGCTGCCTCATATTCAATTCCTTTTGATCGAACAGATACTTCAAACTCTTATGTTCACTAAACACCTCAAATCTCGAACCATACAAGTAATTTTTCCATATCTTCAATACAAAGACCACAGCAGCCAACTCTAAATCGTGCGTAGGGTAATTCTTCTCATGTATTCTCAACTGTCTCGAAGCATAAGCTACTACTTTTCCATTTTGCATAAGCACACCACCTAAACCCAACTTGGACGCATCACAATATACCACAAAATGTTCTTCTGACTTTGGCAGAATCAAAATCGGAGCTGTCGTCAACCGCTTCTTCAATTCACTAAAGTTGTTCTCACATTAAACATCCCACACAAAGGCTTTACCTTTACAAGTCAAATGTGTTAACGGAAGTGCTAACTTGGAAAATCCTTCTATAAATCTTCTGTAATAACCAGCCAATCCCAAAAAGCTTCTAATCTCTGTAACCGACTTACGAGTCTCCCATTGCGATACAGCATCAACTTTAGACGGATCTACTGCAATACCATTGCCAGAAATAACATGTCCAAGAAAAATTACTTCTTTTAACCAGAATTCACACTTAGACAATTTAGCATAAAGCTTCTTCTTTTTCAACACTTGCAAAACCAACTTCAAATGCTCAGCATGTTCTTCTTCAGACTTGGAGTAAATTAAAATATCATCAATGAAAACAACCACGAAACGATCCAAAAATGCATGAAAGATGCGATTCATGTACTCCATAAATACTCCAAGAGCATTAGTAACACCAAAAGGCATAACTTTATACTCATAATGTCCATACCGCGTCCTAAAAGTTGTCTTCTACATATCTTCATCTTTCACTTTAATCTGGTGATGACCCGATCTCAAATCTATCTTGTTGAAAACACTTGCACCTACTAACTGATCCATCAAATCATCAATCCTCGGAAGTGGATACCTATTCTTTATTGTTACTTTGTTCAACTGTCGATAATAAATACACAACCTCATGCTACCATCCTTCTTCTTTACTAACAACACAGGCGCTCCCCAAAGTGAAACACTTGGTCTAACAAACTTTTTCTCAAGCAAATCTTTCAACTGTTTCTTCAACTCCAACTCAGAAGCTGACATACGATAAGGTGTCATAGACACAAGCTTCGTTCCAGGAACAAGATCAATAGAAAATTCAACTTCTCTTTCTGGAGGCACATCAAGAATTTCATCAGGAAAAACTTCTGGAAAATCGCATACCACTTGTAGTTTATCAATCACCGCTTGATTCTCAATAGATAAGGAAGCCATCAAAGAAAACATTAAGATTCCATCACGTTCTAACTGCTTCAGCTGTTTAGTAGACAAAAACTCTGCGCCACTTTCCTCTTCAGTAGAAGAGAAATACACCGATTTACTAAAACAATTAATGTGAACATGGTTGTACTCTAACGAGTTGATGCCAAGAATCACATCCATACCACTCAAAGGTAAACAAACCATATCAATCTCAAAATTACGATCAAACATAGACAAAGGACATCTTAAACATCCAAACTTTATCTCTAAGATTCCTTAATCAAAAAGATTTCTTCTAACATGTAAATTTTAGTTTAGACCACCAAGTATATTGGTTCAACTTGGACCACTTCAATATAAGTCACAAGAGAAGTAGTCACCGAACCCTTAGCTGGAGTTTCGACAACCATCTCTTCATTCATATTAGACATAGCAAGACCCAACTTAGTAGCACAATCAATAGCAATAAAACAATGCGTAGCACCAATATCAATAATAGCAACTAAAGGTGTACTATCAAAATAACAAGTACCTCTGATCAAGTGATCCTCGTTCTCAGTCTGAGTACTAGTCAATGCAAAAACTCTACCAGTAGTCTGCACCTTCTTAGGCTTCTTGCACTGTGAACCAATGTGACCTTCCTCGTTGCAATTGAAACACACAATATCATCATGTTTGCACTCAGCTAGTGCATGACCCTTCTTACCACAGCGAAAACACCTCTTAACATCCCCAGTACAAGCATTGCTCTTTTGGCCTTTCTCACCACAAGTATAGCAGACAATCTCATCAGGAGCATCTTTCTTTCTCGGGTGCCTATCTTCAACCACTCTCTGTTTTCCCTTATCAGCAGTGGCACTGTAAGGCTTAGGACGACTCTGCTGACCCTTAGCTTTTCGCTCATTCACAATCTTGTAATGAGTCTTGGTATCTTCCTCATAAATCCTGCAACTGCTCACCAGCTCAGAGAAGACTCGGATCTTCTAGTAACCAATTGCTCTCTTGATCTCAGCACGTAAACCGTTCTCGAATTTGATGCATTTCGAAAACTCAGCAGTCTCTGCAGTATAATGCGGATAAAACTTTGCCAACTCCACAAACTTGGCAGCATACTCTGTCACAGACATGTTTCCTTGCTTCAGCTCAAGGAACTCGATCTCTTTCTTCCCGCGAACATCTTCCGGGAAGTATCTGTTTAGGAACTCCCTCCTAAACACAGCCCAAGTAACTACAGCACCATCTTGCTCTAAAGTAGGTAGAAGACTAATCCACCAATCATCAGCTTCTTCAGCTAGCATGTGCGTACCAAAACGCACCTTCTGAACCTCTATCTCTTTGAGCCAAGTCTGAGTTCCATCAGGGTCATATCTTCCCTTGAAAGTAGGAGGATGATTCCTCAGAAAAGTCTCTAGCATCCTCGCTTCAACACTTGCTCCAGCATTCGCATTAGGCTGTTGTCCCGCAGCGTCGTTTCTTCCAGCCATTCTTAATCTTTACAACAAGCAACAACAACATAAGACAATCATACAACTATTACTAAAACTCGACACGACTCTTCTAATTGGCCGGACGGACCGACCTGCTCTGATACTAATTGTAACACCCCGTTTTCCCAACTTAAAAATTTCAAACATATAATCAGAGTATTCATCATATAAACGGAATGCTACACTTCAAAAATCATAAATAAGATAATTAACTAATTATCCTTCAACGTAAAACAAATTCCAAAAAATTTCAGCGGATAAATTCATCATCATAAATAAAGTTTTGGCACGCAGGCCTCGTCAAAACATGTCATGAATTCAGTCAAACAACTTAATCATAAATCAAATACGTAAAGGAACAAAAAATAGCCACAAAAGATCCCATCCCGTTACGTATCAGAGCACCTAAAAGGACACAGTGAGGGATAACCACTCACGACAGCAACTCCAGCTACTTAAACTTGATCACCTGCAAGTTCCTCATACGAAGAGCAACATTTCCAAGCAGAAGGGGTGAGATTTCACAAAACAATAATATTAAGCATATAATTCAACAATTATATTTAACAACATTACACCATCATAATATTCATCATAGATAATAATGTATCATTTATCACTTCATTCATAGTTCATATAAACAATCACAACTTCACAACTTATCATCTTTGACTCCACAAATGCGACTATGCAACTTAGACCTCTTATATGCATGTGGTACCAATCCAGGGCATCAACCCCTCAACGTAATAAGTATTAATATACTTCCAGGGCATCAAGCCCCCAACTTAATTGAGCTAAAGCTCCAGGGCATCAAGCCCCCAACGTGGTGAGCAAGGCTCTAGGGCATCAAGCCCCCAACAATGGATGCTAATGCATGGACACAACATCTTAACAACTTAGAACAACATCATCTTATAAGTCCAATAATTTGGAACAACATCATCATCAACTTAGACCGACTCATGCAGCTTAGTTAAATAACAAACAACAACATAGGCAGTATGCAAATCATCATGATATAACAATATCAAATGCAATCAACAACATCTCAATTATCAACATAATCCATTTAATGTATATACAACATTATAAACAACATCAATTCATATGCATCAGTCTTACTGGAACAATGACAGCAAGATAAACAACTTAGTTTCTAACCTCTGAGATCAACTCACATCAACTCGTGCGACAAGGATCACATTTAACCTAACAAGGCAGTCTGTAAAACAAGTACTCGCGAGGCGAGAGCCTCTGCTCGCCATGGCGAGTTCAGGTTCAGTTCACAAAATTCATTCTAAAGTCTTCCCAGGTTCAATCTCTTTCTCCAATCTTTCCTAATCATTATTAGACATGTTCAGGCACTCAAAAACATCTAAGGATCAACTCAAAAGTCAAAAATACGAAATCTGGATAGCTCTCTGGTCATGCTCGCTATGGTGAGTTCATCTGTTGACTATTCGCTATGGCGAGCTGCGACGTGCAACTCGCGAGGCGAGGGAAAATGGTTTGCGAGTCGAGCGATGAACTTCATCACGCGCGAGGCGAGGATCATCGTTCGCGAGGCGAGCGATGAATGTTGGCTCGGGCAGAAGTGCAGTTTTTACAAAAATTCACTATTTCTCATGGTTTTAAGCCTAACATTGATTCCAGAATTCATCCTACACATTATCTAAGGTCTAGGAACAGTTTCTATATCAATCTAACAAGTTTCCACCGTTTAATCAATAATTCTACAATTTTGACCTAGTTTTCAAATCCTCTAAAACTCATCCTACATCATGTTAAATCTAACCATTGAATCACAGACTTAATAGAATTGCAAAGTTAGTCTCACCCTTACCTTAATAATCAAAATCGCAACACTCCTAGGTCTCTTGCTCTTCTCTTGGCTTTTTCTCCCTTTTTCCAAAAACTGATCGTACGTTATGTTTTTTCTAAACTAGGTTTCCCTATTTATATCTCCTCCATCTATCTTATCTTATTTCTCTTTCTCCCCCAAAACTCTCTAAAATCTCAAAATAACCCCTAAACTCAATATTTATTTTCTTTTCAAATCTTATTTTATTAAACAATAAAATAAGTCACAACTCCTCATAAAATCACATATTATCACCTCAATCATATAAACCTCTTAAATCACACATATATCATATAAATATAATATAAACTCATCATAATAAATTCTAGACTCGATTAAATAATTAAATAATTAAATAATTCAAAGAAGGCGTTAAAGGAAGCAATTATTGATGAATCATGGATCAAAGCAATGAAAGAATAACTACATCAATTTGAAAAGAATCAAGTTTGGACTCTTGTACCTGATCCTCAAACTCAATCTATCATTGGTACAAGATGGGTATTCATAAACAAATTAGATGAAGAAGGAAAAGTAACACGCAACAAAGCCAGACTGGTAGCTCAAGGTTACGATCAACAAGAAGGAATAGACTACGATGAAACCTACGCTCCTGTGGCTAGACTTGAAGCCATAAGAATTCTTCTTGCATATGCATCTCATAAATGCATAAAACTTTTTCAAATGGACGTAAAAAGTGCTTTTTTAAATGAAGAGGTTTATGTCCATCAACCTCCTGGTTTTAAAAATTTAGAAAAACCAAATCATGTGTTCAAACTAACCAAAGCTCTATATGGACTAAAACAAGCTCTAAGAGCCTGGTATGAAAGATTGAGCATTTTTTTTTATCAAAAATAGTTTTTCACGAGGAAAAATTGACACCACACTTTTTAGAAAATTGACAAAAATGATTTATTAATTGTACAAGTGTACGTCGATGATATCATTTTTGGAACCACAAATGAAAAAATGTGTGATGATTTTTCAAAACTCATGGAAAATGAATTTGATGGGAGAACTTAAATTCTTTTTGGGATTACAAGTCAAACAGCACGAAGATGGTATTTTCATTTGTCAAGAAAAATATATCAAAGATCTTCTTAAAAAATATAAGATGAATGAAGCCAAAATTATGACTACTCTCATGCATCCTTTATCAAATCTTGACAAAGATGAAAATGGAAAAGATTTTCCTGAAAAAGAATATAGAGGAATGATTGGATCACTTTTATATTTAAATGCTAGTAGACCTGACATTGTTTTTGCAGTTGGCCTATGTGCTAGATTTCAAACTGCACCAAAAGAGTCACATTGCATTGCAGTTAAAAGAATTTTCAGATACCTTGTAGGCACTCCAAGTGTAGGCCTATGGTATAAAAAGGGAACACACTTTGATCTTATGGCATATTGTGACGCTGACTACGCCGGAGATAAAATAGAAAGAAAGAGTACAAGTGGCGCATGTCAACTGCTCGGAGAAGCTTTAGTTAGCTGGTGTTGTCGAAAGCAAAACACTATAGCATTATCCACCACAGAGGTTGAATACATTTTCGCTGCAAACTACTGCTCTCAAGTATTATGGATTAGAAATCTATTAGAAGATTTCTAATTAAACTATCAGTTTAAATCAAATCCTAGCCATTCATCTCTTGATCTTCCATCTGCAAAATAAAGGCTAATCTAAAATAATCATTCCTTTGTCTGATTACGTAGCCATTAACTCTGCACAAACCATCAACTCACTATCACTCTTGTTTACTCTTCAATCCTCTTCTTCTTCATATAGTTCCTTCCTTTCATAATCTAGTTCAAACCATTCTCAAACTAACACCAAAAACGGAAGAATCAAAACAAACTTTCTCTGAACTCCTCTCCTATGTCGATCAACAAAACCTACATTCACCCCCACAAACTCCTCCTGCTACATTTCCATATTCCCCACAAAACATCACCACTTCCTCAAGTCTAAATCTTCTCTCACAAATCGAACCTTACTCTTGCTCCCCTCCTAAAAGCTTTTAACCTCTGCTCCTATGAAAGCTCAAACCTTTGATGAACTAATCAACATCAAACCTAAACAATCCATTACAAATGAACTAAGAAAATCCATTAGACTCTCCTCTAAACCCTCGAAAGTCTCTTACATTGACCTTGAGAATGAATCTGATTCCTTTATACAAGCTCAAAACCCTGCCAAACGACTCAAACAATCCTCATCAGCTTTTTCACCGTACGATCGCAAGGAAGCTAAGAAGGAAAAAATGCTGGAAGATATCGTCTCAAAATCTGTTAACATTAAGGAAAAACTAATCTTGAATCCATATCAAAGACACTAAAGGGAACGACGGTCTTCCCTACGCTATGGCTCTTACCAAAATCTTCAAAGAATTCAAACTCTCCTTCATAGGAGAAAAAGCCTTAAAAAATCTGCAGCCATTTAACTCAAAGAACATATCTCACATCAAACTGAATGATGGAATTAACAAACGAGGTTTGCATCAGATTCCTCTTCCTCAAGAAGAATTTCTCAAAGAGGAAGATGAAGAGAATCCACTCTTTAACCTTGTGAATGCAATCATAGAGGAAAATCACTTGTCTTCTCAATCTACTCCATCCAACTCTCGTGATTCTCCAAAGAATCATGAACTTGCTAACTTTTTTGATCTCAATATCTCAACTGACGTTAAACTCTCAACTGGCGTTGGTAACGTCTCTGTTCCAAACATCTCCGCTCCTTTGCCAAATCTTGAAAGTTCTGCTCTGTTTGGCACTACTTGGTTGGATGGGTTCATTCATTCTCCAAAAAATGACAATCCTCCTCTGAAAATCCACTGGAACAGGGAAAGTTTTAAATCCACTGGAACATCTCCTAAGAATGATCCTCCACAAGAACCTGAGAACTCAGTTATCCCAAATGAAATGTTGTTTGCTGAAGTTACCTATCTTCGAGGAGATGTGAACAATCTGCATTGATGTTTCGTTTCATTCATGTTTCAATATCTTGGTATGATGGCACCTGCTCCAAGCGGTGATCCTGGTTCCTCATCCAACCCACCTCCAAATCCTCTGTAGCTTTCTCTGTTTCAATAACTTGCTCTTTTTGAAGAAGACAAAAGGGGAAGAAAGCATGTGTTACAACACTGCATGAACGGATTTGAAAAATGCCCCTTTTATATCTTTTGGGTGTAGACTATTAAGCACATGGGTGAACTTTGTTTAGTATTTATGTCTTTATGTTTTTAGTCTTCTTTTTTTTAGCCAATCATCCTAAAAATGGACTTTTGAACTTTAGCAATTTATTGCTAAAAATGGAACTTCAAGGTTATATGTATTTTAGTCCTTTATCTATGATAAAAACTAGTTAATTTGTTCTATGCTTTTGTTGCCTCTTTAATGAACACAAGTAAATATGATAAGAAATGCATGACTATGTTAAAAAAGCTTCCATCAACATTACAAGTAACTTATCATATCTTATTATCAAATACCTGGAATGTCAAATTAAGGGGGAGCCTATTTTAAATGAGTCATCCTCTTCCTTTAGGCCTTCAAAAGATACATATCAAATTGAGGGGGAATTTTAAATCGGAACACATTTATAAATCAAATTCTAATATATTTTGTCATCGTCAAAAAGGGGGAGAATGTTGAGAAAATATTCATAAATCCCTATTTTAGTTTTAAAGATGAAAAAATATATTTCGATTTTATTTCATAAATGGATTATGATATTATTGTATTTAACATCTTTGTATGAGTATTTTTAGTTGCAGGAACTTAAGCTCAAAAGGTTGATATAACTAGTTCCCTAAAAAGTATTTGAGTATCTCATACAATAAACAAAGCAAGAAATTAATGGATAAGAATGCAATGGATGAAATTGGATATACTTGCCCAAAATTGCGCAACACGTTGGCACATACACATACTACAAGTGGTTTTAGTTTTGGTTTTGCTATGTCTCCAAAACCACTACACATCCAATCAAAAGAGGAAAGCAAGTACAAACAAACTTGCTCTTTTAGCTGTAAATGGAAAGAAGGAAAAAGAGTAGCAAGCAATATAAATTGGATATTTTCTTTTGTAACTACACAAGCTACTACACGTGGAATTGAATGATACATAGTGAGCTGTTTTGCTCAAATAATTCTACACGTGAGAAGGAGCAAAGCAAGGATGAATAATATCTTTTGGCAAGCACACGTGGAAGAAAATGAATGGATAGAAACTAAAACAAGGTTCTTTCTTGTTGGCTAATTGTGCACATGTGGGACCATGGAAAATTTGCAAACGTAAAGAAAGAAAGAACAGGAATGAGACACACGCTCCTCATGCAATATGTGGCAAGCAAGATGCAATTTTATTTGCCTATAAATACCAAGCTCTTGGCATAAGCTCAATCACCGAATTTTTGAGAAAGAATTCAAGCATACATCAAAGCAAAAGCTCTCTCATTTTCAGTTTGTTCCAGTGTTCTAAAAATTGCTCTTTCTGTTGAGCTCTTTTTAGTTTTTACTGCAAATATTTTATTTTGGTCCAAGTAAGAAATTATTTCTTATTGGATTGTAAAGCTTGTAGGTGACAAGTGTGTAAAAAGACAAAGGTAAGATCACTCATTTGTAGGAAAAGATCTAAAGGATCTAGCAAGGGTGATTTGTACTCGTTTGATCTTTTAGGAGAAAAAAAACAAAGGTAGATTTACTCGTTTGCAGGAAAGATTAGTCGGATCTAGCAAGGGCAAAAGTTACTCATTTGTGAACAAGGAAAAGAGAAGTTGTGGTTAACGTTATTTAACGCAACTACCTAGTGGATAATCTCACACTTGTGTGGGGAGTGGAAGTAGCCGACGTTTGGCGAACCACGATAACTTTTGTGTGTCATTTCTCTCTCTTTACTTACTTTTAATTTATTGTTCAAAATCACACACCTCACAATTATAATTGTCATTATTTACTAATAACAAACTAATTGTGATTCTAAATTAAAAGAAAAATTTTATTAGACAAATTTTAAACAGATCACAATTCAAACCCCTCTTTCTTGTGAAAATATTTTACTTCATAAGGATGTAAAGGAATGCATTCCAAGAGGTTGATTTGAACTTAATCTTATTGCCCTGCCAACTGACAAGTTTCAATTGACAGAGGGGCATGATCAAGTACAAAACAACATCTTAGAGGTGCATTCCCTTATCCCCACTTATCTTATACGAAGGAATCTGATGAAAATTTTTGTACAACCATGCATAGGTAGAATACAACATATGTTTTATCAATTCTTTTGACTTTTCAAAGAGGCTTGCAAATCTTTACATTCAATATAAGACACTTCAATACCAACATCTTCAACAAACTAATAAGAATTAAACTTAAATTCCAATAAAATAAAGACACTACATAATAATGATGCTACCTAAACATAATTATATGGTAGAATCAAACTGTTGAGAATATCTTCAGACGATCTCATCAACGTGGTTTCCATCTCAATCCTCGGGAACATGTGTTCCTTATAATATCTAGAGAACATGTTCCTCACGTAGTCATCATTTTTCAGCATTAGTTTTTCGCTCTGCAAATAATCGGGACGTGCATACTGAAGGTCCTCAACCCTTCTTGTGTTTCCGGGGTTGAGGCCTTGATTGATTTCGTTCAGTTGATCCTTCAGATCCTTTAGCGTGACATCGACCCTGACCTTGAACAAATTAGGGTTTCCACCGTTGAATCGTACTTGAGCTTTGAACAAATTGTCCATTGTTTCATATCTCCACCATAATCAATGAAAAACTCATTCAAACATTTCATCAAACACTTGAAGTGCAAATTATACATAAACCTTAAAACTCATAACTACAATATAAACATGCAAACATCTAAACAATTAAGCAATATAAGTCATTTACATATAAACATTGTATCATTTCTTGCAAAAAAAAAAAAAAACAAAAATTTAAACAAACCCTAAAATTAAAAATATTCTAATTTAAGAGGAAAAATCTAACATATAAACATAAAAGGTTAATGGTGTTTGATTATGAAAACTTACTTGTTATTGGAGTGTTGTTTGATTTGAACTTGAAGGAATTTTGGATTTGGGTGATTTGAGAGAATTTTTGGAGATTTGAGATGAGAAATGAGGAAATGAGTTGCTGTTGAGCTTTAAAAGGACACGCAATGTGAGTTAACTCACGCTGGTTTAACACATGCGTGAGTTAACTCACGCTGGGGGCATTTTTAGAAGTTTGGCTGTAAGTGAACAAAACTTGTTGGAAGAAGAGCATTTTTCTAGTATTTTTGATGTGGAAAATTGCTTTTTTGACATAAAAAACTTCACATTGACAAAAGTAAAATATCTAAATGCCCCTAGCGGTAGTTAACTACCGTTGAGGACCCGACATCAGTTAACTACCGCTGGCCCCAGTGGTGGTTATCTACCGCTGAAATCTTTTCTTCAATTCACACTACACAACACTTCTTCTTCTCCATCTTCGTTGCTTTTCTTCACTACCCAAATAAAATTCTTACCTGATGCTTGAAGTCTTATAACAATTTCTTGAAGCTAGGAGCTAGAGCAGATTAACAACTTCCAAAACAACTAGATTACTCATGAATTTCTCAATTTCTCAAAAATGTTTTTCATCTTTGTTGATTTGTTGAAAAACAATCATAAATTAATCACTCAAAAACTTATGTTATTTACTTGTCAAAACTTGGAGGATATGAATTGTTGCAACATACAAATAAAAAGAGGAATTCAAAACAAAAGTCGAATGTTTCTGTTATTTATGGATATGAAGAAAAAAAATCAAAAGCTTGGCCATGGAGAAAGAGGCAATTCTTCAACAGGATGAGGAAAAAAAATTCGTAAAGCTGTATAATTGGTGAAACAAGAGTATTGTAGTGAAAGTATGATGTATAATTGATGCTAACAGTTGGTAGTGTGAATTGAAGAGAAGAAACAAAGATGGAGAAGAAGAAATGCTTTGTAGTGTGAATTGAAGAAAAGATTTCAGCGGCAGTTAACTACCGCTGACATCAGCGACAGTTAACTGTTGTCAGTATTTCCAACGGTAGTTAACTACCGCTAGGGACATTTAGGTATTTTACTTATGTCAATGTGAACTTATGAATGTCAGAAAAACAATTTTCTTTGATATGTACTTTCTTGTTAAACAATCCATGAGGTAATTCGATAGGGCCTTTTAAGCCCATATGATTACAAACCTCAAATAAAGTTTGATAACTAGTCATTAGTTAAGAAAACAAATACAATAATAAAAATATGAAAATAAAAATGTAAGGCAACATCGTAATTGAAGAGTCAAATAGTCAAATACTAAATGCGTTAAAAAAAAAGTAGTCAATACTATAAAAAGTAAAAAGTCAAAATATTAATAATATACTAATTGATATTAATTTTGGTCAAGCAATCAATCGATTCTCGGTTGGTGGTGGATCAAGTTTAAAATTCAAGTCGTAATGTTTCAGGAGGTAGGGATATTACAATACTAGATCTTGGTCTAATATTTTAAATTATTTTTCAAACTTTACTGTATGTTTCGTTAGACTTTTATACTTAAACCTCAGAAATTTCCGACTACACCCAAATTTCATTAAAATTTGTTGCTAATGGTGAAATTGCCCTTGTGTATCTAAACTTGTCAAAAACCTTCTTTTATATCTCATTCTACATCTTCACATCCTCTCTCTCACAGGTAACCATGGATGTGTGCTTAATCTAAATGAAAAATTAAAGATTGTATTACAAGGTCTTTCGTTAACACTCTATTGCATAGGTAAGTGAAAGTTCAACTTTGATGATGATTTTATGTGTTTTCATGTTTTTTATTTTATTTTTGTGGATTGTGTTTGGAACTGTTCACGAGTTCTTATTGTTTAAGTTTATAATTTTAGAGGTTTACCTGAATTGAGTTTATGAAGTGTACATATAATAAGTTTACATAAACTCAGTTCACACAACTTATGCAAATACAATTTACGTACACTCTAGTAAACTCAATTTGCATGATTTGCGTAAACTAAGTATACAAACACCACCACATAACTTACATGAATACGTGAACTAGATTTCAATGTTTTAAAGTAGATTAAGGGTGCATTTGACCTGCTAAAAAAAATAAGGGACTATACTTGACAACTCCAGATGAAATTTGTTTGATTTTAAAACTGGGTTGGACAAAAGCTGAAATTCTTGTCCCTCACCAAACTACATCACAACTTTTTAGCCAAAATACGAATTGTCTAAAATACCAAAATAACTTTTGGTCCATCAAACATGTACAAGACAACAAGTTGTTAGATACCTTAAAAGTGTGTCTAGCGATGTGCAATCCAATACTCATATTTTAGCGGATCAAACATATCATGCGATTGAAAACATTTTAGATATATTCAAAATTTTATTTCATTTACAGGTATTTTAGTCATTTTGGGGAAGTAATCAATTTTTTTTTTGAAATTTGACTAGAAGTTTTCATTTCGTTAATCAAGCCGATTTCCAGTTATTATTATTATTATATTTTTTTTATCATATGTCACTCAAGTGATTGATTAACCAAACAATTAACCAGTAAAAAAAGATTAATATAATTAAACTCAACTGATTAATAAAACTCACTAAAGACAAATTACTTAGACGAATCTAAATTTGATTTTTTTAGGACAATTTTTAATCAAACTTTACTTATCTTCCGATTAAGCTCAAGCTCCAATTGAACTCAAGATTAACATGGTTCATTTTTCAAAAAAAAAAAAAAAACGAACTAATTGATTTTCTTTTGTAAGTTTTGTTATAATGAGAGAAAAGGTAAACACGTGTAACTTTTTAATTAAAAACAGCACCAACGTTATTTTATTTTACCTAAGGTTACCCCTATATATAACACATTAAATAAAATAATGATTTAATTGGTTTTGATTTGTAGATCCACAGATTCGAACCCTCATCTTCTACTTCCATCATCTCATCTTTCTTTGAACAGTTACCGCTACGCTACAGAAGATGGGCAGTCAACCGAGTCCGTTACAGCCAGCTATGTTAATGGGTTCACCTTCTTTTCCAAACGCACTTGCTTGGTCTCATGATAATCTCATTGCTGCTGCTTCTGGTCATTTCGTTACCATTCTCGTAAGTACTCTCTCTCTCTCTCTCTCTCTCTCTCTCTCTCTCTCAGTTCTTCAGTTAACTGTTTTTGTACTTGTTTTTATTTTTTCAGAGACCAGACTTACCTAACGGTCCACGTGGCTTGATTAAAGTCATCCCAAACGAGCCTCTTATTTTAGGGTTTATAGATAGAAAAGGTACCTTCAAATTCTGCAAATTATTTTCTTACAATTGATTTAAATAATTGGCGGGAAATAATTATGTGAATTTCTGTTCTGTCACATTTCATTAGTAGTAGAAGAAATTCCAAAGATTGTGTGTAAAAATTGGCGGCTGGCTAATATTCTGCCACGTGTCATTTAGATACTCAGATTTGTTCATTTCTAATTTGTTGGTTTTAAAGTGAGTATATACTGAAAGTAAACCTGTAAAGAGTCAGACAAGTTGGTTGGCTCAGTTGGTAACAAGTTGATTCATTCGCAAGGTTGTGGGTTCAACTCCCGCTGTCATGTCAATGTGACGACTTCTTTGAGCCTTGAAACGTGCCAGGACTTTGGTGAAACTTGAAGCTCAACATACATAAACTTTTTGTAACAAACAAAAAAAAATACAGTAAAAATCCTGTGCAAGAATGTGGGAAAAAGGGTGGGAATTGTGTCATTAGGGATTTTGGATTTGGATTTGGATTGGTTCCCTGTAGTCATAAAAGCCCGCATTCAAGTAGAGTGATTCTTGGATTTAGATTGGTGGTACAGATTTCAAGGTTGGAATTTTAGTTTTTTTTACAAATTAAAAAAATCTGCTTGAGATCTTAATCGTTTGGTCTTGATCCAACGGTTACTGACATGGTGACTGCATGAATGCGAGATTTTGTGTGACTGTAGTGAACCAGTGCTCGTGTCATTATGGAGAAGGCTTTTCCTAAAATTGATAGAAGAATGATATCACAACATTGATCATTGGAGTAGTATTTCAAATTGAATTAACACCAACATTAAGAGTCTCACATTGGATGTGATATGACCTGATCAAGTGTTTATAAGTGGGGCAGTCCTCACCTTACAAGCCAGTTTTGTTAGGCTGAGTTAGGCTCAACTCGAATTCTAATAGCCAACATCTTTTACATTGATTTCTTCAAAAAAAACATCTTTTACATTGAACTCTAGTATGGTCATGTTTGATTTGTTTGTGTTAATGAAGCTACATTGGCATATATGAACTGTTTCATGAAGCATCTCTATGATAATAGAACTCTGTTGTATTTACGAAACGTTGTTTTTATGATGATTACAATGTGATATGTGGTAATGTAAAACTAGAGTTTGAATTTTTCTCTTGTTCTGATGCTAAATAGAGTATTAACATGTTGGAATTGGGTAATGGACAGATTTACACTCTGGGTGCCTCCTGCCTACAGCTTTGTATCGGGATGATAAACCAGTTGTTCGATCAATATCATGGTCTCCACTTGGCATGGCTCCCAACTCAGGGTATGAGTTCTTATGTTCCCTAAATCATGACCCAATTTTCTGTTGGTGCATATTGAATTGTTCAAACTAGACAAAATGACATTAAGAAATATAATCACTAGCGAGAAAATTGGGCTAGCTTCCACAGTAGAAAAGGGTGTCGATTCTTACCTTAAAGATTTGAACATGTGTGCAAAAGACCAATTGAAGTATGAGTGAGAAGGAGACCAAGAAAAATTATAGGTCAAACCAGTAAGAGAAATTTAGAGGTAAACGGTCTATCTATATGGAATTAAGGTGTCTTCTAATCCTATGGCCAACCCCATATAATGAGACAAGGTTTCATTGTTGTTTATCAAATAGTTTACACCGTTTTGGATTGGTGATGATGGTTAGCTTGCTTTTTCTTATTACAACATGTTGAATCTAGGTTGTATACAATTGAAATTGAAGATATATTTTTCTTGGAGTCATAGTATAACTTCGCTTGGAAGTCATAGTTTATTCATTCATGTGTAAAGTTAGGTTTTTACTTTTTATTCATTTAAATATTATTTTGAGATTTAATTTTGCTACAGGTGCTTGATTGCTGTTTGCACCTCTGATGGACACGTTAAAGTTTATCGTCCGCCCTTTTGTGATTTTTGTGCTGAATGGATTGAGGTATGTGCAATAGAAGTGATTAATTTTGTTGAATTTAATTTGATGCTATCTGTTCTGGCTTATAATTGAACATGATGCTGAAACTTTAAACTAGGGGGCTATACTGTGCTTCAAAACAATTTTTTTTATTTATAACTGGTTTAATTTGTAGCATCTATGGACTAAAGTTAGTAGGTATTGTACCAAAAATCGCCAGAAAGAAATGTTATTTCAAATTGTCACAATGTCACTAGTTCCCATTTATGGATTTGTGCAATATGAAGAATTTAAGAGTTTTAATATTGTATCCATACATTGTTGCTAGTATAATATGCTATTTGTATCCTGTTTAGGTTGTGGACATAACTCAAAGGCTGTATGAATATTTCCGATGTACTGAGTTTCAAGGCACAGGAGGGAGTAATTCATTAGATTTTTCCGAAGTAAGTTATCTCATTCATCCATTTTCTTTGTTGATTTTGTTTAATTAATAATTCTCCATGGGGTATGATCCATTTACTCTTTATCCTCACTGATCAACTTCTGGTATCATCCGTTGGATAACAGTTGGAAAGCTAACATGCAGAAATAGCATGCAATAAACTGTTTTAAGGAAGGGATTTCATATGTGTGGACTAATGTTATGATACCATTATTTCATATGTAACTAGTTTAATATAGATATACATGTATAAAGGCAACAACAACCAAAAAATTTCCCATTAGGTGGGGTGAGTTACATGGATCAAATGAGGTCATATCATAAACCATGTCTGTGTATAGATCAATGAAATGTCGATAATAGTTTGGTCTATAGTTAGTTTGGTTTTTCTTTCCCTCTAACTACTTTTCTATCGTCCATTTGGTCCACTCTCCTTATTAGTGCTTCTTTGGGTCGTGGCTGCACATGTCCAAACCACCTAAGCGATATTCTACCGTATTTTCTTACAATGGAAGCTTCCCTAACTTTCTGTGTCCACTCATCCATCTTAAGTCATAACATTCTCACTTTGCAATGTCTAGCTTTTTTGATGGTTTCGGTTCAAATTCAATCCCATTACTTTCATATAACATTGCAACTGGATGTCTCAAAGCCCCGAATTAAAAGTTTGCTTTAAATGCAAGTGATATTTCTCCACGTGCCTTTGTAACAATCGGCAAGTGTTTAAATTTCATGGTACACGTATACAAGCATCTGCTTGATATATTTGTAGAAGTTTTTTGTTTCCTCCTTGTAAGCAATCAACTTTTGTATGTATTTTAATATTTTTGCAATGACATTTACTTTTTCTAGAGATAAGTTTGAGTATCAATTGTGATGTAGTTTTTTAATTGAAGTTAAGAATAAAAAGATTCTTTGTTGTTTCTTATTTGTTTCATGAAAAGTGAAACACACCATTTTACCTGGTGTTACAGTAAACTGAGTTTTACCTACAGTTAGTTGTACTTTAACCACTATAGCATTACTCTCTTGCAAATCATGGTTAAATTCTACATGAAACAATTGTGTTTGAGTTGCTTCTAAGACCACCATTATTTGTGTTTATTTGATTTTTAGGTTCCTAGCAATAGACCGTGTCTGCTGAAAAATGCGTCAGGCCAAGTGGATTCTGTCACACCAAATGATGAAGTGTCAGAGAAAATGCCTGAGAGCCAATTATTGTCATTGATAAGCGCTGATGAATATGCTTCCCGCAGTGCAATGCTATATTCGCTTGTTGTTTCTTGGTCTCCCTTGCTGCATGTAGCATCTGAATTTTATCCCGATCCTAATAGAAATGCCTCTGTCAGTCTTCTTGCTGTTGGTGGGAAGTCTGGTAAAATTTCTTTATGGAGATTTCACCAACCAGATTGCTTTACTATTGAGGACAGAAAAGTCCCAGCTGTTGTGAAGTTTATTGGTCTCCTTCACGCACACAATTCATGGATCACAACAATGAGCTGGCTGTTGTTTGCTTTTGATTCCTTAAATCCTCAAATTATACTAGTTACTGGAAGCTCTGATGGGAGGTGAGTTGGGTATGCATATGAAATTGTGCTGTATTCTAACTTCATTATTTTATGTTGCTAAGCTACCAAAACACACTTTAAGAGTTGTGCTCCATTATTTATTATTTGTGCTTTAATAAAGTAGTTATATATGGATTTCGAGTTTCTATTTGCTTATTATACTAAAGTAAATGAAGAACACTTGGACATTAATATCAAACCTCAATTTGTAATTGGAGGAACATTAGCAATGCATGTCAGAACCACCATTTTTTAAGACAAATTATTTGGTGAAATTCATGTCAGAACCACCATGTAGGGGGTGGGTACCACTATGTAGAGAATGTGATTCACATATATAGTGAGACTTTATGAATTTCAAGAGTACAATGTTATCATTCCTCATGTAATTGTTGGATATAAATACCCAAGGTGTGTGTAAGATGCACTACTTTTGGTTGAGAACCTAAAAAGATTTATGGAATGTTTGATTTTATTCTTTACATGGCACCTTATCTATGTGTACTAAGTAGTCAAAGGTTTGATCATCACTTCCCTCACAATTATTTATAGATTAACTTTGTATGATATTATTCTTTTTCACCTATTTTCTGATCTAAGCTGAAATATATGTGTTTGTAGTGTGAAGGTTTGGTTGGGTGACAATGACAAATTGCTCAAATCATCAGAAGTTGATCCAAATTCCTTTTTATTATTGAAGGAGGTACATCTCACTTATTTTTTGCATTTCTTTTCATTTCTATCCCTTCTCTGTGAATAATTCCTTTATGCAACTTTCAATGTCTAATTAGGTTATAACTGCAAATGCTGTCCCAGTTTCAGTACTTTCAGTAACTGTGCATGTTCAGTACCCCTCCAAGATGCTTTTAGCCATAGGCAAAGTTTCTGGTTCCATTGAGATATGGCTATGTGACATATCCTCTAGGGAATTTGATAAGCTTGGCTCATATGATGCACATTATTATGCTGTAAGTTTAGTCTTTCCGTGTTTTTTTCTGGAGTTGGTTGAAGACTTCAGAATGTATTCCTCTATTGATTTCTGCATTTTTACATCCTTCAGGTTACCAGTTTGACTTGGGCGTTTGATGGAAGATTTTTGTGCAGCTGTAGCCAGGTTTTATTTTCCCTCAAGTGATTTGGTCAATTTTCTATGAAATATCATTAAATTTATAATAATAATATTCCAAAAAATTATAATTATGCGGACAAATACATTCCTTAATCCATACCAAGTTTTCTATCTTCCACCAGTTGCATTCTGTATTTTCATTTCTCTAGCGAATTAAAATTGTCTTGTTTTAATCATGGATTACAGATGGGTCCTTTCATGTAATTGCTTGAATATTTGCAGTTTAGAGTGTCGTTTGCTTTTGTCATTATTTAGGTTTTATATCGGACTGATTCTCTTAACTTCTATGCATGCATGAATCCAAAAAATGATGAATCTAAATAGAACTGGAAAGTCCAAGCTGCTTTCAGGACTGATTCCATACAACAACAACCAAGCCTTATCACACTAAGTGGGGTCGGCTACATGGATCAAATTACGCCATAATGTTCTATCACAAACCATATTTAGATCAATCTCAAAATTGAAGTTATCACTAAAGACTGGTTCCATAATGTGGGAAAAAAACTACAGTAACTTTTTTTTTGTTAACCTTAACTGAAGAGTTCTAATGCAAGATTAGCTAGTTAAAATAAACATCAAACTCCTAACAGTTCAAAGACTTTGATCTCACGTCTTAGTTAAAAGAGTGAATGTTAGACAAAAAAAAAAGGACTTAGGGAGGAATTAATAGCTACAGCATTTTTGCAAGTCGTATAGTGTGGGAGAGAAAAGGGCTCTTGAATGCCTTAGGAAATTTGTACGCATCTTGTACTCGGGTTTAGTTCTTGCTGTATTAGCCGGATCTCAACCATTTCTTTGTGAATAATATAAATGAACCTTTAAGTGGATCCCCAACCTAACATAATTCAAGCATGGTGTTGCATGTCCCTCTTCCTTTTTTTTTCTTTTTCTTTTTTTCATATGGTTGTGATGATGTCCATTAAATAATTTTCCATGCTTCCTATGAGTATTTGAAGATGTTTTTATGATTGATGGATGATTGCTCAATTGTTGGTAGGATAATATATTGCGTGGCTGGATTTTGCACGAGCGCCTCCTTGATGAAATACCAATTTTTTCTGACATGCCCCGTAGCAATGATTCAACCTGTGTATGGTCTTATCATCCTGTATAGTTTCTATCTTGTTTTCGGTTTGTCTTTGTTTTCCCTACTATATCAAATATGCATTTTTTCCTTGCAGCCTTCAAGAGATACATTTGAATCATGTTTTGGCGTAGCTGTGTCCCCTGGAAATCTTGTCATTGCAACTGTATGGTATTTCTTTACCATTTTAATTTTAATTTTAATCTTTGCATATATGTTTCGATTTGGTAACCCCCCAAATGTGGAAGAATCATCGGTGTAGCCCTGAATACAAAGAGTAGATGACATTAGTAATCATTATCTGGATGTTATATTTTAGGGTTAATAGTGTTTTACCCCCCTGTAATATAGGTCGATTCCGGTTTTACCCCCTGTAAAATAATTTTTTTGGATTTCGTCCTTGTAATTTGAAGATTTTTGGTTTTGTGCCTTCATGAATTTTGACTGTACAAAATCGAAGATATGGCAGAGGGTAAACCGAAATTTGCTCAAATTAACGGGGGGGTAAACCTAAATTTTCTCAAATTACATGGAGCGAAATTTTCCATGAAGGTCCAAAACCAAAAAATCTTCAAATTACAAGGATGAAATTCAAAAAAAATATTTTACAGGGGGGAAACCGGAAATGACCTATATTACAGGGGGTAAAGCACTATTAACCCTATATTTTATGATTTTTGGCTATCCAGTACTTATTGAGTACAAAGAGTTGTTTTGTAATGAGAAGAGCAAATGCACAATAGGTGAAAAAGTCAACAAACCTAATTTGCATTTGAATATCTCACAATATTTGCAATTCCCTGGTTTTCTTGCAACAACTCTTGACCGAGCATTCTTAATATATCGTAAAATTCGAACAATTGCATCCCAAATTTCAACACATGGAAATTGCATGAATTGACTCTTCATACCAATTACAAAGGAAATATCTAGTCTATTTTTCCTGGATCTGAATAGATACTTTCCAACAATTGTATAAACTCAAGCCGTGTTAGTTTCATGTTGAGATTTTAAATATGAGAACCACAATAGGTCAGGACTTGAGTTTCTATTGTCCTAAAATTTGTTGTCTGAATCACAAATATTTATTTCTTACAGTAACTTCCTATATCACATCTTTTTATTGAATGATCTTCCTAATGGTAATATTGTTTATAGATGTTTGATTGTTACTTTACTATTTATTCCACCTTAGTAGTTCAGCATCAATTCCTTCACTCTAATCATTTGAGGTTCACCAATTTATGTTAACCTCAAGCTTCAAACATGCTTTTTTTTTCTTTTCTTTTCAAAGGGAATATGTTGAATGGATTCTATGCACTTTTGACCATCAGTTGTAAATTTTCTCCCTTGCTTTTTTCTTTGAACATGTTATTATGATAGCTTAGTAGACCTCCTATTAATCATGTTTATGTTAGACCTAAGCCCAAGTAGTTGGGCCCTAGTTATGTAATTATGTGTTTATGTCTTTATATTGAATAAGGATGGGGAACCAAAGTCCCATTCGGTTGTTTTGCGTGGTTTAGGTTGGGAGACTAAATTCTAATATCTAGAGGGCATGTTGGTTTTCTGCAGTCAACTACTGCATTTTAATATTTTGAATTTCCCCTGTTTTCTGTAACCACCTCTGTCGGGAAGTTACTGCCAACAATAATAATAAATCAGCAGCACATTCAATATCAATATTACTACCAAATACTATCATCTTATTTCTGAGTTTTTTTGGTTGTCTATTGCAGGTTCATTGCTTTGATATTGATAAACTGAATCGAATGTATGAAGGAAGGTATAAACATGATTAGAAAGACAATCTTGTATTTTGCCATATATCTTGAAAGTATAAACAAGAAGCAAAAATGGTAGCTTCATGTTTACACACCTTAGCTAATCTTTTATTTTCTTTTTGTCCCTTGTATTTTTTTTCTAAATAGAGATCTTATTGTGAGTTAAAAATTGACAAATTTTGACAGGATTCTGAGGGCAGCCATTGAATACTTCTGGATTGGTGGGCTACAAGTTGATGTTTTGTTGAAATCTCCCTTTTCATGCAACATTGAAGAACTTCCCACTTTTCCAGAGAAAGAATTAACTTATTGGGGGGCCAATATCATATGGTCTTTAAACCATTATCAATGTGTCGATAAGCCTCTGGTTTTTTGGGATATAATTGCAGCATTATTGGCTTTCAAGGAAAACAAGTCAAAATATGTAGAACATTTAGTGGTCAAATGGCTCTCATTATCATTTCTGGGATCTCATATGAATCTTCCTCCTGAGGAAGTGTTATCACGTCTCATTTCAAGGTTGTCGGACATTCCTTCTCGACTGCTGCACTTGCTCAATATAATTTGTAGACGTGTAATGTTGGCACAGCTGGATGCTGATCAGTTAACCATAATAAATAGCAAATTTCAAAACATGGATGGGGTATGTCCTGTCATTGAAGAGGAAATGACTAAGTGGGTAGAAGTTCTTTTAGGCAGTGAAAGAGAGCTTCGTGAAAGGAACGTGGGTCTTAGTTTCTCTGCTCTCCAAACTAGCATGTTCAATCAAGAAGCAACTCCATCCCTGCCTGGCCGTTGGTATCCTGTTGGATTAGCACAGATGGAACAATGGGTTGCTTTAAATCAGGAAGACATACATGACCAGTTAAAATCCATTGCATCAAAAGTTACTCATGAGAAAAGGTACTGCTTGCATTAACCTGTATATTTTAGACAGCTTTCCTTTTTCCTATTGCTCAGTGTATAGTTACTAGTTAGTCATGAGATAAGGTGCTTTGTTTATACATAAACTCTGTCGTGGAATTAAGGCTAACCAGATTTTAATACGAGTAATTTACACAAATATTTTCCCAAAAAAGGTGGAGAATGACTATCTGATTGCATTAAAAAACTGTATATAATTACTTCTACCAAAAAAAAAAACTAAATATAATTGCAATTTCAGTGCAATTCTTTTTTTTTTTTTGGTCAAGTATTTCAGTGCAATTCTTTTCCTCCTATTTTTTTTTTTTTTGTAGAAATTGGAATGCAATACTGAAAATTGCCAAATGGCTTAATGGAGTATATTACCATAATTGGTATACTGGAAAAAAAAAATGATGTTTTTTAAAAAAAATAAAATAAAAATTCCGCTTTACTCATCCAACCTACATTACAGCTCATTGTCATTCATGATGATCCATTGACATTTTTCTTTAAAAAGGGCAACCCGGTGCACCAAAGCTCCCACATATGCAAGATCCATCAACATTTTCCTTTGTTTTTTTGTGCTTATCTTTTCCTTAACTTGGATGAGTAAATTCTTGTAGATAAAAAAATTCCTCAGAGTTAGTAGAAAGCTTTTTACATGAATTTGAGTATTAACAACCGTGAACTTGTTTCTATGCTTGAAGGATGAAGTCAGAAAATGTTGCGGATTCAGTTAGAACTTAAAGTATGCTAATCAGAATAATTTGTATTCTCTTAAATAGCAGGTTTGTGCCCAAAAAATGTTCAGCAATGGAGTCATGCAATTATTGTTCAGCACCTGTTCCATTTGAATCACCAGAGTTTGGTTTTTGTCAAAGTGAAAATTGCAGTAGTGGTAATGTTAAACGTCGCAAGTTATTGAGATGTGCGGTTTGTATGGAGGTTTGTCCTAGCACCCCACTATGGTTTTGTGTATGTTGTCATAGGTTTGTGTTTAGGTTGGCGCCGGAACCACTTTTTAGAATGTCTTCATTTTGTATAGATTCAGACTCTTCAAATAGTTCTTCTCAAGCAGTTTCCTCAAAACCGCTGTGTCCCTTCTGTGGGATACTGCTACAGAGAAAACAGCCAGACTTTCTACTTTCTTCCTCACCTGTATAAGAATATTGAACTGTTTTGTATTTATTATTAAAGTGTATTTATTACTGTAGTAGAAATAAATTGTAGTTTGCATATCTAATATAGCATTTGCTGCATGGTACATAGTTGTCTGTGGATTCACATGCCCTCTACCCCGGCAATCAAGTGAAGGGGGGGTAACAAAGTGATCTCTTCTAAGTTGCTGCTCGAAAGGTAAATTTGCTGAAAATATAGAGTATTTTGAATTGAAATTAAAAAAAAAATTAAATGAATTTAAAGAATGATAGAAGGTATACTTAAAGTTTTGAAAAGCTGCCCAAAAACGCTTAGATGAGATGCACATGTCTCTTCTAGCTTAATCAAGGTTTTGGGTTCGAATCCAGTCTTGGACATGCAGCAGCGATGCTCGAGGGATTAGTCTCCGCAGTTGTGCGTTTACACCAACAAAACAAAAAAAGTTTAGAAAAGCTAGAATCCGTTTCTAGTTTGGAGTTGGATTTAGAAATTATGATTCTGAGCGATTCTTAGCAAATCATTTGTCGAATTGAAGTCTTTGTACATCAGGTGTTTAAAAATTCAGTCGTGCCTTGTAAGCCATCTTATTTGTTGAATTCTCAATTTTCGTCAAAACCTTCTTCAAAAAGTTTGACTTTATGTTGAACAAGCTGAAATTTCGTGACTAACATTTCGTTCAATATTCATGCATCTCTCAAAGGATTGCATACAAAATTGTCTTATAACGTTTTATCTTATATAGTTCTTAAAGAGCCAAAAAGAAATTCAATATCTATTCCCTTATTCAATATTTATTTCTATGAATTCTAGGACTGTCTTATTGATTTTGTTTTGATGGTTTTGGCAATTTGCAAGATATTTTTCTTCAACTTTGGTTTTGTTTTTATTTATTCTTTTTTATTGTTGGTTCGGTGAACTTCCACGTTGAAGTTTCGACATGATATGAATGAATACAAGGTTTATTTATTCTATTCTTTCCGTCATCCTATTGAATTATGATTGAGATATGTTGAAATCATGTTTTGTGACTATGTGTCAGTGTCACTTGACCTTATTTTTCAATTTTCTGTGTAAGATTATTAATCCATTCGTTGGGGAACTTTTTAGGTAGGGTTCATCCATATGGTGCACTTTAAATTATTCTGAGAATCATTGTACTTCAAATTAATGTGTGTGGAAATTTTTTATACAATGTTTTAAACATTCTTGCAAAATATCTCAGAACATTTGTCGACTCGATAGAGACGAAAATTCTTTGCTCGACAAGTGAAGAAAACTCACTTCAAGCTAGAAGTTTAATAGATACACCGGTAGAAATAATTTTTTTGGTGGTTGCCGGGATTCGAACACCACATCTTGCATATATTATATATTGTCCTCTAAGCTCACGGGAACACTGATAAAAATAATTGAAACAACGATCAAGAAAAGAGCAGATTTTGACTTTATTTTTTCTTTTCCAGTTTTAGAGACAGCAATATTTAATGACCATTTTATTTTCTCTAATTCTAATTTTCGTCATTGTTTTAAACTTTTCTCGCAGTGGTGTGTTTATGACTATTACAATGTTACAAGAGGTACTTTAACGGTAATTTATTAGTGCGATGTGGAAATTGACATTAATGTATGTCATTATCATATGATACATTTTAGTGGGTATTGAAATTTTTGAAAGTGGTAGTGGGTGGTGGAAATGGAGTCAATCATATTCTTGTACACTTTACTTGTTGGTCGTGGAAAAAATGGTATTACTGCAGAGAAATCATCCCTTATTTTTTAGTAGATAGACTGCAATGACAATAATCATTAAAAATTCACACACAGGTTGATGAGTTGGAGTTCGAATCTCGATCATCATATTTGATTTAACAATTTTAACATTTTTATCGGTTGAGCTATGACTTGTGAACTCATCCATCACTTTTGTTATTATTTATAGCTAACTAGAAAAGTGGTATTACTAGTAGTAGTAGTAGTTAAGCTGTAAGCTATCTTGTAAGAAGCAAGACTGAAAAAAAAAATGGTATTTTCAGGAAAGCAACATGGATGGGAAAAAACCAAAGACTACACCCTCCAAATCCTAACAGGAAGATGGTTTATGATGTTTTCATCATTTATGATCATGTCTGTATCTGGAGCAAGCTACATGTTTGGTCTATACTCAAGAGAAATGAAATCAGTTTTGGGTTATGACCAATCCACTCTCACTCTCTTAAGCTTCTACAAGGACTTAGGTTCTTGCATAGGAATTCTCTCAGGTCTACTCAATGAAATCACACCTCCATGGGTTGTCTTAACAATTGGTGGTGTTCTCAACTTTTTTGGCTATTTCATGATTTGGCTTGCAGTCACAAGAAAAATCTCGAAACCGCAAATATGGAATATGTGCTTATACACATTCATTGGAGCCAATTCGCATTGTTCAACCAACACTGGAGTTGTAGTCACCAGTGTAAGGAATTTCCCTGGTAGTAGAGGTATTGTCATAGGTCTTTTGAGTGGTTATCTTGGTTTGAGTGGAGCTATCATTACTCAACTATACTACGCCTTTTATGGAAATGACTCAAAATCTTTAATTTTGCTTATGGCTTGGTTACCAACTGTTGTAACTTTTGTTTTTACGCCGGTTATTAAGCATCACATGAGAGTTGAACAACCGAATGATTCCAAAGCTTTCTATAATTTTCTTTACATGACTTTAATCCTTGCAGGGTACCTCATGATAATGATCATAGTACAAAAATGTTTCAACTTTACTAAGAGTGAGTATTATGTCACTTCTATTCTAATGCTTCTCTTGCTCATCCTCCCTCTTTTTGTTGTTATTGTCGAAGAACAAAGAATTTGGAAGAACAAAAAAGAGCACATCAATGGCGAAGATTCTTCTCCTAAGCCTTTGAATATAATCACAAATATGCCACAAACTCGCCATGCTAGAAGAGAAAGTACTCAAAATGAAAAGCAAGTTTCGGCCTTTTGGGGAAACATACTATTTCCTCCAAGTAGAGGTGAAGATCATACAATATTTCAAGCCATTTTGAGCCTTGACATGATGACTCTTTTTGTATCCACAATATGTGGACTTGGTGGAACTCTTACTGTGGTAAATAACTTGAGTCAGATTGGATTATCTTTAGGATATCCTTCACATAGTATAACCACATTTGTTTCCCTTATGGCAATTTGGATCTATCTAGGTAAAGTTGCACAAGGGGTTATCTCAGAATTTATCATAACAAAGTTAAAACTCCCTAGACCTCTCATTCTAACATCAATCCTTACAGTATCTTGTTTTGGTCATCTTCTAATTGCATTTAATATCCCAAATGGTCTCTATGTAGCATCAATTATTATTGGTTTCTGCTTTGGAGCAAACTTGCCAGTACTATTTTCAATCATATCTGAACTATTTGGTCTTAAATATTACTCAACATTGTACAATGTTGGGTTAATAGCAAGTCCAATAGGGTCATACTTGTTAAGTGTTAGGGTTGCTGGTCATCTCTATGACAAAGAAGCCATAAAGCAAATGGCAGCATTAGGGTTAATGAGGAAGCCAGGGGAAGAGTTGAATTGCAATGGAAGTCAGTGCTACAAATTGGCTTTCATTATAATCACTGTTGTTAGCCTTTTTGGGGCACTTGTGTCTTTAACTTTGGTGATAAGGACTAGAGAGTTTTATAAAGGGGACATATACAAGAAGTTCAAAGAGGAAGCAAATACTGTTGAAAATGAATTGGTTGTTACTCAGAACAAGGTTGGACCTGTTTCAAATGATGGTTAGGTTCTTGCAATCTTATGGTTTCTTATCAATAAATCACCAAATGTAGAAGTAGGTAAATACTTTATTATATATTTTACATATTTGGATGCTATATGTGAAATTAATAAATAAGAATTATTGTATTTGGCCTGTAATAACGGTCATTTTTAGTTTTCAATGTAATTTTAATTATTTTTTTCTTCAATTATATCATCTACTTATTATCCTGTGCATCAAGGTAGCCAAAACAAGTGCTGGGTCGTAGGATCGTCCGATCTTACGTGCCACGGCCACTCAATCGTGCTCCGGATCGTTTTTGGTTGATTTTGTGGGCAGATCGATTTTTTTTTTTTGTTGCCAAAAATGCATATAAAACGAGATATAAACGGAGAATAGAAAGAGAAAGAGAGAAAAGATGAGGAATGAAGATGAAATCAAGGATTTTGGTTGCTGGTAATGTCAGATCTAAAAGAAGAAGACTGTCAAGCTGTGCAGCTGGAAGAAGAAGATTGTCAAACTAGGTTAAAGTTGTAGAAACTTATCTGGGCCCTAGGGGCTAAGGCCCAATACTAAATATTTTCCTTTTATAAAACACTTTACTCTTTTACTAACACACACCTATCTTTTAAAAAGAAAAATAGTATTGGTACTCTTATTCTCTAAACAAGATAAAATAATAATAATGCACATGACAATATTTTATAAATTATAAATAATAATACCTTGCCTTTTATCCAAAAATTTTCCTTTCAATCCAATCACTCTCCAACCCCTTTTTTTTCCTTCAAATCTGGGGTCATCCTTCATATTCTTCAATTCCTCTTCTTCAACCATTCAAAGAACAATGACATGCATTCATTCCAATTAAGAATGGCTTTACAAAAATCATTAAAAATAAAAATATCACCCCTAGGAATTGACCAGGGCACCCACACTAAAGAACATATAACTACATAACCACTTGACCAATAATTCTTTGATGACATAATTTGGAATGCAAAATATATGTTATCTGTGAGAAATATTTTTTTTTTTTTTTTGCAGCCTTTTATAATCAAAGTTTTAGCAAAGAAAAAATCAATTTATATGTGTATATCTTTTTTGTAGGGAATATGTGTGTGTGTATATATATATTTCTAAAATAAAACAATATGAATTCATTCATTTGATTTTTTTATATTTTAAATATTATTCTTTTATATAAATTCATACTATTTATCTAGATTCGATGAACTACAACAATGTTTTATTTATGATCAACCGAACTATGATTTATTTTAGGTCCAACATATCTTTTGAATCAGATGAACTATTTAAAGGTATTAAATAAAAATTGTCAAGATAAATGTAATGTTTCTATTAAATATTTTTTCCTTTAATATGTAAAAAAATCTGTTAAATATTTGCATTGCGCTCGTTGAGGATTTTATTTGCTTATACCTGCCGATGTAAATTTTTATGTATTCATATGAGAAATTTTTATTTTTATTTTTAGCAAAAGAGTAGCTAGCATTAGCAAAGAATTAGACTACCAAAAGATATATTAAAAACAAAAGGAAAACAAAACAAAACAAAACAAAAGGAGGGGGACAAGAACCAAAACCTCCTTAAAATTTTGGGTAAAATAATGGGTGTTAAAAAATATTTTGGTTATAAATTTATAATATATTAGATAATTTATTGACATTACATAGCTTAATTGATTATAAAAAAAGGGTCAAGTACTCTTGGTCATAGATTCAAATCTCGATCAACACCTTAGTCAATACAAAATCAATTTCTTTTAATGTCTTTTTATAAGTACTTGGTTAAAAAAAAAATTAAAAGGCCTAAATAAAAAATTTCTTTAGGCCTATTATTCTATGGAAAATTCTAACAACTGCCATTAGAGCATTGTTTAAGCATCAAAAGTATAAAATTTTACCATGACTTTTACATGTGTTTGACTTGTATTTTCAAGACAAAGTTTCTTCTTGTAGATTTCTTAAACAATGCCATTAGGGAACTTGTTAGCAAAACCCTCTATCTATTAGGCCGGACCTGTTTTAAGGGTAACACCTTTTGTATAAAACAAATAAAATTGCACTGAGAATGAAACTTATTATACCAAAATAAATGATAAAAAAAATATGAGGAAGAAAGGAAGACCAAATTCATAATTCTTGCGATCAATATATGATAATTTACTAAAAAAAATATGATGATTTATTATAACAAAATTTATAATAAGGCGCTACATCCTTATTTTTTTATTCAATCAACATATATTGAGGTACAAGTTAAGAGTATTATTCTCATCAATAATTTTTTTTTTCTTCTTTTCAAGTAGATGTTGCATGTGCTACATAACAACTTTTCGATTACAAGTAAAACATTCTAAAGATGCCTCCTTAATCCTACATGGAGGAAATTGGAGGAGTGTTCCCTCCTATTGGAGGAACAATCGGAGGAATGACCTCACCTATTGGAGGAACAATCGGAGGGATGATCCCGCCTACTGGAGGAACAATTGGAGGAATGACCCCGCCTACTGGAGGAACAATCGGAGGAATGACTGGAGGAACAATCGGAGGAATGATCCCGCCTACTGGAGGAATGATTGGAGAGAAAATCGGAGGAATGACCCCGCCTACTGGAGGAACAATCGGAGGAATGATTGGAGGAAAAATCGGAGGAAGAATTTGACCATTTGTAAACTGCAAAGCAACAAAAATAATTAGTAACATTGGAATTGAGAAAGCAATTTTGGAGATTGAAACCATCGTACTTGAGAAATAGAGAAATGATATTTTTATATTGAAACATATACGATCTACTTCTTGTTATATATAGCGACGAATAAGATGAAGAAGAATTTTTTTTCCATTAAAAATTACAAATAATAATTAGTTTTTTTTCTTCTTCATATTAATTATCTATTTGACCATATAGGTGCTATACAAATTAGCTATTTGACCGTATAGGTGGTATAGTAAATAAGAATATTGTTGTTAATAATAAAAATAATAATAATAATAAAACGGAAGTCTTGAGTTGGTCAAAAACAACTTTGTATATATATATATATATATATATATATATATATATATATATATATATATATATATATAAAGAGTTTAATGGTGGTGGTTTGACGGTTCAAAACAACTTTGTAGACACAACTAATCAAAACATTTCAAATTGCCACGTAAATTAAAAATATTATTTGATGTTACGATTCTAAATGTTTTGATCGGTTGGTATGCAAAGTTTTTATGGTCCTCCTTAAAAAAAAACAAAATTAGACCGTCAACTCACCACCATTTAACTCAGATATATATATAGAGACACACACACTAGCGTTAAGACAGACACTTCATCCTCGTCTGTCCGCTCTTATTGCATTAATGCGCATAAATTATAAAAGGTGGTTTTTATGAAATTTTGATTAAAATTATAGTATAGATAATATATATTTTGTACTTTTATCATATTAAGCATGTCTCCATTTTGCTTTAATTGGTGCTGCCTTTCTTCCATTTCGAATTTCTTAAGCTGACTTTGATGCTTTTTATGTAATGCTAGCTTCTCTTCGTATTGTGATACTCTAGCGTACCTTTTTCCCCTGGTATTTCCCAAACAAAGAAAAAGTGGTCGGGCCTAGCCTTGTCTCTCTCATGGTAGCCTCCAACTCTGGATCACCTTCAAATTGATTCATAGGTACATACGTAGCTTTGCTCATATCAACTATGGAAATAGCCATCCTCAATGCCAGTTTGTCATACCTTTCACAAGGTTGATGTTGTTCCACTCCTTGCTGGTGTCTCCTAGGCACTAAATGTGGTGCCCATGGTGTGCCAGTTGAACTATCCCACATCCATAACATTTGCTTTCCTTTCTGTTAGATCGTTACTTGTGCCTTTAACACATGCTCCTTCACTCAGAGCATTTATAATGGTACAATGACCGAAGGTGAAAAGTGTTCCTTCCTTCATTAACTATGTTGAGGAAAAATCCCTAATTAATTTTAAAGATAATAAACTTTAATGATTAAGGACTAAATGGACTTTGATTAATTCCTTGGTATTTAACTTGTGCTCTTGAGTGTTTTACTAAGACAGGAACAAGGTTTAAATCAGACCAAGATAGAAGAAATCAAAGGACGTTGAATTCATGAACTAATTATGAAGTTCAGAAAGTTAGTTCAGAATGTTGATCAGTGAGTTGATCAAAACGTTCTGATGAAAGTTTAGAAGGTTGTTCATAAGCAAACCCAGAATCATCAAGAACATGCAAAGTACACGTGACATGAATAAAATGTCCAGTAAAGTACATCTACATGGATCAATCAAGCAATAAAGGCATTTACAAGAATAATGTCAAAAAGGTCTTCAAGGTTCATTCAAGACTATAAACACTTGAAGTACTAGGAATATTCCAAAGAGGATATTGTCCTAGAAATTACAATTACTGCACTTTAGTTGTGTCTTTACTATTTGGATTGATTACATCAAAAGTAAGTCTCACAAATCATTCTAAAGTAAGAAAAAAAAAGGAACATTCTGAAGGTCAGAATGTTCATCTCTGCATAAGCTTCTAACTATGAGCAATGTAGTTGGTGAAAAGTTAGCAAGCAAAGCAAAAGGAGCTCTTGCTCAGAGATAGACATGTCCTTTGATCAGAATCAACCAAATCTCTTATAAGCATGGGCATGAAGCTGCAGATCCACTATTCTCTCTCCTGCAGGGGAAAGAATTGGGAAAGGAATGCCTTCCTCATTTGGTCCCATGAAGTGATAGAACCAATTTGTAATGAATGAAACCAAGCACTAGCTCTAACCCTCAAAGAGAAAGGAAAGAGGTGCAGCCTTACGGCCTCTTGGTTTGCCTTCAAAGTTCCACCGAGTCTTAAAAAAATTAAAACATGAAGATTCGGATCCTCAGTGGGTGATCCGAAAAATTGATTTTGCTGCACTAGGTAAATAAGTGCAGGTTTTATTTCAACTTTAATACTCTCAACCGTTGGGTACACAATAGCATCATACGGCTCATCTGAAGATGTGATTGCATACTCTTTAAGAGCACGTTTCTCAGCCACATCGTTATTATTGTGTGTTTTTCATCTTCTTTGAGTCATGCCTGAAATCAAAACGGTTAAAGATAAAAAATAAAAAATAAAAAATAAAATAAAATAAGGAGAAAGGGAGGGAGATATATATATATATATATATATATATATATATATATATATATATAGGGGGCATATCACATGAGAATGGCTTTTGTATGTGAGAATGGTGAGAGGGAGATATAAATATATAAAAAAACAAAAAATAAAAAGATAAGAAAAAGAAATAAAAAATATATATATATATATATTATTTACTTGTAATTTTTTTTTATATTTTTTTTTAGACAAACCAATATTAAAAAGTTAATCAAATTACAATAACTCTCCGGCAGCGGCGCCAAAAATTTGATGGGATAAAACCGCAAGTGCACGGTCTTACCGAAGTAGTAATAAAAGTATCGTTCCGACAGGGAGTTATGAATTCAGTTAACTTTTAACAATGATTTGATTGAAAGTTTAGAAGGTAGAAAGTTGTATTTTTGTGAAAAAGAAAATAAAAATAAAAATAAAAGAGGTGCTTGGGATTATTGGTTCATCTAATTGACAAGTCCTTCACTAACCAAACTATTAAACTTATAACCTTATGTTAGACCTAGTTTCTAAAGACGAGATTCTCTTAAGCCTATCACATCTCCTATCGGTCTCAGTGAGTGTGTTCCTCTAGCAAGCACGCCTATTTTCATGGTTGATTACTATTAGAATCCTTGAAGTTCGAAACTCTATAAGCCTCAAGGTTTACTAGACTATTTTCATGTTTCAGAATCCTTGTCTAAATTCACTTGATCGAATATTAAAGCTCCACTTTCGTTTTATGAATTAACATTTGGAATAATGGATTAACGATTATCAAACTCTCCACTTTCGTTTCCACAGTTTGATAATATTTAATCCATGTTAAAACGGTGAATTTAGAAGAGAAACTAGGGTTACATAATATTAAAGTTTAAGGTTTGGTTTGATTTAGGATTATGTCATTTAGACTTATCCAACAATCCCAAGACAAGAAAAGTCTACTCATTAACGTTCATTGTAGACATAGAAAAGAAGAGAGAAAACATAAAAGTAAATAACAAGAAAGTAAAGGTGAACTTTTATTCAAAGAAACAATTGTCACTTATTATTTTAGAGAACAAAAGATGAATATTTGTGATGGCTAGCTACTCTATTCATCAATCCAATATTCATTCCTGAAATATAATAAAATGCAATTGAAGTAAAATAGCTCAAAAAGGAAATAATATTAAAATAAAATAAACTAAAATCTAATTAAAACGAAACTAAATATTAAACTAAAATATCTAATTATTGACTCATCAAACTCCCCCACACTTGAATATTTGCTTGTCCTCAAGCAAAAGGCATAGACATAGCAGCAACAAAAAGATTAATATATGACAATTTAAATAAAAGCTTATGTCCATTTCAAGGTTTCATTTCAATGTACACTAATCACAACTTCAAGTATTTCTTGTGAACTTTATTCAACCCAACAACAAGTCTTAAGTGAGTGTGTGTGTTGTCCAACCCTTTTCTTGCTCTTGTATAAGATAGATATTATGAGGAAAAGGTTCTATCCTTAACACTAAAGTGACCGAGAAAAATCCTTTCTTCATTTCATATAAGAGAGATGGGAGTTAGTTCAGATAAATTTGACAATTTAGATACTTGGGGGCTTGTAGATGCCTAGGGGATATCATCTCACGTTGGAAGTCCGCGAGGGGGTATCCTTTCCTCCAAGTTTCCATGATCACCCTAAGTAGTGCTACAACTTAATCATCTTCACTTAGGAAGTTCCTCCTTTTTAGAGGCTTTTATTTAAGCACAATTTAATTGAGAAGTCATCACCACATTTAGGAAGTCAGTGAGGGGGTGTCCTTTCCTCCACGTGTTGTGATATTCTTCCGCCCCATTTGGTTTATCACATTATAGCACATTAGAATTATTCCCACACAAACTTATACTACTTTTACTCTGAAGATTTTTAAGGGTCCAAGTTACCATTAAAGTTAGAACGTGTTCCTTAAAATACCTACTCATACATTTACTCAAGGATTGCAACTAGGTGCTTTTCTCATTGGAGAATTTTCACAATAAAACTTGATGTGGGTATATCAAGAACACTTACAACACAAGAAATCACTTTCATGTACAAGAAACGACCATTGAAGAGACAACAATAAAAAAAATTATGTCATAATAATACAATAAAAACAAGCTGCTTATTCATGCCTTTCACAATAAAACAAAACAAAAAGAGTAAAGTTCAAGGGAGTTTGGAAACACTAGGACTAAAGACACTTTATTAAGCTTCCCCCCATACTTAGGAGAAGCATTGTCCTCAATGATTTAAAAGAAGAAGAAGAAAAAGAAGAAGAAGAAGATGATGATGAAGAAAGAAGAGAAGTAGAGAAGAGTAGAGGAAGATGAGAGCTCACAATTTTATTGTAGTCCATAAGGTGGATCTTGGAGGTGAAGGTGTTGCATCATGTATCGGAACATTTGATTGCCCCTTAGGACATCGTTTCTTAACCCGATCATTTCAACACCTTGTCTTTGTTGCTCGGTGCATGTTCTTTGAACTTCGGTTTGCATCCATGCCCACCGTTCATCATTATAGTTTCCACCGACTTCTTGTTAATGGTGCAAGTTTGCACCTACCTCCTCTTCATCACCACCATCATCACCATTATTGTGTACCTGTGGGTTAGTGCCAACATAAAAGTTTTCTACCACCTTCGGATTAGTAATATCTGAATTAGGTAGAAAAATCAAGAAATTAGCATTATTGACTCTCCACTCATGTTGGTACTTGTTAGAAGGGCCATGAATTCTAAAAAAAAAAACATCGTAGTGAGGGTTTCTAAATCTAGATAGTAGTTTCCCTCAATCCTATTTATCCATTCGTTCACATTTACCTCAAATTTTTTTAATAATGAAAGTGATGATTCCACCTACCATTATATCACCCTTATCATCTAGTTTCTTTTTAGCAATTGAAACAAGATAATCAAGCAAATAATAGCAAATGTTAATAAGATGGTTATAAAGCATAGCCCACAACATAAACAGCTTATCGATCCTCATTATTCCTACCTCTTTCCTAGTCTATCCATAACATTATTATCAGTGTATCTACAAGCATAAATAGATTGAGAGATAAGAGCTTTATACCTACTCCTTTGCTTGTCATCTTTAAAATTGATGCCATGGTTCTTGACTGTTGCTTTCTTTTACTTTGCACCACTTCTAGAGCTTTCAATCTCCTTGCCTTTCATTTTTTATACCATTGACCTAGTTGACTTGGTTTGGGTTTTAGGGAAGGTTAGAATTTGGTAAGGTTTTGGTTTGGAAAGGTTGGTTTAGTGATGGGTTGGGGCTTAAGTGAGGTTGATGAGTTTAATGATGGGGATTGGTGAAGAATTTTTTTTGGTTTTTGGGTTAGGTTTAATGGTGTAGAATTTGGTGTTTGGATGGATGAATGTTGGTTTTGATTGGTAGTAAATGTTTGGAATGATGAATGGAGATAGATATGAAGGTTTAAAGGTTGATGTTATGGAGGTTTAGAGAGAGAAGTTGAAGGATGAGGGAAGTTTGTGTTTGAGAATGAAGGAAGAAGAAGAAAAGTGAAAAAAAATGGTAAAAGAGGGTCTGGGACCATGGCACGGCCGTGCCACCACAGGCACGAGCCGTGCCTGTAACGCACACTTTATTTAATTGAGTCTAGACGAGTTATGTTATATTTATATAATATATATATGTGATTTATGGTGATTTAGGTGATTTATGATGATTTACGATGATTTTAGATGATTTATGTGATGTGACGATTTTTATGAGGAGATGAGACTTACTTTGTTGTTTAATAAAATAAGATTTGAAAATAAAATAAAATATTTAGTTAGGGGCTGTTTTGAGATTTTAGAGAGTTTTGGGGGAGAAAGAGAGATAAGATATTATGAAGAGATATAAAAAGGAAAGACCTAGGTTTTTAGAAACACTTTGTACGTACGACTGTTTTGGACAAAAAGGGAGAAAAAGCAAAGAGAAGAGCAAGAGAGACCTAGGGCTGCGATTTCTTCAAATTAAGGTAAGGGTGAGACTAACTCTGCAATTTTATTAATCATGTAATCCATCTGTTTGTAATTAGCAAGAAATAGGATTGAATTGGAGAAGTCGAGAGTTAGGTCAAATCCTTAGAATTGATGTTTAAACGGTGAAAATTGGTTAGATTGATGTAGGAACTGTCCTTTGACCTTAGAATATGAATAGGATGAATTTTGGAATTGAAATTAGGCTTAAAACCATGTGAGTTGATGAATTTTCGTAAAAAACTACATTCTGCCCGAGCCTATATTCATCGCTCGCCCTCGCGAACGATGATCCTCGCCTCGCGAGTGATGAAGTTCATCGCTCACCACGCGAGCCATTTCCCTTCGCCTCGCGAGTTGCATGTCGCAGCTCGCCACAACGAACAACCTTACTCGCCGTCGCGAGCATGACCAGTGAGCATGTTGAATTCTGTATTTTTGACTTGTGAGTTGAACCTTAGATGTTTTTGAGTGCCTAAAGATGTTTAATAAAGATTATATGATAACTTAGAATGAGATTGAACCTGGTTTAGCTTATAACAACATTAGTTGGGAATCTGGCTCGTACTCGCCATGGCGAGCAGATGCTCTCGCCTCGCGAGCACTTTCAGAACTGAGTGCAAGTGAGAAATTTGCGACCTGTGTCGCATAACTTGTTTAGAGATGGACCCTTGGGTAGTAATGTAACCTATATAAGAAGTTAACTGCAATCTATGCAGCTGTTATGAAATGTTGATGTTGATTATGATGTTATATAATGTTATGTGCATTACTTAAGATATTATTGAATGATTAAGATGTTGTTGAAATGAAATTGATATTACGAAGTCATGCTGTTGTTGTGATCTGCCTATGCTGCTATGGTTATTTAACTAAGTTGCATGAGTCAATATAAGATGAATAAGATGATGTTGAACCTCCAAATTATTGGATACATAAGAGATGATGATTAAGATGTTTTTAAGAGATCGAGTCTATGCATTAGCATACATATGTTGGGGGCTCATACCCTGGAGCTTAGTACTCACCACGATGGAGCATTAGCTCAAAATAACGATGGGGGCTTATGCCCTGGAAGTATATTAATACTCAAATAACGATGGGGGCTCATGCCCTGTATTGGTACCACATGCATATAAGAGGTCTAAGTTGCATTGTCTCATAGTCGAGTCAAATAATGAAAGATGTTAAGATGTTATGTGAATTACGATGCTTTAATGAAGTGCTTACTTGATATAAATTATTATCAACGATGCTATGATGTTTAAGATGCTATGTTGAAGATGTTTATGTTGTTGATTACGATTGTTGAATTATATTGATTAATATTATTGTTTTGTGAAATCTCACCCCTTCTGCTTGGAAACGTTTCTCTTCGTATGAGTAACTTGCAGGTGATCGAGCGTAGGTTGCTGTTGTGCTGTCGTGAGTGGCCTTGCCTCACTGAGTCTTAGGTTGCTCTGATACATAACGGGATGGGGTTTTTGATATGCATGCTTCATTTCCTTTACGTATTTGACTATGATATTTATGACTTGATTTGTCTAACTGAATTTATTTGAGATATTATGATGGGGCCTGCGTGCCAAGACTTTTATGACATTGAATTTAATTCCGCTGCTACTACGTTGATGTTTTAAGTTGAAAGTTAAATTGTTATTTAACTATTTTTGATTATGTGCAATGTGATATTCCATTTATGTTGTTTACTCTGATAATTGTTAAGAAATTTTTATGTTGGGAAAACGGGGTGTTACAGTGCCAACTCCCTGGAAGTTGGTGGATGTTGGCTAGGTTATAGGCACGGCCGTGCCACCACTGGCACTGGCCGTGCCAAGCTTCTGGACATGCAAGGCTCAGTTTTCTTCATTTTTTCGCACCATATTTGGACAAATACCTACAAAATAAATTAAAACAACACAAAACAAACAAAATAAAAGCAATTAAACTCGTGGGTTGCCTCCCACGAAGCGCTCTTTTAGAGTCATTAGATTGACGATTAGAAGGTTTCTCTACCCAATACCCAATCTTTCCCAAAGGGATAGTGGCATCAAACTGACATTCTCTCCCAAATCACACATGGCTTTCTCAATGGTTTCACTCTGAATCACACAAGGGGTGGAAAAACTCTCAATCACTACGAGGTTAGGCTTAACAAGCCTTTGTGGGACATGGATTTTGAGTTTATAAGGTGGTGAAACGATTGGCTTATCACTCTCTCCTATGACTTCCTCACCTTGTTGCTTTTGACTCTATCTCACCCTCAATTGTCTTAGTTTTCATAATGGGGTCCTCTAACTGCTTACCGTCCCTAAGTTGAATAGCATTTATAAGGCCTTTGGGGTTGGCTTCAGTTTGACTTGGAAAGACTTCGGGGGTTTGAGATGAAGTAGCTACTTGTTGGGCTACTTGAGAGATTTGAGTTTCTAGCATTCTAGTGTGAGTAGAAATGGAGTCCACTTTAGATGTAAGCTTGACAAAAGAGTCATTCAAAAATCCAGTTTAATTTTTAAGTTCTTGAAATTGCTTGGATTTCTCCATAGCATGTTTTTCTAGTAAAATTTCCAAGCTGGATTTCTGAGGGACTCTTTGGTTGTTTGCATAAACGGGTGGTGTTGTTTGTTGTACAAAATGATAAAATTTTTGCTCGGGACTTTTAGCAACACTACCTAGTTGGCATTCAACACCAGTATGATCAAGTATTCCACAAAATTCACAAGGTGGTGAAACAAGAGCAGGTGTGACGACACTTACACTTAATTTATCAAAATTTTGAAGAAGTGTGTCCACCTTAGCAGATAGATGATCAAGGGTAGAAACCTGGTACATACCTGCATCTTTTTTAAAGGGTGGAGGAGTAACATCAGTGACAACTCTCTCACTTGTCCACTGATAGTAGTTTTGTGCCATGTCCTCGATCAAATCATATGCTCCTGTGTAAGTTTTATTCATCAAAGCTCCACCTGCAGCTGCCAACATTCATTTTTGTGGTGAACAAAAGACCATTATAAAAAGTGTGGATAATAAGCCAATTCTCAATACCATGATGGGGGCAAAGCCTAAGCATTTCTTTGAAACGCTCCCACGCATCGTAAAGAGATTCACCATCTTTTTGAGTGAATTGTGTGATTGGACTCCTCAATTGAGCAGTTTTACTATGGGAAAAGAATTGGGAAATGAATGTCTTCCTCATTTGGTCCCATGAAGTGATAGAACCAATTTGCAATGAATGAAACCAAGCACTAGCTCTATCCCTCAAAGAGAAAGGAAAGAGGTGCAGCCTTAAGGAAAGAGGTGCAGCCTTACGGTAAAAAATAAAATAAAAATAAAATAAAATAAAGAGAAAGGGAGGGAGAGAGAGAGATTATATATATATATATATATATATATATATATATATATATATATATATTTTATTTATAGAGAGAGGGAGATATAAATATATAAAAAAACAAAAAATAAAAAGATAAGAAAAAGAAATAAAAAATATATATATATAGGGATAGGATCAAATGACACCAAGGTGTCAAATTAAATTTGACACCAAATCATAACCATTAATCCAACTTTAATCTAACGTCTCTCATCAATTCATTAAATTCTCACATGCTTGATCAAATGAGCCAAATTTTAATTTTAGAAATAATTAATTCTTTCTTCTCTTGGTTAATTACTTACCATTTTCGTTATATTTTGCACCAATGATTGCCATTTGATTTCTCCCACTATTTTTTTAGAGATTCTATTTACTAATTTTTGTTGGATTATCTTTGTATTTTGTATTAACTACTCTTTCATTTGATGGATCATATAATTCTCGAGTTCATGCTGCTATTTTTTTTTTGTTGACAAAATGCTGTTAATATTCTTGTATCGGGTGTTTTAGGATTTGTGTTTTGCTTTTGTTTAGTAGCATATGTTCTTTATAATTTTGGGTGCAATCGTTCATTCATTGCTCTTTATAAATTAATTTTCTTTGGGTTCTTCTACGAAAAATAAAAATAAAAAAGGTTAATAGAAATAAAAATATAAGGATGAGAATACCTTAAAAAAAAAGTATAATAGTGAATAGTGTAAAGAAATCGTAATAATAGCATCATATAATTTTTGGTGAATAATTAATCAACACAAGAAAGAATAAATTATTTCTAAAATTAAATTTTGGATTATTTGAAAGCATGTGAACATTTAATGAATTGACGGGAGACGTCGGATTAAGGTTGAATTAATGGTTAAGATTTGGTGTCAAATTTAATTTGACACCATGGTGTCATTTGATCCTATCCCATATATATATTCTTTACTTGTAATTTTTTTAGACTAACCACTATTAAAAAGTTAATCAAATTACAATAACTCCTCGGCAGCGGCGCCAAAAACTTGATGGGATAAAACCGCAAGTGCGCGGTCTTACCGAAGTAGTAATAAAAGTATCGTTCCGACAGGGAGTTATGAATTCAGTTAACTTTTAACAATGATTAGATTGAAAGTTTAGAAGGTAGAAAGTTGTATTTTTTGTTTGAAAGAAAATAACAATAAAAATAAAAGAGGTGTCTTGGGATTATTGGTTCATCTAATTGACAAGTCCTTCACTAACCAAACTATTAAACTTATAACCTTATGTTAGACCTAGTTTCTAAAGACGAGATTCTCTTAAGCCTATCACATCTCCTATCGGTCTCAGTGAGTGCGTTCCTCTAGCAAGCACGCCTATTTTCATGGTTGATTACTATTAGAATCCTTGAAGTTCGAAACTCTATAAGCCTCAAGGTTCACTAGACTATTTCATGTTTCGCAATCCTTGTCTAAATTCACTTGATCGAATATTAAAGCTCCACTTTCGTTTTATGAATTAACATTTGGAATAATGGATTAACGATTATCAAACTCTCCACTTTCGTTTCCACAATTTGATAATATTTAATCCATGTTAAAACGTTGAATTTAGAAGAGAAACTAGGGTTACATAATATTAAGGTTTAAGGTTTGGTTTGATTTAGGATTATGTCATTTAGACTTATCCAACAATCCCAAGACAAGAGAAGTCTACTCTCTAACGTTCATTGTAGACATAGAGAAGAAGAGAGAAAGCATAAAAGTAAATAACAAGAAAGTAAAGGTGAACTTTTATTCAAAGAAACAATTGTCACTTATTATTTCAGAGAACAAAAGATGAATATTTGTCATGGCTAGCTACTCTATTTATAGGTACATTCGACTTAAAATCTAAACAATTACATAACTAGAATGTTCCACAAGCAAAGGGCTTTGTGGTAAAACCAAATAGAGTAGCTTAGAATCTAAATAAAAGCAGAAAAAGTTGTCCTGGGAGGTGGCACGGCCGTGCCAACCTTAGCACGGGCCGTGCCAAGTTTTTGACTTGAGGAAGATATATTTTTGTCTCCGAATCTTCGTATTTTCGTACCGAATCAGCTCCAAAACCCCTTTCTTTTGCTCCAAGACTCAATCCATCAAATATTCATTCCTGAAATATAATAAAATGCAATTGAAGTAAAATAGCTCAAAAAGAAAATAATATTAAAATAAAATTAAACTAAAATCTATTTAAAACGAAACTAAATATTAAACTAAATTATCTAATTATTGACTCATCAATAGAGAAGTAACTTTTTATGTATAAAGGCCAAAAAATCATATGGCACGCATTGAAGAAACCCAGAAACTCATCATACATTCATCAATGATGAACCCAGATGAAGAACATCATAAACATCAACATTCTTATGAAGAACACAACAACATTCTGATGTTCATCCTTGAAAACACAATGACATTCTGATGGTCCGAATGTTCACCCATATTTTCAAGTAAAAGCTAGTGGGGCACAGGACACGTGGCAAAATACCATTGGTCAACCTACAACGACTATTTGAGCCCAAACATTCTATAAATAGAGATCAAGGCTTCATCTTAACTTGCACCTTTTCAAAGCATACAAGAAAAAAAAAACAAAGATTGTTTTGAAGCTTTAGCAAAAATTGATCAATGCAAAGATTTCAAGAAGTCTTAAATGTATATCAATTCTCTCTTATCTTTCATAAAAGATAAACTTCCCTTCTTTCTTCCCTTGTCTAATTTCAATCATTCAGACTCACAAACAAATTTTAAGGTCTCATCTACCTATAGGGGGTACTAAAGTGTTAGTTTGAGCAAAAGGTGTAAAAGTCTAAGTGTGTAACTTAATAAGAAAAGTGCAAGCCTGCTGAGGCTTAGAGAATACAGGTTTTGTAAATTGTTCAGGTGAACAAAGATTGTAAGGTGTAGGATTTGAGAGGTTATCTAAAGCATCATAGTGGAAACTCCCACAAGATTGTGAGGAGTGGACTAAACCACATTGGGTGAACCACTATAACTTTTTGTGTGTTCTTTCTCTTTCCTTTACTCTTTTAATTACTGTAAACACTATACACACACAACACAATTATTTAATTAAAATAGCTTCTGCATAAATCTGTGCATGAACGTCAGAACGTTCCGAAGCAATTTTCACTAACTTTACTTTTCCAAGTAAACCACTTCAGATTTAATTTTAAGTTGCAGGTTATTTTTAAAGGGTCAGAATTCAAACCCCCCCTTTTTAGTGACTATTTTATTTACTTCAAACTATTCTTCTCAAACTCTCATTTATAAACCGCCTCAGATGAATGTCATCCTCGTTTAGAGTTGCATGTACTGCAACAATCCTTATCAGTCCAAACTCGGATGAATTTCCAGTATATTTTAATATTTTCACAAGAAACGTAGCCTCCACCCTTGGCAATGATTTCATATACTTCAAACTAAAATTATTTGGTAACATACCATCAGTGTGCTGCAACCATGGTGCTCCTTCTACACACAACTCCTAACTTATGTCCTCCAACTTCTCAATATCATCCAGACTCTTAATTGCATAAAGAAAAACAAAATAAATAATAAATAAAATAATAATAAGAAAATAATAAATGATAAAAAACAGAAAGAAAATATTAATAATAATAATAATAATAATAATAATAATAATAATAATAATAATAATAAAGGTTAGATATATTTTTGGTCCCGATAAAATTGGGGCCTTTTAAGTTTAGTCCTTACTTAATTTTAATAGTTCTTTTAATCCCTAAAAGATTTTTCTGCACTTAGTATTAGTCATTCCTTGATTCAAATTTGTTTAATTTATGCTTAAACTCTTGAGTTTTTGAACAATTTTTTGCACACGTGTTAAGAACATTAATAAAAGTTCCTCTACAAAAAATTTAATTCGTTTTATGGTAAAAAATTCTAAATTTTAGTTAATGAACCTTTCTTAATATTCTAAACTTGTCTCAAAAAATTCGTACAAAAATTTAAGAGTTTAAGGATAATTAAGCAAACTTTGTTGTAATAGGGACTAATATTAGAAGTAATTTTTTTTGTAAGGACTTAAAAACCTATTAAAATTAAGTAAGGACTAAACTTATAAGTTCCCAATTTTATAGGGACCAAAAACATATTTAACCCTAATAATAATAATAATAATAAAAATGGTTAATTATGTTTAAGGTCCCTATAAATAGCCGTGTTTCCAACATTAACCCCTACTTAAATTTTATTAAATTTTTGGTCCCCAATGTTTTTTCCGTTATCAAGATTGGTCCTTACCGTCAAACGTTTGTTGACTGGACAAACGATTGAAACCACATAGACGCCACATGGAAAAAAACAACTTAATTTTTTATGTTTATTTCACTTTAATTATTAAATTAAACATTAAAAAAAATAAAATTTTAAAAAAAAAAACTAATCCCCTTTAACCCCCTTCTCCCTCACGTTCAGCCACCACTCATAACTTCTTCTATCTCCTCCCAATCCTCTAGGTTTCAACTTCGTTTTCCAGTTTCAACAACTTCTCTCCAAATTTGAAAATTCACACTCTCATTAAATCTCCTTCTCTCCATTACCTCTTCTCCATCTCAAACACCATCGTCACCTCTTCTCTTTCTCTGTATCTAATCATTTGGGTTCTAGTTCGTTCATGAACGGATCTAGGATGAAGGATTTTTGAAATACATTGAGTTGAGGCAGAATTTTGGTTTCATCTTCTTCATTGAGATATGAATTAGGTTTCATGAATTTTTTCTCCTTTTATTTTTGTTTAGTTTAGTTTTGAGTAGTATACTAGTATGTTTTTTGAGAGAAGTTATAGGTTTGTATTTTGCTAAACCGAAGGAAGGAGAAGCAAGGGAAAGGTGGTTGGTGGTGGTTTTTCAAACGGAGGTCTATGGGATTCATGTGATGTTTAGGTTGATGGGTGTCTTGTGTTTGATTGTTGTTGTTAGTGATGTGTTGGTAGTGAGGAGATGGAAGAAGGATAAGGATATGGTGGTGTTGGATGAAGAGATGATGAACAAGAAGAAGAGGAGGAGAAGAAGAAGATTCATGGTGGTGTAGTGAGTGTCTACAACATTTTTTAATTTTTGATTAATAAGTAAAACAAATATTAATTTTTTAAATTTAATAATATTAGTTTTTATAAAAAATTATTCACATGTGGCATGCCATGTTATTCTAATGAGTCTAAGTGGCATCCAAGTGGCGTCCACGTATTCATTACCGTTAGTGCAATCAGCAAAAAATAACGGTAGGGATGAAATACACTAACAGATAAAAACATTGGGGACCAAAAATTTAATAAAATTTAAGTAGGGACTGATGTTGTAAACACGTCTATTTATAGGGACCTTAAACATAATTTACCCTAATAATAATAATAATAATAATAATAAGAATAAAAATAAAAGGACTAAAAATAAATAAATTAGATTAAATAAAAATTAAATAAAAAGTTGACCCAATAACAAACCAAAAATGAGGTAATTTAAAAGGGTTAATATGTCTTTACCCTCCTGTAATTTGGGCGAGTTCCGGTTTACCCCCCTGTAAAAAAATGAGGTAATTTTTAAAATTTTAATTTAATTTGGATTTTTTTAAAATTTTTCGAAAGTTTCAAAATATAGTAAGTGTATGAACTTTTTTTACATAATATTTTTGGAAATATATATATATATATATATATATATATATATATATATATATATATATATATATATATATATATATATATATATATATATATATATAAAGAAAACAACCCCTTTCAGCTTTTGAACTGGCTGTTTCTTTTCAAAAATGCCCACAATTTTCAATACAAATAACACATGTAACAAATAGATAAGAATAAGAATATGAGAGTTAATATAGTAAAAAGAGTAGAAAGGAATCAGCCGATTTCTTCCTGCTAGGGTTTCGGTCTCAGTTTTCCGGCAAGGATCTTCGGCAACGATACAGAATTCTTACGATCATTGAGTTTCTTACAAGTTCGAACGCGCAATCGTGATGACACCTCCTGGTGTTGCAAAGGTTGGTCAACGTGTTTCCCATGATTAGAAACATCTATGATTTTTTCATCTGTATCGTTTTCCTTGCTTGTACCCTGCTGTTTTTGTTTCCCTTCGTTTGGCATCTCTGCTAGCTGATTTGGCCCTAATTTTAACTTCACATTATCGCACTGTCCAGCACTTCCCTGAACTTGATTTTTCAGTTTGAGGTCGCGCAACCGCACTAATGCCGTTGTGCATTACAAAGGTTGAGTTACGCGTGCATCATTACTAAAATCGTTCTGGTGAATTGTTTCCGGTACACCTCTGTCATACACGTGCCATTGGCCGTGTGTGTCTGATGCTGCACCCTCCTCAGCCTTGGTGCAGCCTGTAACAGCGGTTCAGAATGCTATTTCCGCTCCGAAGTCGTTTGCTGCAGCTTTAACCGGTGTTACAATATCTGATGACACTCCCTTTCCCTCACCGTGTATTAAAGGGGATGCCTTGAGCATCAAAATTTGTCAGGAGGAATACCGTAAGGGCTTGGAAGATTGTAAGCACGCTTTAAGGGCTCGTCTGACCCTTAGCAAAGGGGATAAGCCGTACTCAGCAAGGGACTTAAGTTCTAAAATTTATAAAATATGGAAGACAACGGCTGGTTGGAAAATGGTACCTCTTGGTAAGGGGTATTATGATTTTCTCTTTGAATCGGCGGATGATTATAGGAAAATATGGGCAGTAGGTACAATTAACCTCAAGCCGGGTTTGCTACGCTTCTCACAGTGGACTAAAGATTTCAAGTATCAGACGCAGAAACAGACTGATGAGATAAAACCGCAAGTGCACGGTCTTACCGAAGTAGTATAAAAGAGTATCGTTCCGACAGGGAGTAGTTCAATTTAATTAACCTTTAGAGATGATTAGAAGAGAGAAGAGATTGTAGATTGGGGGTTTTTAAACGGTTAAAAGCAATATAATAAAAGAGCCTTGGGATCGTTGGTTTCATCTAAATAACAAGTCCTTCTCAAACCGAAACCATAAGCTTATAATGTTATGTTAGACCTAATTTCTCAAGACAGTTTCTCTTAAGTTCCTCTAGCAACCAAGCCTATTTCGCTGACTTGATTACTATTGGATTTTGGTTCCTCTAACAACCAAGCCTATTTCGCTGACTTGATTGTTATTAGTTCCCTTGAAGATCGAAACTATATGTCTCAAAGATTGCAAAGCCTATTTCGCTGACTTTGCAATCCTTGTCTGAATTCACTTGTTCGAATATCAAAGCTCCACTTTCGTTTTATGAATTGATATTTGGAATAATGGACGAACAATTATCAAACCCTCCACTTTCGTTTCCACAGTTTGATAATGGTTAATCCATGTTAAGACGGTGAATTCAGATAAGAAACTAGGGTTACATAAGATTAAGGCTTAGGGCTTGGTTTGATTAGGATTATGTCATTTAGACTTATCCAACAATCCCAAGACAAGAAGAAGTCTACTCACTCATGTTCATCGTAGACATGGGGGAGAAGAGAGAAAGCATGAAAGTAAAAGACAGGAAAATAAAGGAAAGGAAAAGAACTTTATTGAAAAGCAATTGTCACTTATTGTATTCCAAGTAAAGATGAATATTTAGTGATGGCTAGCTACTCTATTTATAGTACACAATTGACTTAAAATCTAAGCAAGTATATTCCTAGAATATTCCTCGGTAGATTGTGCGCCAAAATAGAATAGCTTGGAGTCAAAGCAAAAGCAGCAAAAGGCATCTGGAGGGTGGCACGGCCGTGCCAAGGCTAGCACGGGCCGTGCCAAGCTTCTGACTTGTGGGAGATATATTTTGTTTCCCAATCTTCATATTTTTGTGTCCAATCTGCTCCAAATCCCTTTCTTTTGCTCCAAGACTCTCTCCATCCAATATTCTTCCCTGAAATATAATAAATTGCATTTTAAAGTAAACTATTCTAAAAAGGAAATAATACTAATATAAAACTAAATAAAATCTAAATAAAACTAAACTAAAAAGCATATTAAAATAACATATAATTGACTCATCAAACTCCCCCATACTTGAATCTTTGCTTGTCCTCAAGCAAAAGGCATAAACATAGTAGCATCAACAGTTAAATCAAATGACAATTAAATTTAAAGCACATGTCTCCTCAAGGGCTTAAATCCCAAATGTACACTAATCACAAACTCAAGTATTTCTTGAAATTTTTATTCTACCCAACGATCAAGTTTTAAGTGAGTGTGTGTGTGAAGTCCAACCCTTTTCTTGCTCCTGTATAAGATAGGCATAATGAGGAAACATGGTCTAATCCTAGCACTAAACTAACCAAGAAAAATTCCTTCTACAATTCATATAAGAGAGATGGGAGTTTTTGAGAATCTTTGTTCTTTTGCCATATGCACATTTTAAGTTCTTTATTTAAGGAACAACATTTTCACGTAGGAGGTCGGAGGGCCTACCCCCTTCCCCAATCTAGATTCAATGGTATTCCTTAAAACATCGTCTTCACGTAGGAAGTCGGAGGGCCTACCTCCTTCCCCAATCTAGTTTCAACAATGCTTTTTAAAGTTTTTTCTCAAGATAACAATCACCTTCACGTAGGAAGTCGGAGGGCCTACCTCCTTCCCCAATCTAGATTCAGTGATGAGATCTTGGAATTATTTGGCTTTTTGGCTTTTTATGGTCTCCCTTATACTCACTTATACTACTGGCGCTTTGAGAATTTTTAAAGGTTAATGCACCACTAAGATTAAAACGTGTTTCCTTAAATTACCTATTCATACACTTACTCAAGGGAAGCAACTTTGTGTTTTTCTCATTGAAGAACTTTATTCACTTTAAAACAAGATGTGGGTATATCAAGAAGGCTTAAAACACAAGAGTTTGCTTTCATGTACAAGAATCAACAAAATAAGAGGAGACAATGAAAATTTTTGTGTCATGATGTTTTCAATAAAAATTAGCTACTTAATCATGCCTTTTTCAATAAAACAAAACAAAAGAGTAAAGTTCAAGGGAGTTTGGAAACACTACGACTAAAGACACTTTATTAGGCTCCCCCCACACTTAGGAGAAGCATTGTCCTCAATGATTCAAGAGAAAAGAAAAATAAAAGAGAAGTAGAGGTAGAAGAAGAAGAAGCAGAAGAAGAAGGAGAAGGATAAGAAGGGAAGAGTGGAAGAGGAAAGCTCACATTTTTATCATTGAGGTCCATATGGAGGACCTTGGAGGTGAAAGTGGTGCATCATGTTCCGAAGCATTTGGTTATTTTCTTCGGATATGCGGTTGCCCCTTTGGACATCATGCCTTATGCTCATGAGTTCAACACCTTGCCTTTGTTGCTCGGTGTTTATTCTTTCAACCTCGGTAGTCATCCATGCCCATCTTGCATCCTCATTTGTTTCATCTTCATTAGGGTCATGGTATGCCTCATCATGGTGCAGTTGTGCACCTTCCTCTTCCTGATGCAAGTGTGCATCCTCTGTTTCTTCATTAGGCTGCTCTATGTGCACCTGTGGGTCATCAGCAACATACAACAAATTTGCTTCCACCTCGGTGTTAGTTCGAGATGGGTTAGGCAATAAAATCAAGATGGGCACATTGAGTTGGAGTGTATAGACAAAGGGGACTCGAGTTTTGATGAAATTCATAGAGATGAGAGTTTCTATGTTTAGTCTATTGTTACCCTCGATCTTGTTTATCCCTAGGTCTTCACTCACACCGAATCGCCCAGCTATGTATGTTATGATACCACCAACTACTATTTCTCCCCTACTATCGGACCTATTTCCTATAAGGGAAAGGTAGTCAAGCAAGTAAAAACAAGTGTTAATGGGTTGGTTGTGCAACATAGCCCAAATCATGAAGAGTTCATCATTCCTAGTGTTCCCTAATTCTTTCCGTCCCCTAATGGTACAAGCTATAACCCTTTGAAGGTACCTAAGTACGGGGTTGTGAATGTTGCTAGCTTTGTTGGCACGTGTGTTAAATTGGTCAAGACCGGTGATTTGCTCCCAAAAGGCGGCGGGTTGATAGTTAACCGGTTTTAAATTTTGATCCCAAGAGTCGTGGATGAACCCCGCATTTGCGAAGCCCATCTCATCACAGAAGTGCTGAAGAGACATCTCATAATCAATATTCAAAAGCCGGAAAGAAACTCTATGGTTGGGGTTATCAAAGTTCAACCTATCTTTTGTAAAAACAATAGAACTTAAAAATTCATAGGTGAAGTTTTCATACCCTCTCATAGGTTTCAACATATCAACCCATCCTAGCCTTTCTAGCAAATTTAACACATTATCTTTAATACCTAGCTTATTCATATCATGGTTATCAGGGTACCTGCAAGGTTGTAGAGGTTTAGAGATTAGAAGTTTGTACCTATCCCTTTGCTTGTTGTCCCGGAAGATGATGCCATGATTTTTGGCTTGTGCTTTCTTCTTTGGGGGAGGTCCTCCGGATGAGCTTGCAACTTCCTTTCCACTTCTCTTTGAAGTCATTGCCTTGACCTTGCCTTTGGTGTGGTGGTTTGGGTAAGGGTTGTTTTGGTGGAAAAGGTTGGATTAGTGTTGTGGTGAAGGTTTAAGTGAGTTTTGGGGGTTGGGTTATGAGATTGGTGAAGAATTTTAGGTTTTTGGGTTAGGTTTAGGAGGGTTACGAATTTGGGGATGTTGTTTGAATGGATGAAATTGGTTTTTGAATGGTGGGTTAGGATTGGAATGGTGTTTGTGATTGATTGGGTGGAGAAAATTTGTGAATAGGTGTGAGTTGGGGGTAGTTGTGAAGGTTTGTAGTTGTATGGTTATGGAGGTTTGAGAGAGAAGGTGTGAAGTAGAGAGAAGTTTGTGTTGGAGAGTGAGGGAAGAAGAAGTCCAAAAGGTAGGGTTATATTTACCTGTGGTCGGGCACGGCCGTGCCAAGCTTGGCATGGGCCGTGCCAACATTCTGGACCTTGGCCATTTGTTTGGTCTATGAGGGTCTGGCACGGCCGTGCCAGTGTGAGCACGGGCCGTGCCAAGGTTCTGGAAGGCTAGGCATCAAAATTTTCTGTTTTCTTGAATTTTTCTCGGACAATAACCTACAAAATAATTAAAAGAAACAAAAAACAAAAACAAAAGCAGTTAAATGCGTGGGTTGCCTCCCACGAAGCGCTCGTTTATTGTCATTAGCTTGACGTTAGGAAAGTGTCCTTAGAAAGGATCAAAGAGGTCATATTGTGTAGTTGACGCTAGAAAGCGTTCTTTCACATTATGTACTTCAATCATGTTACAAGAATAAAGAGCGGGACCTTTCATAACATTTTCCAGCTCGAACCCAATCATTGCATCACTTGCTTGAAAAACTATCCTTCCACTCTGAACATCTATTATAGCACCTACAGTAGCTAGGAAGGGTCGTCCTAAGATTATCGGGACATCAAGGTCCTCTTCTATGTCGACCACTACAAAATCAGTCGGGATATATATCCCTTCTATTTTAACGGGTATGTCCTCGATGTAGCCAGCTAGGGGGATAGTAGAACGGTCTGCTAGTTTTAAGATCATCTCGGTCGGTTTAAGCTCTCCTATTCCCATCCTTTTAAAGAGGGATAAAGGCAACAAACTTACACTAGCTCCTAAGTCACACAAGGCCTTGTCAACGGTTTCTTTTCCTATCACACAAGGGATGGCAAAACTACCTGGATCTCTAAGCTTTTGGGGTTGCTTCTTGATGATTGCACTACTTTCCCTAGTTAAAGCTACTGTCTCCTTATGATCTATAGCCTTTTTCTTTGAAAAAATTTCTTTTAAAAATTTGGCGTATAGAGGCATACGAGATAGGGCTTCAACAAAGGGGATCTTAATGCAAATCTTTTTAAGTATGTTTAAGAATTTAGCAAACTGGGCCTCCAAGTTGAGCTTAGTGAGCCTTAATGGATTAAGAGTCTTGTTCTTATCAAGTGGTGTTTTTATCGCATCCTTCTCACCTAAAAGCTTAACACTCTCTCCCTTGACACCTTTGGCTTTGGTAATGGTCTCTTCTAACTTATTGCCCCCAAGAGAAATGGCATTGACATGGGCTTTGGGGTTTGTTTCAGTTTGACCAGGAAAGACTCCTGGTGTTTGAGAAGAGATGGCCACTTGTTGGGCCACTTGGGAGATTTGGGTCTCAAGCATTTTGGTGTGTGTGGCGATGGAATCAACCTTGGTATTGAGCTTGGAGAGAGAGTTGTTCAGAGATCCTGTTTGGTTTTTTAACTCCTGAAGTTGTTTATTTTGATTCATCATGCAATTTTCCAACAGTATTTCCAAACTAGATTTCTGAGCTACTCTCTGGTTGTTTGTATAGCCAGGTGGTGCTGTTTGCCCATAGGAACCTTGAGGATTTTTGTAAAAATTTTGATTTGGCCTCATTCCTTGGTTGTATTGAGCGTAATTCAGTTGCTCAATGTTGGCAGCACTACCTAACTGACAATCAACACCTATATGACCAGTTATACCACAGATTTCACAAGGAGGGGATGCAGAAGAAGGTGGGACAGCATTAACATTAAGTTTTTCAATTTTTTGTGTTAATGCCTCAACCTTAGCAGCAAGGTGGTTATATTCAGAGACTTCGTGTATACCTACCTCTTTCTTAGAGGGAGTAGGAGTGGTGACGGCTCTTTCGTTGGTCCATTGGTAATGATTCTGAGCCATGTCCTCAATCAAAGCATAAGCCTCCGTGTAGTTTTTGTTCATTAGAGCTCCACCTGCAGCTGCATCAACAGACATCTTACTGGTATATGACAAGCCATTATAAAACGTGTGGACTATAAGCCACTTCTCTAGGCCATGGTGGGGACAAAGTCTAAGCATTTCCTTGAAACGCTCCCACGCCTCATAGAGAGACTCCCCATCTTTTTGATTGAAACGCGTAATTTGGTCTCTAAGCTTAGCTGTTTTGGATGGGGGGAAAAATCGGGCGAGGAATGCTCGCCTCATATCGTCCCATGAAGTAATGGAACCGACTTCTAGGGAATGGAACCAAGCGCTAGCTCTATCCCTTAAGGAAAAGGGAAAGAGATGAAGTCTTACGGCTTCTTGGTTCTCTTTTATGGTGCCACTGAGTCTAAGGAAGGAAGAAATATGGAGATTTGGATCCTCAGTGGGTGATCCAGAAAACTAGTTTTGCTGCACTAAATTGAGTAGTGCAGGCTTGATCTCGAAGTTATTACCCGCAACCGTTGGGTACACGATAATAGCTTGTGGCTCTTCCGTTGAAGGAGTAGCATACTCTTTGAGAGTACGTTCAGCCATAGCGGTATTATTTTGTGCCTCTCTCTTTTTCTTATGCAAAAATCTTTCGATCTCAGGAATAAATTCTCCGAGACTTTTACTTCTTCGCATAAGAAACCGAGAACCCAAGAAGTTAGTGGTAAAAACAAAAAGAAAGAAAAGTAGAAGAGAAAAGGAAGAGAAAAGAGAAGAGAGTTCTAATCACAAAGAAGGAATCAATTAAATTAGTTTACTCCCCGGCAGCGGCGCCAAAAACTTGATGAGATAAAACCGCAAGTGCACGGTCTTACCGAAGTAGTATAAAAGAGTATCGTTCCGACAGGGAGTAGTTCAATTTAATTAACCTTTAGAGATGATTAGAAGAGAGAAGAGATTGTAGATTGGGGGTTTTTAAACGGTTAAAAGCAATATAATAAAAGAGCCTTGGGATCGTTGGTTTCATCTAAATAACAAGTCCTTCTCAAACCGAAACCATAAGCTTATAATGTTATGTTAGACCTAATTTCTCAAGACAATTTCTCTTAAGTTCCTCTAGCAACCAAGCCTATTTCGCTGACTTGATTACTATTGGATTTTGGTTCCTCTAACAACCAAGCCTATTTCGCTGACTTGATTGTTATTAGTTCCCTTGAAGATCGAAACTATATGTCTCAAAGATTGCAAAGCCTATTTCGCTGACTTTGCAATCCTTGTCTGAATTCACTTGTTCGAATATCAAAGCTCCACTTTCGTTTTATGAATTGATATTTGGAATAATGGACGAACAATTATCAAACCCTCCACTTTCGTTTCCACAGTTTGATAATGGTTAATCCATGTTAAGACGGTGAATTCAGATAAGAAACTAGGGTTACATAAGATTAAGGCTTAGGGCTTGGTTTGATTAGGATTATGTCATTTAGACTTATCCAACAATCCCAAGACAAGAAGAAGTCTACTCACTCATGTTCATCGTAGACATGGGGGAGAAGAGAGAAAGCATGAAAGTAAAAGACAGGAAAATAAAGGAAAGGAAAAGAACTTTATTGAAAAGCAATTGTCACTTATTGTATTCCAAGTAAAGATGAATATTTAGTGATGGCTAGCTACTCTATTTATAGTACACAATTGACTTAAAATCTAAGCAAGTATATTCCTAGAATATTCCTCGGTAGATTGTGCGCCAAAATAGAATAGCTTGGAGTCAAAGCAAAAGCAGCAAAAGGCATCTGGAGGGTGGCACGGCCGTGCCAAGGCTAGCACGGGCCGTGCCAAGCTTCTGACTTGTGGGAGATATATTTTGTTTCCCAATCTTCATATTTTTGTGTCCAATCTGCTCCAAATCCCTTTCTTTTGCTCCAAGACTCTCTCCATCCAATATTCTTCCCTGAAATATAATAAATTGCATTTTAAAGTAAACTATTCTAAAAAGGAAATAATACTAATATAAAACTAAATAAAATCTAAATAAAACTAAACTAAAAAGCATATTAAAATAACATATAATTGACTCATCACAGACACATGTATCGATTTGGATACGTTTGGTGGAGCTACCACAAGAGTATTGACGGGAGAGAACGTTGAAGGAAATTGCTAGTGCGGTTGGGACTCCAATTGATATTGATGGACCAACTAGAAACCGTACTTTTGGGCATTATGCTAGAATTCTTGTCGACATTGACCTTTCCAAGCGCATTTATGATGAAATTCTTGTTGAAAGAGAGGGCTTTGCCTTCAAAGTGGATGTGCAATATGAGAGGCTTCCTTTATTTTGTCACCACTGTTATTCAATTGGACAAAATGTCTCATCATGTCGTTGGATACACCCGCAACCACCGAAGGACAAGAACGATCGTGGGAAACAACTTGTTGTTGACGAGGCAGCCCCTAAAAATACTCCTCGGCACACCAAAAAGCACATTGATGCAGGTGCTTCAGCTTCAGCCACTGGTACAAATGGGACTTCTCAAAGTGTACCGGTCTTAACTTCAGCCTCTGCTTCTCAGAGTGTACCGGTCTCTACATCTACACTCAAATCTTCAGTCTCAACGGCATTACCAGTTACGGCCCCGTTTCTTTCGAAGTCGTTTGTTGCAACAACTGTGGCTTTTGATAGGTCTAATAACTTCAGCATTCCACTATGTAACGCCCACTTTCGTTTAATCGTTATTTAATTGAGTTTAGGCAATTATATTATAATTATATAGTATATGCATGATTTTGTTATGTTTTGGTGATTCACGATGAATTTAGTGATTTGATTGATGAAGTGATAAGTTATGAGTTTTGGAGGATTTGATTGTGATATGAGATTTATTTTATTGTTAAATAGAATAAAGATTTGAAAATAATATAAAATATTTAGTTGAGGGCTGTTTTGATATTTTAGATAGTTTTGGGGGTGAAAGTGAGATAAGATAAGTAATTAGGAAGAGATATAAATAGGAGAAGACCTAATATTTTAGAAACTCATTGTACGTGAAAACTTTTGAAAAAGGGAGAAAAGCTTAGAAGGGAGAAGAGCATAGAGAGGGCTGCGATTTCTTCATAACCAGGTAAGGGTGAGACTAATAACTCAGTATTGTTAATTGAATGTGATTCTGATGATTAGTTAACAAGAATTAGGAGTGAATTGGAGAAAACGAAAACTAGGTCAAAACCTTAGAATTGATGATCAAACGGTGAGAATTGGTTTAATTGATGTAGGAAGTGTTCCTAGACCTTAGATAATGTTTAGGACGAACTTTGGAATCAAAAACAAGCTTAGAACCATGTGAAACGTCGAGTTTTTGTGAATTTAGGAAGTCTGGCCGTAGCGACATTCATCGCTCGCCACGGCGAGCTATGAATCTCGCCTCGCGAGTGATGAACATTCATCGCTCGCCTCGCGAACCCTGTTTCCTCGCCTCGCGAGTTGTGCAATGCAGCTCGCCATAGCGAGCGACCTTACTCGCCATAGCGAGCTAAGGCAGAGTGCATGTTAGATTTTGTGTTTCGACCTTTTTAGTTGGACATTGAATGCCTTAGTGTGCCTGAACATACCTAGTAATGATTAGGAATGAATGTAGGGCAAGATTTGACCCAGAACAACTTTAGTTTGGGAATTGTTTAGTACTCGCCATGGCGAGCAAGAACCCTCGCCTCGCGAGCACCTCCAGCCTTGAGTGTTATGAGTGTTTGTGCGATTTGTGTCGCACGTTTTGATCAAGAGCGAACCCCCTTATGATAATAAGACCTAATGATGACGTTAAATGCAGTCTGTAAGCTGTTTAAGATATGTTGATATTGATTGAGTATGATTAAGGTATTGTATATTTATGTAAGATATGGAAGTTTAATTATGAAATAATTGATGCGCTATTGATATAATGATATCATCCTGTTATGTGACTTGATTATGCTGCTGCTGTTATTTAACTAAGTGCATTGTATGTATTTATATATGATGAAATGATGATGTTTAGCTCCAAATTGTTGGATGCATGTTGATATGTTGATTACGATGTTTTGTTCATAAGAGTCCATGCATAGCATCTCATTGAGCTTAGTCCTCACCACGTTTATTAGGAGCTTTGTCCTCCGCACGATTATTAGGAGCTTTGTCCTCCGCACGATTAAAGTATATTAATACTTATGATGACGATTGGTACCACATGCATATAAGGAGTCTAAGAGCATTGTCACATTGTCATGTCCATAATGCTATGTTGTTGATGACGATTGAATAAGTGAATACGTGATATTTGTTGAATATATGAATACGTGATACTTGTTATTTGAATATGCAAAGTTATCCAAGAATGATTATGATGTTAATGTTAATTATGATTCGAATTACTTTGATTAGCATTATTTTGTTATGATATCTCACCCCTTCTGCTTGAAAATGTTGCCCTTCGTATGGGTAACTTGCAGGTGATTGTGCTTAGTGTGTAGTTGCTTCTGTGAGTGGCCTTGCCTCACTGTGTCGTCTAGGTCGCTCTGATACGTAACGGGATGGGGTTTATGTTTATGCATGCTTCATTCTCTTACGTGACTAATATGTTATTTTTATAATGTTATGGATTATGATTATGAACTTTTGATGGGGCCTGCGTGCCAAAACGTTTTATGAATTATGATTATGATATTCCGCTGCAATGTTTAAGATATTGGTTAAATTATTATTTAACTGTTTTGGATTATGTTTTATGTGATATCCCGTTGTTTATGATGCTTACTCTGATAAATGTTTTTAAGAATTTTTATGTTGGGAAAACGGGGTGTTACAATTGGTATCAGAGCCTGGTTGATCCGTCCGGTCAATTAGAAGAGTCGTGTCGAGTCTTAGTAATATTTATATTACTATCTTATGTTGTTGTTGCTACTTTTGTAGAATCTCGGAAATGGCTGGAAGAAACGATGCTGCGTTAGCTGCTGCTCTACAAGCTGTTGCCCAAGCTGTGGGACAACAACCTAACGCAAATGTTGGTGCGAACGCGGAAGCTAGGATGTTGGAGACGTTCATGAAGAAGAACCCTCCGACTTTCAAAGGACGTTATGACCCTGATGGAGCCCAGACGTGGCTTAAGGAGATTGAGAGGATTTTCCGAGTTATGCAGTGCACTGAAGATCAGAAAGTGCGGTTTGGTACTCATCAGCTAGCCGAGGAAGCTGATGACTGGTGGGTTGCTCTTCTGCCTACCCTTGGGCAGGAGGGAGCTGTTGTGACTTGGGCTGTGTTCAGGAGAGAGTTCCTGAGAAGATACTTTCCGGAAGATGTTCGCGGGAAGAAAGAGATCGAGTTCCTTGAGCTGAAGCAAGGAAATATGTCCGTGACAGAGTATGCTGCCAAGTTCGTGGAGCTATCGAAGTTCTACCCGCACTATACTGCTGAGAATGCTGAGTTCTCGAGATGCATCAAGTTCGAGAACGGTTTGAGGCCCGACATTAAGAGGGCGATTGGATACCAACAGCTAAGAGTTTTTCAGGATTTGGTTAATAGCTGCAGGATCTATGGAGAGGATACGAAGGCTCACTACAAGGTAGTGAATGAGAGGAAGGGCAAGGGACAGCAGAGTCGTCCTAAGCCGTACAGTGCCCCCGCTGATAAAGGGAAATAGAAGATGGTCGATGTTAGGCGGCCTAAGAAGAAGGATGCTGCAGAGATTGTGTGTTTCAATTGTGGTGAGAAAGGCCACAAAAGCAACGTCTGCCCTGAGGAAATCAAGAAGTGTGTCCGGTGTGGCAAGAAAGGTCATGTTGTAGCTGATTGCAATCGTACGGACATTGTGTGCTTTAATTGCAACGGAGAGGGTCACATTAGTTCACAGTGTACTCAGCCTAAGAGGGCGCCGACTACTCGTAGGGTCTTTGCTTTGACTGGGACTCAGACAGAGAATGAGGATCGTTTGATCAGAGGTACTTGCTATATTAATAATACTCCTTTAGTTGCTATTATTGATACTGGTGCTACGCATTGTTTTATGGCTTTCGATTGTGTTTCTGCTTTGGGTCTTGATTTGTCTGATATGAATGGAGAGATGGTTGTCGAAACTCCAGCTAAGGGTTCGGTGACTACTTCTCTCGTCTGTTTGAAATGTCCTTTATCTATGTTTGGTCGTGATTTCAAAATGGATTTAGTTTGTCTACCTTTGAGCGGTATGGATGTGATTCTGGGTATGAACTGGTTAGAGTACAACCACGTTCTTATTAATTGTTTTAGCAAGTCAGTACATTTCTCTTCCGTCGAAGAGGAAAGTGGTGCAGAGTTTTTATCTACTAAGCAGCTGAAGCAACTGGAACGCGACGGTATCTTGATGTTTTTGTTAATGGCTACCTTATCTATTGAGAATCAAGCAGTGATTGATAGGTTACCGGTGGTGTGTGAATTTCCTGAAGTTTTTCCAGATGAGATTCCTGATGTGCCTCCAGAGAGAGAAGTTGAGTTTTCTATTGATCTTGTCCCTGGAACGAAGCCGGTCTCGATGGCACCTTATCGTATGTCTGCTTCTGAGTTATCTGAGTTGAAGAAACAGTTGGAAGACTTGCTTGAGAAGAAGTTTGTTAGACCGAGTGTTTCACCTTGGGGAGCGCCGGTTTTGTTAGTAAAGAAGAAAGATGGTAGTATGAGGCTATGTATTGATTATCGACAGTTGAACAAGGTAACTATCAAGATTAGGTATCCACTTCCGAGAATTGATGATTTGATGGATCAGCTAGTGGGTGCACGAGTTTTCAGCAAGATTGATTTGAGGTCAGGTTATCACCAGATTAAAGTAAAGGATGAAGATATGCAGAAGACAGCTTTCAAAACGCGTTATGGTCACTATGAATATAAAGTTATGCCTTTCGGTGTGACCAATGCACATGGAGTGTTTATGGAGTATATGAATCGCATCTTCCATGCATTTTTGGATCGGTTTGTGGTTGTGTTTATCGACGATATTTTGATTTACTCCAAGACTGAAGAAGAACATGCTGAGCATCTGAAGATTGTTTTGCAAGTGTTGAAAGAGAAGAAGCTTTATGCTAAATTGTCTAAGTGTGAATTCTGGTTGAAAGAAGTGAGTTTTCTAGGCCATGTTATTTCTGGTGATGGTATTGCAGTGGATCCGTCTAAAGTTGAAGCGGTATCACAGTGGGAGACTCCTAAGTCCGTTACAGAGATTAGAAGTTTCTTGGGTTTAGCTGGTTACTATAGAAGGTTTATTGAAGGATTTTCTAAGTTAGCTCTTCCGCTAACGCAGTTGACTTGTAAAGGTAAAACTTTTGTGTGGGACGTCCATTGTGAGAAAAGTTTCGGTGAATTGAAGAAGCGTTTGACGACTGCTCCAGTGTTAATTTTGCCGAAGTCAGATGAACCTTTTGTGGTATATTGTGATGCGTCCAAGTTGGGTTTAGGAGGTGTACTTATGCAAGAAGGTAAAGTGGTAGCTTATGCTTCAAGACAGTTGAGAATCCATGAGAAGAATTATCCTACGCATGATCTCGAGTTGGCGGCCGTAGTCTTCGTATTGAAGATATGGAGACATTACTTGTATGGTTCGAGATTTGAGGTGTTTAGTGATCACAAGAGTTAGAAGTATTTGTTCGATCAGAAGGAATTGAATATGAGACAGCAAAGATGGCTCGAATTGTTGAAAGATTATGACTTTAGTTTGAATTATCATCCAGGTAAAGCTAATGTTGTTGCAGATGCCTTGAGTAGGAAGACATTGCATATGTCCGCCATGATGGTCAGAGAGTTCGAATTGCTTGAACAGTTTAGAGATATGAGTTTGGTTTGCGAATGGTCACCTCAGAGTGTGAAACTGGGTATGCTGAAGATTGATAGTGAATTTCTGAAAAATATCAAGGAAGCACAGAAAGTTGATGTAAAGTTTGTGGACTTGTTGGTTTCTAGAGATCAGACTGAAGACAATGATTTTAAAATCGACAATCAAGGTGTGTTGAGATTCCGAGGAAGAATTTGTATCCCAGACAATGAAGAGATTAATAAGATGATTCTTGAAGAGAGTCATAGAAGTAGCTTGAGTATTCATCCGGGAGCTACGAAGATGTATCATGATTTAAAGAAGATTTTCTGGTGGTCTGGTTTGAAACGAGATGTGGCACAGTTTGTGTATTCCTGTTTAGTTTGTCAGAAGTCGAAAGTTGAGCATCAGAAACCTGCTGGGATGATGGTACCTTTAGACGTGCCAGAATGGAAATGGGATAGTATATCCATGGATTTTGTGACGAGTTTGCCAAATACTCCCAGAGGGAACGACGCAATTTGGGTTATTGTTGATAGGTTGACGAAGTCAGCTCATTTTCTACCTATTAATATTAGTTTCCCTGTTGCCCAGTTGGCAGAGATTTATATCAAGGAGATTGTGAAGTTGCATGGTGTTCCTTCGAGCATCGTGTCAGATAGAGATCCAAGATTTACTTCTAGATTTTGGAAAAGTTTGCAAGAGGCCTTGGGTTCGAAGTTGAGATTGAGTTCGGCGTATCATCCACAGACAGATGGTCAGTCGGAGAGGACAATTCAGTCGCTAGAGGATTTGTTGAGAATTTGTGTTCTTGAGCAAGGAGGAACTTGGGATAGTCATCTTCCGTTGATCGAGTTCACTTATAATAATAGTTATCATTCTAGTATTGGAATGGCACCGTTCGAGGCTTTGTATGGTCGGAGATGCAGAACTCCGTTGTGTTGGTTTGAATCAGGAGAAAGAGTGGTCTTAGGACCAGAGATTGTTCAACAAACTACTGAGAAAGTTCAGATGATCCAAGAGAAAATGAAGGCGTCGCATAGTCGACAAAAGAGTTATCATGATCAGCGTAGAAAAGATCTTGAGTTCCAAGAAGGAGACCACGTGTTTTTGAGAGTCACTCCTATGACTGGTGTAGGACGTGCTTTGAAGTCAAAGAAGTTGACCCCGAAGTTCATTGGTCCGTATCAGATATTGGAAAGAGTTGGAACGGTGGCTTACCGAGTGGGTTTACCGCCGCATCTTGCGAATTTGCACAACGTTTTCCATGTGTCGCAACTTCAAAAGTATGTTCCGGATCCATCTCATGTAATCCAAAGTGACGATGTGCAAGTTAGAGACAACCTTACGGTAGAGACTTTACCGGTGAGGATTGATGATCGTAAAGTGAAGACGTTGAGAGGCAAGGAGATACCTCTCGTGAGAGTCGTTTGGACGGGAGCGACTGGTGAAAGCTTGACGTGGGAGCTTGAGAGTAAGATGCTGGAGTCTTATCCAGAGTTGTTTGCTTGAGGTAAATTTTCGAGGACGAAAATCTTTTAAGTGGGGGGGAGTTGTAACGGCCACTTTCGTTTAATCGTTATTTAATTGAGTTTAGGCAATTATATTATAATTATATTGTATATGCATGATTTTGTTATGTTTTGGTGATTCACGATGAATTTAGTGATTTGATTGATGACGTGATAAGTTATGAGTTTTGGAGGATTTAATTGTGATATGAGATTTATTTTATTGTTAAATAGAATAAAGATTTGAAAATAATATAAAATATTTAGTTGAGGGCTGTTTTGATATTTTAGATAGTTTTGGGGGTGAAAGTGAGATAAGATAAGTAATTAGGAAGAGATATAAATAGGAGAAGACCTAATATTTTAGAAACTCATTGTACGTGAAAACTTTTGAAAAAGGGAGAAAAGCTTAGAAGGGAGAAGAGCATAGAGAGGGCTGCGATTTCTTCATAACCAGGTAAGGGTGAGACTAATAACTCAGTATTGTTAATTGAATGTGATTCTGATGATTAGTTAACAAGAATTAGGAGTGAATTGGAGAAAACGAAAACTAGGTCAAAACCTTAGAATTGATGATCAAACGGTGAGAATTGGTTTAATTGATGTAGGAAGTGTTCCTAGACCTTAGATAATGTTTAGGACGAACTTTGGAATCAAAAACAAGCTTAGAACCATGTGAAACGTCGAGTTTTTGTGAATTTAGGAAGTCTGGCCGTAGCGACATTCATCGCTCGCCACGGCGAGCAATGAATCTCGCCTCGCGAGTGATGAACATTCATCGCTCGCCTCACGAACCCTGTTTCCTCGCCTCGCGAGTTGTGCAATGCAGCTCGCCATAGCGAGCGACCTTACTCGCCATAGCGAGCTAAGGCAGAGTGCATGTTAGATTTTGTGTTTCGACCTTTTTAGTTGGACCTTGAATGCCTTAGTGTGCCTGAACATACCTAGTAATGATTAGGAATGAATGTAGGGCAAGATTTGACCTAGAACAACTTTAGTATGGGAATTGTTTAGTACTCGCCATGGCGAGCAAGAACCCTCGCCTCGCGAGCACCTCCAGCCTTGAGTGTTATGAGTGTTTGTGCGATTTGTGTCGCACGTTTTGATCAAGAGCGAACCCCCTTATGATAATAAGACCTAATGATGACGTTAAATGCAGTCTGTAAGCTGTTTAAGATATGTTGATATTGATTGAGTATGATTAAGGTATTGTATATTTATGTAAGATATGGAAGTTTAATTATGAAATAATTGATGCGCTATTGATATAATGATATCATCCTGTTATGTGACTTGATTATGCTGCTGCTGTTATTTAACTAAGTGCATTGTATGTATTTATATATGATGAAATGATGATGTTTAGCTCCAAATTGTTGGATGCATGTTGATATGTTGATTACGATGTTTTGTTCATAAGAGTCCATGCATAGCATCTCATTGAGCTTAGTCCTCACCACGTTTATTAGGAGCTTTGTCCTCCGCACGATTATTAGGAGCTTTGTCCTCCGCACGATTAAAGTATATTAATACTTATGATGACGATTGGTACCACATGCATATAAGGAGTCTAAGAGCATTGTCACATTGTCATGTCCATAATGCTATGTTGTTGATGACGATTGAATAAGTGAATACGTGATATTTGTTGAATATATGAATACGTGATACTTGTTATTTGAATATGCAAAGTTATCCAAGAATGATTATGATGTTAATGTTAATTATGATTCGAATTACTTTGATTAGCATTATTTTGTTATGATATCTCACCCCTTCTGCTTGAAAATGTTGCCCTTCGTATGGGTAACTTGCAGGTGATCGTGCTTAGTGTGCAGTTGCTTCTGTGAGTGGCCTTGCCTCACTGTGTCGTCTAGGTCGCTCTGATACGTAACGGGATGGGGTTTATGTTTATGCATGCTTCATTCTCTTACGTGACTAATATGTTATTTTTATAATGTTATGGATTATGATTATGAACTTTTGATGGGGCCTGCGTGCCAAAACGTTTTATGAATTATGATTATGATATTCCGCTGCAATGTTTAAGATATTGGTTAAATTATTATTTAACTGTTTTGGATTATGTTTTATGTGATATCCCGTTGTTTATGATGCTTACTCTGATAAATGTTTTTAAGAATTTTTATGTTGGGAAAACGGGGTGTTACACACTACATAATGTGTTTGATTTAATTACTCCTAGAGAGATGCCAATTACTGTGCCCGTGCTTGAGCTTGTTTCCCCGGAAGCGCACGTAGATGTGCAACCTGTAGAAGTGACGAAGTTGACTCAGATATCGAGGGAGGAGTTGGAGAACCCTTTGGTAACTGTGGAGACGGAATCGCTTCTGGATAGTGTGGAACACAATCATATGAGTCCGAGGGAGCTGTTGGAGAGTCCTGAGGAGTCTGATGTGCGTGTTACACACTCATCCCCTCCTAGGCGTGAGGACATACGGCCTAACGGGGTGGAACAGACAACTTAGATGTCGTTGGCAAATGCCGCAACTGACGAGGTTTTTGAACCACTTCAGGATGGTGTGGAGCAAAATCATGTGAGCCCGCGGGAGCTGGAGGAGAGTCCCAAGGGTGCTCGTGAGATTGTTCCAAGGCCATCCAATGTTGAGCATGTTGACATGCAAACGGATCCTGTCATAGCAACACAGAACACTGTTGTGGAGCTAAATACAGAGATAGAGAGCCCTACGGCCATGACATCTATGGATCTTGAGGTTGTTGGTATGCAAAGGCAGGAGGTTCACCCTAGTAAAAATATTCAGCATGGTCTAGAGCTTTGGGAAAGAGTTCGGGAGTATGATGCACGTTCAGCGGCGGAAGCAGCTAACTCATCTGATATTTCCTTACCTGTTCTTACACGCAATCAAAAACAGAAAATTAAGGTGCAACAGGTACTTTCAAAGCAGCCTCCCAAATCCCGTGTGCGGGGTGACAACAATTCCATTGATCAATGAATATTCTCTTCTGGAATGTTCGAGGTATTGGTAATTCTGACACTCGAACTGCTTTAAAAAATTTATGTTTATCCCACAAACCCTCTCTAATTTTTGTGGCGGAACCAATGGTTAATTTTGCTCAAATTCCTGATTGGTATTGGCATTCCATAGGCGTATCTAAATATTGCATTAATAATTGAGGTCCTTTTCTTCCGAATTTATGGGCTCTTTGGGGAAATGAATTAATTGCAACTGTGATTTTTGTGTCTGATCAATGCATTGCTTTGGAGATCTCTTGTTATCAGTCTTCTGTTTATATTGCTGCCATTTATGCTAGTACATACTATGTGAAGCGTCGTCAGCTTTGGGCTAATCTCACTCATTTGCAAGGCTGTTTTCAAGGGTTGTGGCTTTATATGGGCGACTTCAATGCTGTTTTAGGCGCTCATGAGAAAAGGGGCAGGCGCCCTCCTCCTCCTTTATCATGTGCAGATTTTTTAAATTGGACAAATGCTAATATTCTTAATCACTTGCCGACTCTGGGTACTTTTTACACATGGACTAATGGTAGGTTTGGTGATGAAAATGTTGCTCTTCGTCTTGACAGGGCGGTTTGTGATGAAGAATGGATCAATTTCTGGCGTAGTTCTAATTGTGCAGCTTTAGTCCGTCATCAATCTGACCATCATCCTATTTTGCTTTCTCTTATTTATTCGACGGTGAAGCATGCATCTCCATTTAAATTTTTCAAAGCATGGATCTCTCATGACGGTTGTAGGCAGCTGGTGTCTGACACTTGGTCGAAGGGTGTTCGCGGACAAGGAATAGCTCGGTTACAGTCTAAATTAAATAATGTCAAAAATGCTTTCAAAATATGGAATCGTATAATTTTTGGTGATGTGGATAGACAAGTGAAGCTTGCTATGGATGAAGTGAATCGCATCCAACACTTAATTGATTCTGCAGGTTTTACTGACAATCTTTATTTACAGGATTTAGAGGCTCAATTGTCTTTGACAAAAGCTTTAAATGTTCAGGAAGAATTATGGAAAGAAAAAGCGAGACACCATCAGTTTCTTAGTGGTGACCGCAACACTGCCTATTTCCATAAGGTCTCCAAAATCCGAGCAACGACAAAATCTATCTCTCTTTTACAGGATGGTGATAATGTCATAACTGATCCCACTGCTATAGAGTTGCATATTCTTTCTTATTTTCAGGAAATCTTTAGCATGGATAACAATTGTGCTCAGAATACTTTGGTGGATGAAACCATTCCTTCTCTGGTGTCCGCAGAGGATAATAATATGTTGATGCGTACTCCTTCTCATGATGAAATTAGTGAGGCGGTTTTTGCTCTTAATGCTGATGGTGCACCGGGTCCGGATGGGTTTGGAGGACATTTCTTTCAAACTTTTTGGGACATTGTTGGTCTTGATGTGGTTCATTCTGTTCATGAATTTTTCCTAGGTGGTGAGCTGCCCCCTAACATTAATTCTAATATGATTGTGTTGATTCCAAAAATTCCAGGTCCTAAGGCTATGGGTGATTACAGACCTATTGCACTGGAAAACTTTAAGTTTAAAATTGTTACTAAAATTCTGGCAGATAGACTTGCTAGCATCACTTCTCGAATTATTTCTATTGAGCAACGGGGTTTCGTCCGTGACCGTAACATTTCTGAGTGTATTATTATTGCATCTGAGGCAATCAATTCCCTAGACAAACGACAGTATGGGGGGAATATCGCTCTCAAGGTCGACATTTCCAAGGCTTTTGACACTTTAGATTGGAATTTTTTGATCATGGTGCTGCATAATTTTGGTTTCTCCCCTATTTTCATTAATTGGATTCTTGCTATTTTACAATCTGCACGCTTGTCTATTTTGGTGAATGGAAAGGCAGTTGGTTTTTTTTCTTGCTCCCGTGGGGTGTGTCAAGGGGATCCTCTATCTCCCCTTTTATTTTGTCTAGCAGAGGAGGTCCTTAGTCGCGCTATATCAGCTTCAGCAGCAAGGGGACGAATTGTTCCTATGTCTGTTTGTCGTGGGACTGTGTTGCCAACCCATGTATTATATGCTGATGATATTATGATTTTTTGTACAGGGTTGAAGAGCAATATTCGGGAGCTTCTTAGTATTTTTCATAGATACTCCGCAGTCTCAGGGCAAATAATAAATAATGCAAAGAGTCGTTTCTTCACAGGAGCTATGAATGGTTCTCGGACAAACGTGATTGCTACTATGTTAGGCTTCTCTTTGGGAGCAGTTCCTTTTCAATACCTTGGCTGCCCCATCTTTCAAGGTAAACCAAAGGTAACTCACTTTCGCATAATTACGGACAGAATTAAAAGCAAATCAGCTACTTGGAAGGGACGCATTCTTTCAATTATGGGCATGGTGCAACTTGTAAAATCTGTAATTCATGGCATGCTTGTCTACTCTTTCCATGTATATCTTTGGCCTAAAAGGCTGCTCCGGCTTCTTGATTCATGGATAAAAAACTTTATTTGGAGTGGTGATGTTCTAATGAAAAAAGTTTGCACGGTTTCGTGGAAGGTCCTGTGTAGGCCGTGGGATGAAGGTGGGTTAGACCTCATGCCTACGCGCTTGATTAATGAGGCTTTAATTCTGAAATTATCTTGGGATTTAATTGCACGGGAAACACAGTGGTCTCATCTTTTCAAAAGGAGATATTTCTCAAACGGTCAGCCCTCCATGCACTATTTTAAATCATCCGTTTGGTCGGGTATTAAACTTCATATTGGCACGGTTATGAGCAATTCTTTGTGGATTGTGGGAAATGGAAACAATATTCATTTCTGGACTGATAATTGGCTAGGTGTTCCTCTTGTAGAGTTGATGAATATTGATGTTGATTTTCATGGACATATGAAAGGTATGGTGTCGGAAGTTATTGTTAATGGTACCTGGAACATACCTGCAGCTATTGCAGATTTTGGGGACATTAAAGAGCGCCTAGATGTTGTCGTCTTACCTCGTACTCAACTCAGGGATGTGCTGGTTTGGAAGCACTCTTTGGATGGAGTCTTGAATTCCAAGCTTGCTCGCTCTTTCATGCGTCCTCCTTCACAGGTTCGGCCTTGGGCAGCCTCCATCTGGCGGGCTGCTATCCCTCCTTCCCACTCGTTCATTTTTTGGAGACTTTCCCACAGGAAGATGCCAACAGATGAAAATCTTCAAACTCGTGGCTGCTTTGTTGTCTCTGTCTGTAGTTTGTGCTTGAAAACAGCTGAATCCTCTGAGCATTTATTTCTTCATTGTAGCTTTGCCTCTCGGCTTTGGGCATGGATTGGGGGGAAACTCAATTGTGTTATTGACTCTTCCTCTGTAGGAACTCTTCTTGAGTGTCGGCCAGTTAGGTGTTCCTCCCAAGTGTCGGATATCTTCCTTGCGGCAATTTTACACACTATTCATACTATCTGGTGGGCTAGGAATGCAGTGAGATTCTCAGATTTGACTCCAACTATTCATGCAGCCAAAATACGTATTCATTCCATTATTGCTTTGTCAGGTAATTTTTCAAAAGGTAAGTGCTTGCTGTCATACTTCGCTTTCCTGGATTCTTTTGCAGTTTCTCCTAATTGCCGTAGTGTGAAGGACATTATTATGGTGTTATGGAAAGCTCCTTCCTCGCCTTGGTTAAAGATCAATACGGATGGTTCTGTTATCGGTGGGCATGCGGCCTGTGGAGGGCTGTTTCGTGATAGTCTCGGAACCTTTTGCGGTGCTCTTTATTGTAACATTGGTATACAGACTGTTTTCTATGCAGAAGTTTTTGGCATCATTCTGGCTATTGAGTATGCAGCTCAAAAAGGATGGCGACATATTTGGCTGGAGAGTGACTACACTAGTGCTCTTCTAATTTTTTCGAACCCGTCTCTAGTTCCTATTTTATTACGGAATCGTTGGCATAATGCTCAGGTTCTTGGAGTTCAGGTAATCTCCTCTCATATTTTTCGTGAAGGAAACAGTTGCGCAAATAAGCTAGCATCTATGGGGCATGACATAACTGATGTTGTTTGGTTGGACACTCTTCCTGCGAGAGTTAGTCTTGATTTCTTTAGAGATAGATGTGGTCTTCCGAACTACAGATTTCCTTGATTTGTTCTTGGTGGACTTTGTTTCTCTTTATTTTCTTTGTTTTCTTTTTTCTATTGTTAAGGGTTTTGGTCTAGTCCCCCCTCTTTTGTAATTATTTTTTCCCCTTTTTTAATAAATTTTTTCGAGTGTGGTGGCATAGGATGGAGGTGTCTCGGGGTGCCAACCTAGTTGGGATGTCGATGATGCCGCTTGATGTTTTTCCACACTCCTTGCTTACAACAAAAAAAAAAAATAGATAAGAATAAATTTAAATATTAAAAAAATTTCCAAATTTTTTTTATCCTCAATTTTTAAATATTCTCAAATATGTAACACAGCGTAATAAAAATCTAAATTTTCCTAAATTTTTAAATAAATTTGTATCCAGTTTTTTTTTTTATTGAGAAAATTTAAAAAACTTCTTTTTCGAAAAAAAAATCTGTTTTAAGCTTCAAAAAATATATATTCCAAATTTTCGAAAATAATTTGAATTGTTTTTTGAAATATATATTTCAACATTTTCGAAAATAATTTTAAAAAATTTTGAAATAGATATTTTTCGTAAATTATAAATTTTGGAATTTTCAAAAAATATATATTTCAGAAAATATTTTTCGTAATTAAAAAAAATCCTGATTTTTTTTAATTTTTATATATATTTTTAAATAAATTAAAAAAATTAATTATACAGTCAGCACGCCACATAATCAGATATGCACAGTCAACATGCCACGTCAGCAATTATGCACGGTCACATGTGTCAGGGGCTAAAATCAAAGAATCTTATGTTACAGGGTAGAAATCTAAATTTTTTTTTTCACACGGAGGAAAACCGGAACTCGCCCAAATTACAGGGGGGTAAAGACATATTAACCCAATTTAAAATACCTCTTTGTCGAAATTTACCTTGAAAGGAAAAAAATATTTCAGGCCAAAAGATAAAGTGAAATGAGTCAAATATTGGGGTATGAAAAATAGGTTATTTGCTTTATATGTAGTATAGAATAGAAGTATAGATACTTAGTGTCTTTTAATATTTTTGTTTAAATGTTAAAAATTAAAATATTATCCCAATTAAAATTTAAATTAAATAAAAGTGTAACAAACACAAACATCTAGTTTTTTTCTTTATCATTTAAAAAATTTAACAAACTAAATGAGTGCATCTATACTTACTTTGTCATTATCCCAATTATACTCTTAACATAATAAAAAAGATAGGAAAAACAAACCTCTCTTTAGGAATACGCTCCCACCTCTCTCTAGCCAAGCCAACCTCTAACAAACTTCATCTCTCCCCTGCTAATCCAAACCCCTTTTGCTGCGATGTAGATCTAACGCAGGAGATGGTATGTCTGGCCTTCACGACGACATCACCATCTTGTTTTCGGCTTGTGGTTCTTCGTCGCCTTCACCGCTTTTTGCCCGTTTCTTCCGTCGCGGACCTTGGATTTCATCGTCTCCAGTTGCGTTTCTAACTTGGTTGGATCTGTTCTGGTTGTTGCTGTTGACTGTTGTGGGTCTGATACGACTTTTGGTAGTGAAGAGAGAGGAGGTTGCGACAATGTACAAAGCTGGATTTGCGTTTTCTGTTTTGTTCTTTTGCCATTTTTTGTGTTTTGTTTGTTGTGACTTTTGTGTTTTGTTTGTTTTTAGGTGTTGGGCTCAGGATTGTTTGTTCTGGTGCTTTGTTTTGGTGCTTGGTCATGGCTGTTCCTATTCCGACGACTGATGTAGTATCAAAAGTAAGTTTTTTAGTTATCGTCTCCACAGGGACTGGTGCGATATTCTACGCCGTTCAACAATCTATATTGTTCTGAGTAATGGAGTGGTAATAAGTTTTGTTTCATAAACTAGAAAACTATGAAATTATAAAAGATTTGAGAGTTAACAGGGAAATGATTATGCTGGGATTAAACTTCATCAATCTACGTATACGTATTCTCGGATTAGTGTTGCGGATTCTAATTATCAATTGATATTATCACATATTTCTCAACAACATTATTTGTGTCCAAATGATGCCGTGATTTCTATTGAGTCATTTAATCGTTGATTTCCTAAACTATTAAACGATCCAATAGTCGATTGTATTATTGCATAGTCGATTTCCCAAACTATTAAATGATACAAAAGTTTTAAGTTCCACTATTCAAAGTGATTATCAAAACCTAAATTCCATGTCTAGAACAAAAGCTTTGATAGAAGATTATTCTAACCTAGATTCAAAAGGTATTTTTCAATAACATTTCAAACCCATAAGATTGTAAAGGAAAACAAAAATAACTTCGACATCATAAGATGATTAAAATCAATCAACATTATAATCGAAGGGAATACAAACTAATTGAGTTGATTACATTTAATCCCAACAAAAAGAGTCTAGATACTCATTGTCATGGTAACTGTTCTGGACCGGCCAAAAGAATCTTTGGCCCATTCACTTAGGCCCAGTACCATCCAAATCCCAAACACCACGTTTGGCAAAATTACTCGTGACACACCCCTTCCACGCGAGGGGGGTGCACGGAACGAAAGAGACTGGTTCAAACGAACCCCAACGTCTCTTTCCACGTTCCCGCAATAAACTCACAGGCTGTAGGTGTGCCATTACAACAGCTCTGCAGCCCTCCACCTCTATAAATATGGGACTCAATGCAGTCTCCAAGGTAGAATCTTTCTTCCTCTAAAACCCTTACTCTCTGATCTCAACTGACTTGAGCGTCGAAGTGCCTGCAGGTACACACCCCCCATCCACTCCAAGAAGTATTCTGACGTATTCAACCACTGTCACAACCACCACATTCACGACACCGGCAGTCACCTTCTGATCAGGTACGATCAGTGGCGCCGTCTGTGGAAAATATAAGCTCTCCCCGTTTTTATACTCATAAAAACCAAAGCTTACAACAGAGATTCCAAAGCAATCGCACTCCTCGGATGAACCAGGAAGAAGCGTTCTTTCAAGCTTCACACCTTCCCAGCAAATACCTCGAACATCTTCTGGGTTTGGCGGAAAGAAACCCAATTTGTACCTCTTTGTACGGTGAAGAAGGAGAAGAAGACATTTTTGGACACAGGGAGATGGAGGTAGTCACACAGCAACTCAAAAGCCCTCATGAAGGCGTAGGAGTTTGGATGAATCTGCGAAGGGGACAACTTGGTCCAGCGGAGCACCTCTCGTTGAAACTCGGAGAAAGGGAGCCGAAAACCCATGTCCTTAAAAACCACTTCATACATGGGAAAAACATGATTCCCATACTCCGAACACACCCGATTAGAGGTGCTCGGAAGCAACAGCTCCCAATCGTCCACTCTGCCGATGGACCCAAAGGGGATTCCCCCCACACCGTCGCCTGCAAAAACAGACTCCGTTTCCTGAGGTTGCTCCCCGAACTTAAAGGATTCGGGCGCGATAATTTCCACGTCTGCTATAGAAGACCTTATAAAGTAAAGGAAAAAGTGAATCTAACAGTCAGATCCACCCCTCCTTCACTCATCAAGTCAGCCACGGCGAGGAAGGGGTCAAACGCCACCGCTAAAAAGGAAAAATAGAACATATGGAAAACATCTAGAGGCGGGCAGAACTAAAAGCTTAGAGAAGAAACTAAAGCATGTCGTCAATGTTCTTCTAAACACATACAGAAAACAGACAACATCCTAACACTCATGGCGCCAGGTGGAAACCACCGTAATAAACAACTGAATCCACCGCAATTTCTAAAACAGAAAACTAACAGAAATAAACCATGAAGAGGAGGATCATAATAATCTTACTTGTTGTAGTAGATGGTTGATCAGAAAAGAGAGATGAAGGTCCAGAAAACGCTTCGTCGAAAAAATGAACTTTGGAAGAAAAATCTCTAAGTCTATGAGAAAACGAAACGCAGTAATACTCCAAACAACGTTTGAACTATTTATACTCATTTCATAAAACCTCCGAAAGGTCGCGTGGCCTTATCCGATACAACCCTTCATATGAAACTCTCCCTTCCAACGGCACATTAATGGCCCTGATCAAATCAAACCATTCATCAAACGGTTCTGATCCTTCGAAGTGGTTCCCCAAACGTCAGGATTAAATCAACGGTGGTGATGACACCTTGGAAACATAAACCAAGAACACCTTGCAGGCTATAGGTACTCAAGTATCGCAATAGCCTTTACACGTGTCAATCAGAAACCAAAGGTCTTGTCTCCTCAACCTTTCCCTCAAAGACGAGCGCATTGATGGCAGAATGACAATCGACCAAACTTTCAGACGAGGGAATCTTTCCTCCAGCCGAGCATTCTCGTGATGAACACGACCCTTTCTATGGGCAAAATAGTTCGGTTGAAGAGCAAAAGAATACCAAAGGATAGCGGGCACCACACTCACGTGCTCGCACAGTCCAGAAGAAATTCTTAATCTCCAATCTCTATGAACTCCCGACTCAGAAAAATCCACCTTGTCAACCAAAGCGAGATCGAAAATCTTCAAACATACAAAACAAACTCCCTTATACGAGTAGGCCACGGACAACCATTTACGCCCGCACTTAAGTCATCACTCTTCATCAAGAGCAACGACTTGGGGGGCTACTGTCCTGGACCGGCCAAAAGGATCTTTGGCCCATTCACTTAGGCCCAGTACTATCCAAAGCCCAAACACCACGTTTGGCAAAATTACTCGCGACACACCCCTTCCACGTGAGGGGGGGGGGGTGCACGGAACGAAAGAGATCGGTTCAAACGAACCCCAGCGTCTCTTTCCACGTTCCCGCAATAAACTCACAGGCTGTTACACTTCCCACGATTTCGTAACCGTCAGAGTTAGGTGTGCCATTACAACGGCTCTGCGGCCATCCACCTTTATAAATAGGGGACTCAATGCAGTCCCCAAGGTAGAATCTTTCTTCCTCTAAAACCCTCACTCTCTGATCTCTACTCTCTGATCTCTACTGACTTGAGCATCGGAGTGCCTGCAAGTACACACCCCCCATCCGCTCTAAGAAGCATTATGACGTATTCAACCACCGTCACAACCACCACATTCACGATACCGGCAGTCACCTTCTGATTAGGTACGATCAGTAACCTTACAAGGAGAAAAGAAGAGATGGAATGGAAGCAAGCCATGACGTCTCAATGATCTTGTGAATCCCTTCAATCCTTGTGATCCTTGCTCCTTAGGTTCTCTCTGTGTTTTCCCATGTTTCTTTCCCTAAGATGTCATAATAATTCCCCCTGAAATGAGGGAAATGAGCTTTTATACACATGCTGAAAAGTGACTTCTCGCCTAGCAAAATTTGGCTCGCCATGGCGAAATGAGCTGTCTTTGCCAGTGGGTTTCTGCCACGTCACTCTGATCAGATGAAACCTCCTTTTTCCTCCTGGCAGGACTTTGGCTCGCCTGGCGAGCTGATGTTGCTCTGCTTTTCCATCTTTCTGGAACTGCTCGCCATTTGGCTCGCCTTTGGTTCGCCATGGCCATCTCTGTGGCGAGGGAGCTTGGTGCTCTCTAGAGTTGGCTCGCCTGGCGAGCTGACCTTTACACAAATTCTTGTTTTTAATTCTTTCTTAGTGTCTTGACATTCAATTCCTGCACAAATGGGTAGAGTAAGATATAAAAAAGCGTAATAGGGCAATTATCACTTTTCTCTCGGCTTTTCCCTAAATAACTTGTGAAACAAGTAACAAATGTGACGTAAATAAACATTGAATAAACTACTTTTTGGCACTTATCATCGACTGCAGGTGGTGGCATCTCATTCATCTATGATTAATCCTCCTTCATCTTACATTCGGATCGTGGGCTGTCGTAAGGATCGTAGTTGTTGTTATTGTTCATACTGTTGGTTGTGGTGGGCGTCGGTGGCCGTGTAGCTTCATGTGTTTGGTTTATGTTCTCTTGATTCTCTTGGTTTGTGTTCTCTTGGCCGTGTAGCGTAACATATCTGGAAGTATCATGAAGCTACACGACCAACAGAACACAAACCAAACACATCAAGCTACACGACCACCGGCGCCCACCACAACCAACGGTATGAACAATCACAACCACCACGATCCTTACAACTGCCCACCATCTAGAAGTAAGATGAAGGATAATTAATCGTAGATGAATGAGATGCCACCACCTGCAGTCGCCGAAATCGGAACAGCCACGACCGAGTACCAAAACAAAGCACCAGAACAAACAATCCTGAGCCCAACACCTTAAAACAAACAAAACACAAACAGGAAAAAACGGCATAAGAACAAAACAGAAAACGCAAATCCAGCTTTGCACATCGTCGCAACCTCCTCTGTCTTCACTACCAAAAGTCATACCAGATCCACAACAGTCAACAGCAACAACCAGAACAGATCCAACCAAGTTAGAAACGCAACTGGTGGAGATGAAATCCAAGGTCGACGACGGAAGATACGAGCAAAAAGCGGTGAAGGCGACGACGAACCACAAGCCAGAAACAAGTTGTTGATGTCGCCGTGAAGGCTAGACATATCATCTCCTGCGTTAGATCTACATCACAGCAAAAGAGGTTTGGATTAGCAGAGGAGAGATGAAGTCGGTTAGAGGTTGACTTAACTAGAGAGAGGTGGGAGCGTATTCCTAGAGAGAGGTTTGTTTTTTCCTATCTTTTTTATTATGTTAAGGGTATAATTGGGATAATGACAAAGTAAGTATAGATGCACTTATTTAGTTTGTTACATTTTTTAAATGACAAAGGAAAAACTAGACGTTTGTGTTTGTTACACTTTTATTTTTATTTTTATTTTAATCGGGATAATATTTTAATTTTAAACATTTAAACAAAAATATTGAAAGACACTAAGTATCTATACTTCTATTCTATACTACAAATAAAGCAAACAACCTATTTGTCATACCCCAATTTTTTTACCTAAGATCTCATTTCACTTCTATTCTCCTTTCAAGAAAAATTTCGGCAGAGAGGTATTTTAAAATACTTCATTTTTGGTTTGTTATTGGGTCGTCCACTTTTTATTTAATTTTTATTTATTCTTATTATTATTTTCTTTATGTTTTTTTATCATTTATTATTTTCTTACTATTATTTTATTTATTATTTATTTTATTTTTCTTTATGCAATTAAGAGTGTGGATGGAATTGAGAAGTTGGAGGACATAAGTTAGGAGTTTTGTGTTAAAGGAGCACCATGGCTGAAGCACACTAATGGTATGTTACCAAATAATTTTAGTTTGAAGTATATGAAATCATTACCAAGAGTGGGGGCTACGTTTCTTGTGAAAATATTAAAAAGTACAGGAAATTCATCCGAGTTTAGACTGATAAGGGCTGTTGCAGTACATGAAATTCTAAACGAGGATGACATCCATCTGAGGCGGTTTATAAATGAGAGTTTGAAAAGGATGGTTTGAAGTAAATAAAATAGTCACAAGAAAGGGGGGTTTGAATTGTGACCCTTTAAAAATAATGTGCAACTTAAAATTAAATCTCAAGTGGTTTACTTGGAAAATTAAAGTTATTAAAATTGCTTCAGAACGTTCTGACGTTTTTGCACAAGTTTATGCAGAGGCTATTTTAATCAAATAATTGTGTTTTGTGTGTATAGTGTTTACTGTAATTAAAAGAGTAAAGGAAAGAGAAAGAACACGCAAAAAGTTATAGTGGTACACCCAATGTGGGTTAGTCCACTCCTCCCAATCTTGTGAAAGTTTCCACTATGATACTTGAGATAACCTCTCAAATCCTGCACCTTACAATCTTTGTTCACCTGAACAATTTACACAACCTGTATTCTCTAAGCCTCACCAGGCTTGCACTTTTCTTGCTAAGTTACACACTTCTACTTTTACACCTTTTGTCAAACTAACACTTTAGTACCCCTAATGTTAGATGAGACTTTACAATTTGTTTGTGAGTTTGAATGATTGAAATCAGACCAGGGAAGAAAGAAGATAAGTTTATCTTTTATGAAAGATAAGAGAGAATTGATTTACACTTTTAAGACTTCTTGGAATCTTTGTGATGATCAATTTTTGCTAAAGCTTCAAAACAATCTTTGTTTTCTTTCTTGTATGCTTTGCAAAGGTGCAAGTTATGATGAAGCCTTGATCTCTATTTATAGAATGTTTGGGCTCATATAACCGTTGTAGCATGATCAATGGTCTTTTGCCACGTGTCCTGGGCCCCACTAGCTTTTACTTGAAAATATGGGTGAACATTTTGACCATCAGAATGTTGTTGTGTTCTTCATCAGAATGTTAATGTTTATGATGTTCTTCATCTGGGTTCATCATTGATGAATTTATTATGAGTTTCTGGGTTTGTTCAATGTGTGCCATATGATTTTCCTGTCTTTATCCATAAAAAGTTACTTCTCCATATGCATAAAAAAGTTGCTGGATAAAGTAGGATAAAGTTAACCAAATTTGCATTGAACTTGGTGCAGGAGAGAGAATAGTGGACCTGCATCTTCAGGCCCATGCTTATAGGAGATTTTCTTGATTCTGATCAAAGGACATGTATATCTCTGAGCAAGAGCTCCTTTTGCTTTGCTTGCTAACTTTTCACCAACTACAGTGCTCATAGTTAGAAGCATGTGCAGAGATGAACATTCTAACCTTCAGAATGTTCCTTTTTTTCTTACTTTAGGATGATTTGTAAGACTTACTTTTGTTGTAATCAATCCTAATAGTAAAGACACAACAGAAGTGCAGCAATTGTAATTTCTAGGACAATATCCTCTTTGGAATATTCCTAGTACTTCAAGTCTTCATAGTCTTGAATGAACTTTGAAGACTTTTTTGACATTATTCTTGTAAATGCCTTTATTGCTTGATTGATTCAAGTAGATGTACTTTACTGGACATTTTATTCATGTCACATGTACGTTGCATGTTCTTCATGTTCTTGATGATTCTGGGTTTGCTTATGAACAACCTTCTGAACTTTCATCAAAACGTTCTGATCAATTCACTGATAAACATTCTGAACTAATTTTATGAACTTCAGAATTAGTTCATGAATTCATTGTCCTTTGATTTCTTGTATCTTGGTATGATTTAAACCTTGTTCCTGTCTTAGTAAAACACTCAAGAGCACAAGTTAAATACCGGGGAATTAATCAAAACCCATTTAGTCCTTAATCATTATAGTTTATTATCTTTAAAATTAATTAGGGATTTTGCCTCAACATAGTTAATGAAGGAAGGAACACTTTCCACCTTAGGTCATTGTAGCATTATAAATGCTCTTTGTGAAGGAGCATGTGTTAAAGGCGCAAGTAACGATCTAATAGAAAGGAAAGCAAATGTTATGGATGTGGGATAGTTCAACTGGCACACCATGGGCACCACAGGAGACACCAGCAAGGAGTGGAACAACATCAACCTTGTGAAAGGTATGACAAACTGGCATTGAGGATGGCTATTTCCATAGTTGATATGAGCAAAACTATGTATGTACCTATGAATCAATTTGAAGGTGATCCAGAGTTAGAGGCTGCCATGAGAGAGACAAGGCTAGGTCCGACCACTTTTTCTTTGTTTGGGAAATACCATGGGAAAAAGGTACGCTAGAGTATCACAATACAAAGGGAAGCTAGAATTACATAAAAAGCATCAAAGTCAGCTTAAGAAATTCGAAATGGAAGAAAGGCAGCACCAAGCAAAGCAAAATGGAGACATGCTTAATATGCTGAAATTACAAAATATCTATTATCTATACTATAATTTTAATCAAAATCAAATTAATTTTAATCAAAATTTCATAAAAACCACCTTTTATAATTTATGTGCATTAACACAATAAGAGCGGACAGAGGAGTATGAAGTGTCTATAATTTATGGGCATTAACGCAATAAAAAGAGCGGACAGACGAGTATGAAGTGTTAAATGGTGGTGGGTTGACGGTCTAATTTTGTTTGAAGGAGGACCATAAAAACTTTGCATACACAACCGATCAAAACATTTAGAATCATCACATCAAATAATGTTTTTAATTTACATGCAATTTGAAATGTTTTGATTGATTGTGTATGCAAAGTTGTTTTGAACCGTCAACCCACCACCATTAAACTCTTTATATATATATATATATATATACAAAGTTGTTTTTGACCATCTCAAAAACTTACGTTTTATTATTATTATTTTTATTATTAACAACAATATTCTTCATATAAAAAAACAATATTCTTATTTACTATACCACCTATACGGTCAAATAGCTAATTAGTATAGAACCTATGGTCAAATAGCTAATTAATATGAAGAAAAAAAATTATTTATTATTTGTAATTTTTAATGGAAAAAAATTCTTCTTCATCATGTTTGTCGCTATATATACCAACAAGTAGATCATATATGTTTCAATACAAATATATCATTTATCTATTTCTTAAGTACGATGGTTTCAATCTCCAAAATTGTTTTCTCAATTCCAATGTTACTAATTATTTTTGTTGCTTTGCAGTTCACAAATGGTCAAATTCTTCCTCCGATTTTTCCTCCAATCATTCCTCTGATTGTTCCTCCAGTAGGCGGGGTCATTCCTCCGATTTTCCCTCCAATCAATCCTCTGATTGTTCCTCCAGTAGGCGGGATCATTCCTCCAATTGTTCCTCTCGTAGGAGGGATCATTCCTCCGATTATTCCTCCAGTAGGCGGGGTCATTCCTCCGATTGTTCCTCCAGTAGGCGGGATCATTCCTCCGATTGTTCCTCCTGTAGGCGGGGTCATTCCTCCGATTGTTCCTCCAGTAGGCGGGATCATCCCCCCGATTGTTCCTCCAGTAGGTGGGGTTATTCCTCCGATTGTTCCTCCAATAGGCGGGAACACTCCTCCAATTTCCTCCATGTAGGATTAAGGAGGCATCTTTAGAATGTTTTTCTTGTAATCGAAAAGTTGTTATGTAGCACATGCAACATCTACTCGAAAAGAAGAAAAAAAAATAATTTATTGATGAGAATAATAATCTTAACTTGTACCTCAATTTATGTTGATTGAATAATAAAAATAAGGATGTAGCGCCTTATTATAAATTTTGTTATAGTAAATCATCATTTTTTTTAGTAAATGATCATATATTGATCGCAAGAATTATGAATTTGGTCTTCCTTTCTTCCTTATATTTTTTTTATCATTTATTTTGATATAACAAGTTTCATTCTCAGTGCAATTTTATTTGTTTTATACAAAAGGTGTTACATTTAAAACAGGTCTGGGCTAATAGATAGAAGATTTTGCTAATAAGTCTCCTAAGGACATTGTTTAAGAAATCTACAAGAAGAAACTTTGTCTTGAAAATACAAGTCATATACATATAAAAGTGATGGTAAAATTTGCTACTTTTGATGCTTAAACAATACTCTAAGGGCACTTGTTAGCATTTTCTATAAAATAATAGGCCTAAAGAAATGTTTTATTTAGGCCTTTTAATTTTTTTTTTAACCAACTACTTATAAAAAGACATTAAAAGAAATTGATTTTGTATTGACTAAGGTGTTGATCGAGATTTGAATCTATGACCAAGAGAACTTGAGGCTTTTTTCATAATCAATTAAGCTATGTAATGTCAATAAATTATCTAATATATTATAAATTTATAACCAAAATATTTTTGAATGCCCATTATTTTACCCAAAATTTTAAGGAGGTTTTGTTCTTGTCCCCATCCTTTTGTCTTGTTTTGTTTTGTTTCCCTTTGGGTTTTAATATATCTTTTGGTAGTCTAGCTCTTTGCTAACGCTAGCTACTCTTTTGCAAAAAAAAAAAAAAATTTAAAATTCTCATATGAATACATAAAATTTACATCGGCAGATATAAGCAAATAAAATCCTCAGTGAGCGCAATGCAAATATTTAAAAAAAAAAAATATTTACATATAAAAGGAAAAAATATTTAATAGAAACATTACATTTATCTTGACAATTTTTATTTAGTACCTTTAAATAGTTCATCTGATTCAAAAGAAATGTTGAACCTAAAATAAATCATAATTCGGTTGATCACAAATATTTTTTTTTGTAGTTCATCGAATCTAGATAAATAGTATGAATTTATATAAAAGAATAATATTTAAAATATAAAAAAATCAAATGAATGAATTCATATTATTTTATTTTAGAAATATTTATTATTTCATATATATGTACACATATTCCCTAAAAAAAAAGATATACACATATAAATTTGTTTTTTTCTTTACTAAAACTTGGATTATAAAACGCTGCAAAGAAGTATTTTGTATTCCAATTTATTTCATCAAAGAAATATTGGTGAAGTGGTTAAGTTATATGATCAAGAGTGTGTGTGCCATTGGTTTGATTCCTATGGGTGATATTTTTATTTTTAATGATTTTTGTAAAGCCATTCTTAATTGGAATGAATGCATGTCATTGTTTCTTTGAATGGTTGAAGAAGATGAATTGAAGAACATGAAGGATGAACCTAGATTTGGTTAGGACATCCTATCTTTAGAGACAAATAGGGGCGTGAACTTTTTGTACGTCGTATGCCTACTTTTTTTGAAACATTTCCGGTTGTTTTAGTCGACGGAGACGGAATTGTTAGAGTGGATGTTCCTTTTTGAAGGGCAGAATCGAAGTATAGTGTCGAACAAGTCGGTGTAACTATTGAGTTCTTTGGTGGTGAACTCAATGGAGTCAGTTTTGTTTAACGCCTCCTTTTATACAATGCGGAATTGATGACCTACGTATAAATTAATCAGAATTATTTGGATTTGAATAAAAAAAAACAACTTTGCTGGCAATTATTTGTTTGGTCAGAAGAGTCCTCCAATAAAATTCCACATCTAGAAGCCCATTTACTCCGAAATTTAGACAAAAATGGAATTGTGATTCTGGGATCTTGGGTAGAAACAGGGGATATTTTAGTGGGTAAATTAACGCCTCAAATGGCGAAAGAATCCTCATATGCTCCGGAAGATAGATTATTACGAGCTATACTTGGGATTCAGGTATCGACCTCAAAGGAAAGTTGTCTAAAACTACCTATAGGTGGTAGGGGCCGAGTTATTGATGTGAGATGGATCCAAAAAAAAGCATGTTCTAGCTATAATCCAGAAACGTGAAATTAAAGTAGGTGATAAAGTGGTCGGGAGACATGGAAATAAAGGTATCGTTTCAAAGATTTTGTCTAGACAGGATATGCCTTATTTGCAAGATGGAAGACCCGTTGATATGGTCTTCAACCCATTAGGGGTACCCTCACGATACCTTTACTAATTAATTTGATGATTTAAATTGTAAAATGACATTAATTTAAAATGGGGTGAATATGCAAATAATAAAATACATGCTAATATTGTAAAATAAAATAATAAATTTTATTTTTATGATGGAGGACACGTGGCTGTTTCTTATTGGTTTGGGTTAATTGCCCACCAATTTTCAAAGGCATTCTTTCAAAATTACAAAAGCTTCAAGAACTGGCGAAATCGGAATATATCTGCAGAAAAAAAAAAACAATTGTTAGTATTACAAAGACAACATAAGTCTGTTTTTAATTTGACAATTCAAGGCAGTGACATATTACTTTTCTGTTGCTAGCTCTGCCCTATCCCCGGCAGCCAGGAGAACTGAGGTGGAGTGTGTCTGAAAACCAGTGATTTTCTTAGGACGACCGGCCTGTCCAACAACGTCCACTGCTTGGCCAACTCGAAGAGGCACCAATAGAGGCTTCAAATTCTCACCCACAGTCAACAACATCGTCGGCTTTTGCAATAAAATATAATAACCAAGAGTTAGCTTAAAATGGGAGAGGGGGAGGAGGAGTTAGTCAGTAGAAAGAAGAAACGAGACTCAAACAAACCTGCATTGCCAACACAAGGAAATAGAGAACATAGTGATATTTTCCCTATTAAACCGAAGGCAATTCGAGCATTGTTAGTTCCAGCGCCTATTAAACCGAAGGCAATAACCGCCGCATGTACATAGAAAATGTTTTCCGAAATTAAATTAAATAAATAGGATAATAGATGCATCTAAATACCTATTTCCCAAGATAAAGAAGACCTGGGCCAAGAGGTAAAAGTCGTGTCAAGGGTTCTCCCAACTTTGATTCATTTATGTCCATCAGTGAAAATATGATTGCTTGAGCAATTTCCTGCAAGAAAAATAATATCCATATTCATAATATTTTGCCTTGAATTTCCTTCTAGTTGAAAATAACAAACCTTCAAAATGATGCGAGGGAACATAAAATGACGGCTCTTCTAAATCTGCATATGTAATATACTGCTACACTTCATAGTATGTCCGTCAATTAAAGCCTAGATATCTAGTTTGTAATTATTTTAATCATGCAGTGCTTATTTTGGGTTTCTTTATAAAACTCAGTCGAATCTGTTTCAAGCGTCTTCTCTTCCTAGCCATTTTCTCAGGCAAAGTTTCCCTTTATTTCTCACCCATAACAGTCTTATTCTCCTTCTTCTTCGAGAATCTCGGGTCAACAACATACTCTTTTGGAGTCACATCAAATCCTCTACTACAAGCTTCATTGGATAGAGAATTAACCTTATCAACACGATCATGTGCACCCAATTTCTTCATCAAAAAGTCATAAGTCTTAACATCAGGCTCACACCCATCAGCCTTCATCATAGTAGAGATCTTCAAAGCATGATCAATCCTCTCAACGCCACACAAAATAAGAAAATCAAAATAAGCTTTCTTATCAAGAAAAGCACCGTACCCAGCCGATTTCGTTCCATCAATCATTGCATCTCCTTGTTCCAAGAAAAGCAGTCTCATTGGGATCACATCTCCATTGTCTCATAAAAAAGAACAACCCCAAAGGATCATTAGTTTTCCTACGAAAATTGGTTATCAACACAATGAATGTCTCCACATTCCTTGGAACTGTAACACCCCGTTTTCCCAATATATAAATTTCTTAAACATTTATCAGAGTAAAACCCATAAACGGGATATCACATAGAAACGTAATCCAAAAACAGTTAAATAATAATTTAACTTTCACATAATATCTTAACATAGCAGCGGAATATTAGTTCAGAAATCATAAATCAGTTTGGCACGTAGGCCCCATCAAACAATTCATATCGTAATCCATAACATGATAAAAATAACATATTAATCACGTAAGAGAATGAAGCATGTATAACATTAAACCCCATCTCGTTACGTATCAGAGCGACCTAGATGACACAGAGAAGGCAAGGCCACTCACGACGGCAACTGCACACTAAGCACGATCACCTGCAAGTTACCCATACGAAGGGCAACATTTTCAAGCAGAAGGGGTGAGATTTCATAACAAAATAACATTAATCAATGTAATTGCAAATCATAAATTAACATCATAATCATTTCTTTAACAACATTGCATAATTGCTAAACGGTTATCACGTAATCATATATCCAATTATCATGAACAACATAACATAATTGATAAACACTTATCACGTAATCACATATTCAATCATTATCAACAAGGCATCTTAATCATGACAATGTGACAATGCTCTTAGACTCCTTATATGCATGTGGTACCAATCGTCATCATAAGTATTAATATACTTTAATCGTGCGGAGGACAAAGCTCCTATAAAACGTGCGGAGGACAAAGCTCCTAATAAACGTGGTGAGGACTAAGCTCAATGATATGTTATGCATGGACTCTTAACAACAAAACGCCGTAATCAACATATCAACATGCATCCAATAATTTGGAGCTAAAATTCATCATATACATATGCACTTAGTTAAATAACGGAAGCAGCATAAACAAGTCACATAACAAGATGATATCATTATACCAATAGCAATATCATTTGCATCATAATTAACTTTCATATCTTACATGATTGCACAATACATTAATCATGCTCGATTAACGACAACATGTATTAAAAAGGCTTTACAGATTGCATTAAACATCATCATTAGGTTTCATTACCAATTAGGGGTTCACTCTTGATCAACTCGTGCGACACAGATCGCACAAACACTCAAGCAACTACATTCTAGTTGTGCTCGCGAGGCGAGAGTTCTTACTCGCCAAGGCGAGTACCACTCAACTCCCAAACTAGTGTTGTTCTGGGTTCAATCTGATCCTACATTCATTCCTAATCCATACTAGGTATGTTCAGGCACTCAAAGACACTCAAGGTCCAACTAAAAAGTCGAAAACACAAAATCTAACATGCTCTCTGCCTAAGCTCGCGAGGCGAGGAAGGGTTGTTCGCCGTGGCGAGCGATACCAGAATCACTCGCGAGGCGAAGGGAAAGGGCTCGCGTGGCGAGCGATGAAGTTCATCCCTCGCGAGGCGAGGATCATCCCTCGCCAAGGCGAGCGATGAACAGAAGCTCGGGCAGAATACCGGTTTTCTCGAAAATCCATCAAATAACATGGTTCAAAGCCTAATATTGATTCCATAATCCATCCTAAACATCTTCTAAGGTTATAGGATGGTTTCTACATCAATCTAATCAAGTTTTACCGTTTGATCATCAATTTTTTTAGGGTTTTGACCTAATTCCAAAACTTTTCTAAATCAATCCTAACTTTGTCAATTAATCATCAGAATTACAACAATCAACGTTATTGAATTATTAGTCTCACTCTTACCTTGTATGAAGAAATCGCAACCCTCTCTCCTGGTTTCTCTTCTCTTGGCTTTTTCTCCCTTTTTCTCCGAAAACGTACGTACAACAATGTTTTTCTAAAAACTAGGTCTAACCTTTTTATATCTCCTATTAATTACTTATCTTATCTCACTTTCTCCCCTAAAACTATCTAAAATATCAAAACAGCCATCAACTAAATATTTTATATTATTTTCAAATCTTTATTCTATTTAACAATAAAACAAATCCCTTAATCTTATCAAATCTTCCAAAACTCATAACTTATCACGTCATCAATCAAATCACCAAAATCGTCGCAAATCATCAAAACATATCAAAATCATGTATATATTATTTAATTATAATATAATTACCTAAACTCGATTAAATAAACGATTAAACGAAACTGGGCGTTACAACTCTCCCCCACTTAAAAGATTTTCGTCCTCGAAAATTTACCTCAAGCGAACAACTCTGGATAAGACTCCAGCATCTTACTCTCAAGCTCCCACGTCAAGCTTTCACCAGTCGCTTCCGTCCAAACGACTCTCACGAGAGGTATCTCCTTGCCTCTCAATGTCTTCACTTTACGATCATCAATCCTCACCGGTAAAGTCTCTACCGTAAGGTTGTCTCTATCTTGCACATCGTCACTTTGGATTACATGAGATGGATCCGGAACATACTTTCGAAGTTGCGACACATGGAAAACGTTGTGCAAATTCGAAAGATGCGGCGGTAAACCCACTCGGTAAGCCACCGTTCCAACTCTTTCCAATATCTGATATGGACCAATGAACTTCGGGGTCAACTTCTTTGACTTCAAAGCACGTCCTACACCAGTCATAGGAGTGACTCTCAAAAACACGTGGTCTCCTTCTTGAAACTCAAGATCTTTTCCACGCTTATCGTGATAACTCTTTTGTCGACTCTGCGACGCTTTCATTTTCTCTTAGATCATCTGAACCTTCTCAGTAGTTTGCTGAACAATCTCTGGTCCTAAGACCACTCTTTCACCTGACTCAAACCAGCACAACGGAGTTCTACATCTCCGACCATATAAAGCCTCGAAAGGTGCCATTCCAATACTTGAATGATAACTATTATTATATGTGAACTCGATTAACGGAAGATGACTATCCCAAGTTCCTCCTTGCTCGAGAACACAAATCCTCAACAAATCCTCCAGCGACTGAATTGTCCTCTCCGACTGACCATCTGTCTGCGGATGATACGCCGAACTCAACCTCAACTTCGAACCCAAAGCCTCTTGCAAACTTTTCCAAAATCTAGAAGTAAATCTTGGATCTCTATCTGACACAATGCTCGAAGGAACACCATGCAACCTCACGATCTCCTTGATATAAATCTCTGCCAATTGGGCAACAGGGAAACTAATATTAATCTGTAGAAAATGAGCCGACTTCGTCAATCTATCAACAATAACCCAAATTGCGTCGTTCCCTCTAGGAGTATTTGGAAAACTCGTCACAAAATCCATGGATATACTATCCCATTTCCATTCTGGCACATCTAAAGGTACCATCATTCCAGCAGGCTTCTGATGCTCAACTTTCGACTTCTGACAAACTAAACAGGAATACACAAACTGTGCCACATCTCGTTTCAAACCAGACCACCAGAAAATCTTCTTTAAATCATGATAAATCTTCGTAGCTCCCGGGTGAATACTCAAGCTACTTCTATGACTCTCTTCAAGAATCATCTTCTTAATCTCTTCATTGTCTAGGATACAAATTCTTCCTCGGAATCTCAACACACCTTGATCATCGATTTTAAAATCACTGTCTTCAGTCTGATCTCTAGCAACCAACAAGTCCACAAACTTTACATCAACTCTCTGTGCTTCCTTGATACTTTTCAGGAATTCACTATCAATCTTCAGCATACCCAGTTTCACACTCTGAGGTGACCATTCGCAAACCAAACTCATATCTCTAAACTGTTCAAGCAATTCGAACTCTCTGACCATCATAGCGGACATATGCAATGTCTTCCTACTCAAGGCATCTGCAACAACATTAGCTTTACCTGGATGATAATTCAAACCAAAGTCATAATCTTTCAACAATTCAAGCCATCTTCGCTGTCTCATATTCAATTCCTTCTGATCGAACAAATACTTCAAACTCTTGTGATCACTAAACACCTCAAATCTCGAACCATACAAGTAATGTCTCCATATCTTCAATACAAAGACTACGGCCGCTAACTCGAGATCATGCGTAGGATAATTCTTCTCATGAACTCTCAACTGTCTTGAAGCATAAGCTACCACTTTACCTTCTTGCATAAGCACACCTCCTAAACCCAACTTGGACGCATCACAATATACCACAAAAGGTTCATTTGACTTCGGCAAAATTACACTGGAGCAGTCGTCAAACGCTTCTTCAATTCACTGAAACTGTTCTCACAATGGACGTCCCACACAAAAGTTTTACCTTTACAAGTCAACTGCGTTAGCGGAAGAGCTAACTTAGAAAACCCTTCAATAAACCTTCTATAGTAACCAGCTAAACCCAAGAAACTTCTAATCTCAATAACTGACTTAGGAGTCTCCCATTGTGATACCGCTTCAACTTTAGACGGATCCACTGCAATACCATCACCAGAAATAACATGGCCTAGAAAACTCACTTCTTTCAACCAGAATTCACACTTAGACAATTTAGCATAAAGTTTCTTCTCTTTCAACACTTGCAAAACAATCTTCAGATGCTCAGCATGTTCTTCTTCAGTCTTGGAGTAAATCAAAATATCATCGATAAACACAACCACAAACCGATCCAAAAATGCATGGAAGATGCGATTCATATACTCCATAAACACTCCAGGTGCATTGGTAACACCAAAAGGCATAACTTTATATTCATAGTGACCATAACGCGTTCTGAAAGTTGTCTTCTGCATATCTTCATCTTTCACTTTAATCTGGTGATAACCTGACCTCAAATCAATCTTGCTGAAAACACGTGCACCCACTAACTGATCCATCAAATCATCAATTCTCGGAAGTGGATACCTATTCTTGATAGTTACCTTGTTCAACTGCCGATAATCAATACATAACCGCATACTACCATCTTTCTTCTTTACTAACAAAACCGGCGCTCCCCAAGGTGAAACACTTGGTCTAACAAACTTCTTCTCAAGCAAGTCCTCCAACTGTTTCTTCAACTCAGATAACTCGGAAGCAGACATACGATAAGGTGCCATCGAGACCGGCTTCGTTCCAGGAACAAGATCAATAGAAAACTCAACTTCTCTCTCTGGAGGCACATCAGGAATCTCATCTGGAAAAACTTCAGGAAATTCACACACAACTTGTAGCTTATCAATCACTGCTTGATTCTCAATAGATAAGGTAGCCATTAACGAAAACATCAAGATACCGTCGCGTTCCAGTTGCTTCAGCTGCTTAGTAGATAAAAACTCTGCACCACTTTCCTCTTCGACGGAAGAGAAATGCACTGACTTGCTAAAACAATTAATAAGAACGTGGTTGTACTCTAACCAGTTCATACCCAGAATTGTAACACCCTGTTTTCCCAACGTAAAAATTTCATTTAAATAATCAGAGTTCTCAACATAAACGGAATGTCACACTTCTTTTCAAAAACCGTAAATGGAATAAATAACTATTTATCCTTCATAAATCAATAACATAATATTTAATACTTCGCAGCGGAATTTATTCAACATCTAAAATAGTCTTTGGCACGAAGGCCTCATTAAAACATCTCTTAAAAATCCAAATTAAATCATAGTCATGTAAAAACATAAGCAATACGTAAAGGAATAGAAAATAGCCACAACAAAATCCCATCCCGTTACGTATCAGAGCACATAAGACACACGAGAGGGAAACCTCACACGACATCAACTATTCTTGGTTACCTGCAAGTTACCCATGGTGGGCAACATTTAGAAGGGGTGAGATTTCACAAAACAATAATATTAAACATATAATTCAATAATTATATTTATCAACATGAAAACATCATAATATTCATCATAGATAATAATATATCATATATCACATCATTAATAGTTTAAATAAAGAATCACAGCTTAAACAACTTGACAACATAACACTTTTGACTCGACAAATGCGACTCCAACTCGACTATGCAACTTAGACCTCTTATATGCATGTGGTACCAATACAGAGCATCAAGCCCCCATCGCTATTTGAGTATTAATATACTCCAGAGCATCAAACCCCTATCGCTATTTGTTTATTATTATACTTCCGGAGCATCAAGCCCCAATCGCTATTTGAGTATTATTATAATCCAGAGCATCAAGCCCCTATCGCTATTTGAGTATTATTATACTTCCGGAGCATCAAGCCCCAATCGCTATTTGAGTATTATTATACTTCCGGAGCATCAAGCCCCAATCGCTGAATGCTAATGCATGGACTCGACCTCTTAAACATCTTAATTCAACAACCTTTTAAATAGTCCAATAATTTGGAACATTGTTATCAACATCTTAATCAACTTAGACCGACTCATGCAGCTTAGTTAAATAACAACAGCAACACAGCAGTATACAAAAACATCATGACATAATAATATCAAATGCAAGTCAACAACGTCTCAATTATTCACATATAATTTAAGTAATGCATATATAATTATATCACAATATAACAACATCAAATGGTAATCAACATCTTAAAACATCATATATACATATAACACTTCATCAATCATGGACAATATCATATTCACAACATATACATACATATACTAATTCATCAATCATATTCAATTATTCACTGTTACCTACATGAAGTAATTTGACTATAACTCAAGTTCTATAAATCATTTTGAAGTCAAACCAACGGCATTAGAAAGCTAACATTCATACCTACAACTTTCGTGTTTACACCTAAGACCAATTCTGTACCAATCAATACCAGTTTTCATTTCAAATTCGGACAAAGTTGTGCTGAAATTCATAAAAATTCACTAAGACCTCCTTGGAGTATTTTCATCATAACTCCTAAACCAAAATTCATTTTTACGCCAAACCAAAGCCATTGGAAAGCTAACAAAATTATCTACAACTTTCATTTTTACACCAAAACCCAGTTCAAAACGGAAACGTGTGAAAAAGACGCAAGAACATGAAACAGAAGATGCTGTCACTGTGCAGCTCTCGGGAAAAACCAATTTTTCACCCAAAAATCCCAATTTTGACTTCCCAATGCTCAAATTTGATTCCAAAATTTGTCTAAAAACATGTATATAGATCAAAAGAGACTCAAAACCATATAAAATTTGACCAAAAACATTATTTTAGAAAATCATCAATTAACCACTTTTAACCCTAATTCTGAAATTCTCAAAAACGAAAACCTACAACATGTTAAATCCAATTTTCAGAATCAATGACTTAAGATTATTGAATGTTAGTCTCACCCTTACCTTATAACTCAAAATCGCAGCAATCCTAGGTCTCTTGCTCTTCTCTTGGCTTTTTCTCCCTTTTCTCCAAAATTGATCGTACGTTGTGTTTTTTCTAAACAAGGTTTCTCCTATTTATAACCCTTTTTCTTTTTTATCTTATTTCTCTTTCTCCCCCAAATCTCTCTAAAATCTCAAAACAAACTCTCAACTCAATCTTATTTCTATTTTCAAATCTTATTCTATTAAATAACAACATAAGCCACTTAATAAATCACATAATCAAATAAATATATTTTAAACTCTTCTTAATAAATTTTAGACTCAATTAAATAATTAAATAAATCAAATAATTCAAAGAGGGCGTTACAAGAATCACATCCATACCGCTCAAAGGCAGACAAACTAAATCCATTTCAAAATCACGACCAAACATAGACAAATGACATTTCAAACATACGAGAGAAGTAGTCACCGAACCCTTAGCTGGAGTTTCGACAACAATCTCTCCATTCATATCAGACAAATCAAGACCTAAAGCAGAAACACAATCAAAAGCAATAAAACAATGCGTAGCACCAATATCAATAATAGCAACTAAAGGAGTATTATTAATATAGCAAGTACCTCTGATCAAGCGATCCTCGTTCTCTGTCTGCGTACCAGTCAAAGCAAAGACCCTACCAGTAGTCGGCGCCCTCTTAGGCTGAGTACACTATGAACTAATGTGACCCTCTCCATTGCAGTTAAAACACACAATGTCCGTACGCTTGCATTCGGCTACAATATGACCTTTCTTGCCACATCGGACACACTTCTTGATTTCCTCAGGGCAGACATTGCTTTTGTGGCCTTTCCCACCACAATTGAAACACACAATCTCAGTAGCATCCTTCTTCTTAGGCCGTCTATCATCGACCATCTTCTGTTTCCCTTTATCAGCGGGGGCACTGTACGGCTTAGGACGACTCTGATGTCCCTTGCCCTTCCTCTCGTTCACTATCTTGTAGTGAGCCTTGGTATCCTCTTCATAGATCCTGCAGCTATTGACCAAATCCTGAAAAACTCTAAGCTGTTGGTATCCAATCGCCCTCTTGATGTCGGGCCTCAAACCATTCTCGAACTTGATGCATCTCGAGAACTCAGCATTCTCAGCAGTATAGTGCGGGTAAAACTTCGCCAACTCAACAAACTTGGCAGCATACTCAGTCACAGACATGTTTCCTTGCTTCAACTCAAGGAATTCAATCTCCTTCTTCCCGCGAACATCTTCTGGAAAGTATCTTCTCAGGAACTCTCTCCTGAAAACAGCCCAAGTCACAACAGCTCCTTCTTGTCCAAGGGTAGGTAGAAGACCAACCCACCAGTCATCAGCTTCCTCAGCTAGCTGATGAGTACCAAACCGCACTTTCTGATCTTCAGTGCACTGCATAACCCGGAAAATCCTCTCAATCTCCTTAAGCCACGTCTGGGCTCCATCAGGGTCATAACGTCCTTTGAAAGTTGGAGGGTTCTTCTTCATGAAAGTCTCCAACATCCTAGCTTCAGCATTCGCACCAGCATTCACGTTAGGTTGTTGTCCCACAGCTTGGGCAACAGCTTGTAAAGCAGCAGCTAACGCAGCATCGTTTCTTCCAGCCATTTCTGATATTCTACAAAAGTAGCAACAACAACATAAGATAGTAATATAAATATTACTAAGACTCGACACGACTCTCTAATTGACCGGACGGACTGACCTGCTCTGATACCAATTATAACACCCCGTTTTCCCAATATACAAATTTCTTAAACATTTATCAGAGTAAAAACCATAAACGGGATATCACATAGAAACGTAATCCAAAAACAGTTAAATAATAATTTAACTTTCACATAATATCTTAACATAGCAGCGGAATATTAGTTCAGAAATCATAAATCAGTTTGGCACGTAGGCCCCATCAAACAATTCATATCGTAATCCATAACATGATAAAAATAACATATTAATCGCGTAAGAGAATGAAGCATGTATAACATTAAACCCCATCCCGTTACGTATCAGAGCGACCTAGACGACACAGAGAAGGCAAGGCCACTCACGACGGCAACTGCACACTAAGCACGATCACCTGCAAGTTACCCATACGAAGGGCAACATTTTCAAGCAGAAGGGGTGAGATTTCATAACAAAATAACATTAATCAATGTAATTGCAAATCATAAATTAACATCATAATCATTTCTTTAACAACATTGCATAATTGCTAAACGGTTATCACGTAATCATATATCCAATTATCATGAACAACATAACATAATTGATAAACACTTATCACGTAATCACATATTCAATCATTATCAACAAGGCATCTTAATCATGACAATGTGACAATGCTCTTAGACTCCTTATATGCATGTGGTACCAATCGTCATCATAAGTATTAATATACTTTAATCGTGCTAAGCTCAATGATATGCTATGCATGGACTCTTAACAACAAAACGCCGTAATCAACATATCAACATGCATCCAATAATTTGGAGCTAAACTTCATCATATACATATGCACTTAGTTAAATAACGGAAGCAGCATAAACAAGTCACATAACAAGATGATATCATTATACCAATAGCAATATCATTTGCATCATAATTAACTTTCATATCTTACATGATTGCACAATACATTAATCATGCTCGATTAACGACAACATGTATTAAAAAGGCTTTACAGATTGCATTAGACATCATCATTAGGTTTCATTACCAATTAGGGGTTCACTCTTGATCAACTCGTGCGACACAGATCGCACAAACACTCAAGCAACTACATTCTGGTTGTGCTCGCGAGGCGAGAGTTCTTACTCACCAAGGCGAGTACCACTCATCTCCCAAACTAGTGTTGTTCTGGGTTCAATCTGATCCTACATTCATTCCTAATCCATACTAGGTATGTTCAGGCACTCAAAGACACTCAAGGTCCAACTAAAAAGTCGAAAACACAAAATCTAACATGCTCTCTGCCTAAGCTCGCAAGGCGAGGAAGGGTTGTTCGCTGTGGCGAGCGATACCAGAATCACTCGCGAGGCGAAGGGAAAGGGCTCGCGTGGCGAGCGATGAAGTTCATCACTCGCGAGGCGAGGATCATCCCTCGCCAAGGCGAGCGATGAACAGAAGCTCGGGCAGAATACGGGTTTTCTCGAAAATCCATCAAATAACATGGTTCAAAGCCTAATATTGATTCCATAATCCATCCTAAACATGTTCTAAGGTTATAGGACGGTTTCTACATCAATCTAATCAAGTTTTACCGTTTGATCATCAATTTTTTTAGGGTTTTGACCTAATTCCAAAACTTTTCTAAATCAATCCTAACTTTGTCAATTAATCATCAGAATTACAACAATCAACGTTATTGAATTATTAGTCTCACCTTTACCTTGTATGAAGAAATCGCAGCCCTCTCTCCTGGTTTCTCTTCTCTTGGCTTTTTCTCCCTTTTTCTCCAAAAACGTACGTACAACAATGTTTTTCTAAAAACTAGGTCTAACCTTTTTATATCTCCTCTTAATTACTTATCTTATCTCACTTTCTCCCCTAAAACTATCTAAAATATCAAAATAACCCTCAATTAAATATTTTATATTATTTTCAAATCTTTATTCTATTTAACAATAAAACAAATCCCTTAATCTTATCAAATCTTCCAAAACTCATAACTTATCACGTCATCAATCAAATCACCAAAATCGTCGCAAATCATCAAAACATATCAAAATCATGTATATATTATTTAATTATAATATAATCACCTAAACTCGATTAAATAAACGATTAAACGAAAGTGGGCGTTACAGGAACACCATGAGAATCCATTTTCACAGGCACTTTCTTAGACTCCGAATGAAGTTGAAAATAATCTTTTTCGCGATACATTTTACAAACACAATCAAGCATAGCATTATAAGCTGTCACACCAAGCTCAAACCCTCCACGATACATCTCTAGGGCAAGTCTATGTACGCGCTTCATCTATCTTCCCATCAATGCAATAACCAGCAATCAGCAAATCACAAATTTCCTCATCAGGGAGAAATTCCTTCGCCAAATTCTTCGTCATCTTCTCAGCATAACTAGCATAACCCTTCAAACAAAGCTTCTCCACAACCACCTTCACTAAACTCCGATCCCAGTTCAAACCATAAATATCATTCTCCATTCGTTCAAAAAACTGATCAATCGGCGGCTCACCCGACCAGCCCTAACAAGGCGGTCGAAATTGTGAACCGATCTATCTAAGAGGCTAAGTAATTCAATATGTTCCTAAATGTTCTGAACTTCCTTCTCAATTTGTGACATTATTATGAGCAGGTTGTCAAAATCAGGACTTTACTCCAGGTCGAAAGGGAATAGCAAAATCGGGACTCTTAAAATCGCAATCAAAATCGAAGGATTTTACTCAAGGACTTTTGTAGAATCGATATAAGAAATTGTAAAATCGCAATCAAAATAGATGAATTTTACCCAAAAAAATTAATACTAAATATATGTTATAAATTATATATAGTTATAAATGACGTTTATGAAAAATAAAATCGCAATCAAAATCGATGGATTTTTTCTATTTTGAGATTCTACTATGGATTTGAGTCGTTGAAGGTGAAAAAAGTCGCAAAATCCTGGATTTTAGGATTTAACTCGGGATTTTGACAACAATGATTATGAGCATTACCAAAAATATTCTTATTCCATCCTTTTAAATTGTTCTTGAGATATTTCAACTTTTGGGATAAGATATACATTGGATTGCCAACAATTTAGATATTTCAATAGCTTATGACTAAGTTGTGATAGATTATTCCACATATGCGTTCTTTTAGTATAGTTCGTAGAAACATATATGGCACTGATTCCATGGATATCATTATTTTTAGCTAGAGTAAGAGAAACACACTTCTGATCAACCTGTATTATCACAGTGTTCAAAAAGATAGAGCAAATGCACCATATATGGAAGCAAATTACCTCTATTGTTCAAAGAAAATTATTTCAAACCTAACATGTTTAACCATATGTGCTTTTGGCTAACAAAACTATTTTAGGTTTATGCTGAAATATAAATCACTTCAATGCTAGCTTTGATAGGGATATAGAAATTCCCTCGATATTCCAATAAAAGCACTTCTTCCAAAGGGATTATTGGGGACACCCTTTGATCTGGTTGCGTAAGTGCTTCTTCTTGTTGAAGTTAGATTTTTTTGCGTTTCCTTCTTATTTGATTTTTGAGTAAACAGCTGAAAATAGTAAGCATCTACATTATTCTGATCTTTTCTTGATACTTAGTTAATCTATTTTGTCTTCATTAGCTAGTCTTCTTTCTAACTCAGTTTCATGTTGAATTTGTTGATCTTTTTCTTCATCTGCTAGATTTGCCCAATATTATTTAAGGAAGTGCATGTCTTTTTGGATTTTTTTTGTGGAGTCTCTCGGTTTAGACTAGAGTCTTCACCTTCATCTTATGTGTTATGATGATTTATATTAACAAATATCTCCTCTTGTGAAAGACTATAATTATGTACTCATATCTTGATGTGAGGTGTTATTTAGGAGTCTATGGTTGAAATCCTTAGTCCAGGCAAAAGATTTTAACAAACTAGGGTTAAGAATCCAGGATCCCACTAATCTAACACTTCTAGCATCCTCTATAGATTATAATGAAAACTCATAAAATCCTATTCCCAAGGATGCATGTCACACCCTAAGGTCCCAAATTCTTTCCTATAGGCTTTATCTTCTCTTTCAAGGAAACCACCGTAAGAGGAATTGAACCAAGTGGCCATATTATTTGTGCTTGAAGATTGTTCTTGCATGCTTCTACACCAAGTAAAATATTCATCCTTCAGTATAGTAATTGATATTCAATTTCCTTTCAGGAAGGTGATGGTCATATTAGGCAAGTGTACCAAATCGTTTACCAAGTAATAAAGTCTAAGTAGAGTATTGTATCCACATGGATTGTCGTTTCGTCCAAACAATTCACGTTACTTATCTGGTTTAACAAAATTAAAATAAAAGAGTTGAAGGATAGAGATTGCAATTTTTATTTGTTTGCAACGGAGCAGTTTACTTATTTTTTGTTGAAATTAAATAACATTCATGTCGCGTTTAGTTATCTTAAGTAGACTATACAAGTGATGGCCGTTCAAACGTTCTAACCGAATCGGTTCATCAAGTCGCACTTGTTGATCGCACGATGATCTTTACGTGCGGAGCCTTACTCTCTCAGATGATTTCAGTCTATCCCTCCAATGTTGAGTTTCACCTACTGGTCACACGCGGTGATCCTTACGTGTGGGGTCTTACTCCCTCAAAGGTAATTGAAACATATACTTTATATTGGCATTCCTAAACATAGACTTGCGGTATTTATAAGGAAAGTTTCCACCTCAACTTGGGCTTAAAATACGGGCTTAAGGGGTAAAAAAGTCATAAAACAACAACTTTTTTTGCAAGTCGCCGTGCTCAGGGGGCCTAGGTCATGTGCTAGGCGTATGTGCCTTGCACCTAAACCGCCTTTGGGTGGATAACGCCCCATTCCATGCGACAGGTGCATGTTCATGGTTGCTCTGGGCGCTATTCCATGTGTCTGGGTGTTTCTTACTGCGTTCTAGATGCTGAAATGTCTGTTTCTTCGCCTTTTCAAGTATTTGCTTATGTGTAAGTTGCCTTGGAACTTGGGAACAAAATTCCACCCTTTGTAAAGTCTTTTGAGGCATCTTGAATCTTCATCTTCCCAAGGACCACATAAATCTTCAGATGTCTTTGCTTTGCCGATTTGCATGATTTCTTTGTGAATTACATCAAAAACACCCTAAAATTTCTATGTTTCAGGAAGAACATAATAATAGACCTAAATATAGAAAACGTTACAAATGTGTCGAAATCATAAGCAATTGCTCTAATACTCCTCTGTTTTGCTAATAACACCTATTAAAAACGACTGAAAAACATGCTAAGAATAACATAAGATATCTGTCATTAGTAGGTTTAGGGCGTTGGCTTAATAGAATATCATAGACGTTGATTAATTATTGCGCAAACATTTTGTGTGCTTTTGATTTTGGTTTTGGTTGAGGGTTTTTTTTTTTTTTTTTTTTGTGTGACTTTTGGGTGATTTAATGGTAGCAATTGGAGATGGAGTTTTGGTGGCGGTGGAGGTAGGTTGAGTTATTGGGGAAGGTAGATGAGTATTTATTAAATTAATTTAGAAATCATGCAAACTACTATTCGTTTGTTTAATTTAAAGGCCTAATAAATTAGTATTGTTTGTTTTCTTGCATAAAGAAAGAAAACTTTCTTTTTCCTCATGGTTAGATTTTGACCTTAATCATTGGTGGGTGAATATGTTACTATATTTGGGTTTAGCCACTTGGCTTGTGTTCTTTCGTGGTTTCTTTGTTGCTGTATTGTATGTAATTTTCATACTCTCGAGTTTTATTTGTGCAATTTTTTTTTTTTTTTTACTTTCGTACCGGTTTTCGACCCACCAATAGTGAGCGACTAATCCGGCTCGTGCGTAGAGGCATGCGCACTAGCCAAGCGTTGTTCCCCTGGGAATCGAACCCGCAATTCTTGTGTTGGCAGAAACATTTTTGTAGTTATTATATTCATTCTGTCTTGGTTAATGAAAATGATCTCCTTAATATCGCTCCTTAATTTACATGCCTTCTTCCTCTCTTTTTATAATTTGAACATGATTGATTTAAGAAATTATTTGATTTAAATAATGTGGTGTAATTGTACTTTATAAAATTAAGAGGAGATATTTGTGTGGATGAATATAATTTGTTGTTTAAAGAAGTGGTCTTTGGTTGTTATTTTGCATAATTTTGTCAACAAAAAAAATTATCTTATGGTATGATTACTTTTTAAATAAACGTGTTGTAACCTCTTCAATGAATTATTTTTAAACCAAGTATTTTCATCAATCAAAATTAAATTTATCTTTTGAGATTTTTTCCTTGTCTATCATGAAAGGCTAAAAGAAAACAAAACAAATTAATCTTTGATGGACATAAAAAATATTATTTGAGATATTTACTTAGGTTATGTAATCAATTGGTTGAGCCAGACGACAAACACAACATATTGATAAATCTTAGAGACATTTATCAATCACTACAATTTTTGCCCCCCTCTTGTACATATTTTTTTCTATTTTTGAGTGGGTGGCAAAATATAGGGGTTTTTTGGGGGTGCCATCAAAGTTGAAATGTCTAAGTTTCACCTTGATATGTTTAACCTCACTCTTAGTTCATAAAAATAAAAGCATTTAATATGCATTGATTTTTATAATATAATTTTGTAAACAACACCAATTTATCTTGTGGTAGTTTTATTTTATAAACAAATGTGTGGTCACCTCTTGAATGAATTATTTTCATAATTCAAATCTAATATTTTTCTTGAAATTATTCTCTTGTCTATCATGAAAAGGTACATGTCTATCATGAAAAGGTAGAAGAAGAAGAAATATTTAATGAACTGAGTGAACTCAATTTAAAGAAAAATAATCTTGATGTGCATCAAATTTTTTATTAGAGATATTTACTAATGTTAAGTGATCAATTGAGAGAGTTTAAGGATAAACACAACACATTGATAAACTATAGAGACATTTAACAATAACTTCAATTTTATGAATAGTTTCTTAAAACTATTAAGTGTTAAAAACTATTTACTTGATGTGATGAAAACACAATTTTTTTACATATAAAGCGTTCAAACAAGTTTTTATTGATTTCATGTAATAGAGGAAAAATATGTCTCAAATTTCCTATTTTCTCAAAGCTTTGTTAATATTTTTTTCTCTATTCCTTGTTGAAATCAATGGTGGTAAGTAATTTTCACATTATTTTCACATTTTCTTCTTTATATTATACACAATAATTTATAATCATTTGATAATATTCCTTTATTTTTATTTGACATTGCAGAGGTAAAACCCTGCACATATAACATTGATTGTCCGTTAAGTATGTGTCCTAGTCCTGAAATTCCAAAGTGCGTTAATTCTATTTGTGAGTGCAAGTAAGTGTAAGAATTAATATGATAAATTATTATTATTATTATTATTATTATTATTATATATATATATATATATATATATATATATATATATATATATATATAAACCAGTAATTTATTTGCTCGTCATAATTTCTCTCATATTTTGATTTATTTGTGGTGCCAATTTCTTTTACAAGCTCAAAAATGTATGGTGACATTTTACAAGTTTTGTTACCTTCATTCATTAATATAAGAAATCAAAAATAAAAATTTCAAAGTATAATGTCAATATATAAATATATAGATTAATTACTTATTCTACTTATAAATTTAGCATAATAGTGTTGAATGATATAAACTTAATAAATAATTCTATTTATTGAATAATTATGAAAAACATCTAAATGATAAGTGTGTGACCCTATTTATTTTGAAAATGATTAAAATGAGTGTGTATATATATATATACACTTAAATATAATTCTTTTGTAGAAAATATACGCAATATAATTAAAATTCACAATAAAACAAAACATATTGAATATGTCACCATCATAAATAAATAAACAACTAATACCACAAACATTATTATTTTAGAACCATTTGAAAGAAGTAGTAAAAATATGTCTAGATGTCACATCCTTTAGAGCTTATCTATACAAAATAAGAGTAATCAAATTTTGATTTCCATAGTAACAATGAAAAAACTAAGTTGTGCAAGTGGATCACCCTTTATTATCCACAAAATGTCATCCTCACCTAAAAGTTAAGTTGTTTCATTGGTGAACCCTAAGTAACTAATCATGATTATTATTAATATAAATTACCGGCTAAATCAAAATAATTGTAAATCATCGCATTTACTACCAAGAAAGTGATGTATTATCCTATGTGATAAATGACTCAATGAATATTAACTACCATTTACTACCAATTATTATCCCTAGTAGATATTGGTGTTGTGCACATATATAATTTTTTTTCCGGTTTACCCTCTTGATGTTTACTTAACTTTTCCTTCACCTTGTATCATGTGGTTGGTTAGTTATCAAGTATGCAAATGTAATATCCAAATTTTGTTGTTATTATATCTTTGTAAAATTATAATAAATTATTATACCTGTGTTTATTGTGGTGAAATAATTTTCTAAGTGTTTAGTTTTATGTATTTGCCTTTAATAATTTAATGATTTAACTTGAAGATATGAAGAGGTTTAAATCCCTAATATATATATATATATACACATAGTGGCACAACCCTTCATGGACTAGGGTGGGCCACGGTCTACCCGAAAAAATTTAAAAATTAACGATGATAGGTATACTTTGCGAGATTTTATACAATTTTGTGTCCGTTTTAGATTTCGATTGATCCAAATTTTTGTAAAGTGGTGTAGTGGCCCATCCGAAAAATTTAAATTATTCAATTATAGGTCTATTTTGCGAGTCTTTAAACAATTTTTCAACGTTTATAATTTTCCACGGTTTCAAAAGTGACATACATGATTTTTGTGATGCTTATATTTGATATATTGTCATGTCAACTGAAAATTCTCTCGGTTAATAGTCGTAATGTACAAAAAAAGTTTCATAGTTTATAGTCGTTGTTAAATACGTAATTATTTAAGTATCCACCCTAACTTTTTAGTTAAACTCCGTCATTTCAACTTCGTACTTAATACTCCATCGGTTTTTAAATATAAGCAAAATTGACTTTTTAGGTTCATTCAATTAATGATATATGTGGTTCATATTATGGATCACATACATCATTAATTGAATGAACCTAAAAAGTCATTTTTTACTATATTTTAAAACGGAGGGAGTACTTATTACAACTTTAATCTGTGTTTATATATTATAATTAATTTTTGTGGCCCACCCGAACTATTTTTTTACTGGCTCTGTCACTACACATACACAAATACCTCTAAGGTACCTAACCTAATAAGACTAATGCATGCTAGAGAATTTGCGCATTACCTTAACTACATTTCTATTGCGATGGAATTTGCGACAAACCCGTCATTATCGATGTTATCGCAAAAGTTTCTTGAAGAACACTGTGTTTGTCATTTGTTCGTTTTCAAAACTATCTTGACTACTCAATTTTGAAACTAACCAATATTATGTTATGTATGGCAGACAATTTATAATTGATTCAGCTGCATTCCAAGCGTACTTACATGATTAGTGAAACTCTTCTTGTTGAGGTAAGTAAATAAGAGAGTTTTATTCATGAATATCATGCTATGAAGCATGAAAATGAATGATATAATTTCCAAAGATTCATCCAAAGTTTATTACGCATGGCCTATTGCTTTTTTTTTTTAAATATTTGGTTGATTTGTAAAACAGGGAAGGGTTAAAATATGGTTTAAAATTCTTTAAAAGGTTTTTGTGTTATTTAATGTTATGCTTGACTTGTATTTGAAATTTTATGGAATAATGTGTAGAATTTATCTTCTAAAAATTAGCTTTTATTTTTCAAATTGCATTCTACTTTTTGTTGAGAAAACACTGTATTTAAGACATTTGATTCCTTCATTTTTAAAACTTATTAATAGCGTCCTTCCTAAAGTTTTGGTTATATCTTTAAATGATATTTCATCTTTTTAAAACTCTATCAAGTTTTAATACATTAGAAGAAAAATAAAATATAGCGTTAATAGGTCTTTACCCCCTGTAATATAGGTCATTTCTGGTTTTCCTCCTGTAAAATATTTTTGTTTTGATTTACCCCCTGTAAAATATTTTTGTTTTAATTTACCCCAATAGGCCAAACAAAAACCAATTTTTTTTTTTTGGGTTAATAGTGTTTTACCCCCTATAATATAGGTCATTTCCGGTTTTCCCCCATGTAAAATATTTTTTTTGGATTCCGTCCTTGTAATTTGAAGATTTTTTGGTTTTAGACCTTCATGAAAAATGTTGCCCCCTGTAATTTGAGGAAATTTCGGTTTGCCCTCTGTTCATTTGAGAAAATTTCGGTTTACCCCCTTGCCATATCATCGATTTTGTATAGTCAAAATTCATGAAGATCCAAAACCAAAAAACTTCAAATCACAAGGACGAAATCCAAAAAGAAAATTTTAAAGGGGGAAAACTGGAAATGACCTATATTACAGGGGGGTAAAACACTAGTAACCCTTTTTTTTTTCAAGAAATTTTCGTTTTTGTTTGACCTATTATGAGGGTAAATCAAAACAAAAATATTTTACAAATAGTGAATCAAAATAAAAATTTTACAGGGGAAAAAACCGGAAACGACCTATATTACAAGGGGTAAAGACCTATTAACGCTAAGATATATAATGTCTCCCCATTCTTCAAATATATCCCAAATTTCAAGGGATGCACATGTTAAGAAGTTTTTTTTTAGGGATGCACATGTTAAAAAGTTTAAAGTGGTAACTTTGACTTGGAACTTGTACATTTTATATTAAATAGGTATCTTTTAAATAAATAAATGTTGTTTTTCAATTAAAAATTACTACTTTTAGATATCTTAACATGCACAATTTGCACATGTTAGACAAACCTTGATAAATTGACAATATGTTCAAGATTGATTGGATATTTCTGAACGGTTGAACTTTGACTAATATGTTGTGATTTGAAGTTAGAGTAGTGATATTTTGACAACTATTTAAGACAACTTTGTTGTTCTCTTCAAAACAATAGAGAGAAAAAGGTAGAGAGAAAATAAGAACATAATATGAGTATGAGAGAGAAAGTTGTACAAAAGTTGTACCAAAATAATTGTACAAATATCATTTCTCTTGCAGTTATATTGTGATTGATATGCGACGTCGATACTCGAGTGTAGACAAATTGTATTGACTTGATGTTGTGAGTTAGTGTGATAATTAGTTTGACGATATTTTTTGATGTTTTGTGTATTCTCACATTTATTTTACTTTATTACTTGTTTTGAAACTTACCTCTTTCTTTTTTTTGGCATGACCCTTCATTTGCAGAATCGTAGTTCTACATATTGTATTTTGGAATGAAGCAAATTCTTTCTTTGAAGACTCTATTTATTTTTCCGTAAATTTGGGAAATGGTCTTACTCTGGTAGGTTACATCAGGTAGAGGAAATTATGTACCATGATAAAAAAAAAATTCAAATATTCAATTGAGGAATATGTAAAAGAGTGGTGATGTTCTTTACCTCATGAAAATAATTTTCAAATTGTATTTTATTTTCCTTCAACTATTTTATTTATAGAAAATTTTAGATATATTATTTGGGGTTTGAGAAGTCAATATAAGACACATGTTCAATATACAATTAACCTAAGCAAACATTAAAAAGAAAAATAACACAATCAATTATAATGGAAGAGAAACTTACTTTCAAAAACTTGGAACTAAGCTTTCAACATAATCATTGGCATAGTATAAATCTACATGATCGCTAGTTGTATTATCGGTAGTAGCTTTACTTGCAGTAATTCTTGCTCGCTCTGCTCTATTATCTCTTCTATTATAGAGAATTATTGTTTGTGATTCTTGATTGCTCTCAAGTATTAGGGTATCACCATCTTCAGAAAGAAATAATGGCATCAATTGGAAAACAAATTTTATCCTAGGGTCACTAAAGTCATAATCTATTAGAAGATTATGGTAACTAACTTTAAGGAGTTGAGTCCAAGAATCTTCAACCCCAAATTCCTTCATCTCCCATATAACAAAATCGGTTTCCTTGTACGAATATGAAAAACAAAGACAGCCCCTCAATACACCAATAGTTGGCTCTTTCGGCGGAACTTCATCAAAACCATGAGGCATAATGTATTGATTGTATGTCTCCGTCTCCAAATCAAGAGAAACAATCACAAACTGGTCAACAGTAATATCATTACAATCATAACAAATAAAGTTGTGAATAGCCAACCAATTAAGAGCGCCACTCAAATACACATATTTGTAGGCACCATAGTAGACAGAGTCGTAACAAAAAGGAATAACAGGAAAACTTTCGATGTTTCTCCAAACATCATCACCCATGTTGATAACTCTCACCTCTGCTGCCAATTGATCGTAAATGTAACGGGACCTGTACGCCACCACTTTATAAGTTCCGGTTGAATTATCACATCCAAAGGCAAAGTTGAATGTGACATTTATAGGATCACAAAAATATCCAAAATATTCAGTTATGTTCTGGTTGCTGGGTTCCAAACACGGAGTAATCTTCACACTCATATTTATCACACATTTCAGCCAAAAGAATCAATCCATTGACTGAACCAATTATTTGAGAGTCTCTTTCAAATACTTTAGACTTAATTACACTTTTGGTCCTCGTGTTTTGATCTACTCACGAAACTGGTCCTGCCCTTTTAAAACAGAACAAAACGGTCCTTCAATTATCATTTTTGTTGCATTTTTCATCCTAGCTCCTATTTTCAAACTCCAGAAACGCAGAGAAATGACAGTTTTAGGCGGTTTTAGACCTACCCCTATGCTCAACCATGAAATCAACAAGGAATAAAACATGTGAGCACAAGGAATCTATTCTATTCAGCACACTAACCAAAAAAAACCTAAATCGAAACATATCTTAGAAATTAGGGGTTTTTTTGGTTAGTCTGTTGAATAAAGTGGATTCTTTGTACCCACATGTTTTATTCCTTGTTTATTTCATGGTTGAGCATAGGGGGTAGGTCTAAAACTGTCATTTCTCTGCGTTTTTGGAGAATAAAATGGGGAGTAGGACGAAAAATGCAGCAAAAATGATACTTGAAGGACCGTTTTGTTCTGTTTTAAAAAGGCAGGATCAGTTTCATGAGTAGGCCAAAACACGAGGACCAAAAGTGTAATTAAGCCAATACTTTATTGTGCAAATGATGATAGTAAGGATCGTCCTAAACGTTGAATGAACAATTTTCGAACAAACTATGTATAGGGTATGTAATGACGTTGTAAACCTCCCCCTGTAACGCCCTCTTTGAATTATTTAATTATTTAAATGTGTCTAGAATTTATTAAGATGGGTTTAGAATATATTTATATGATATGTGTGATTTAAGGTGATTTATATGATTTTTATGATCGATGTAATTTTATGAGATTTAATGAGGAGTTGTGACTTATTTTATTGTTTAATAAAATAAGATTTGAAAATAAAATAAATATTGAGTTGAGGGGTTGTTTTGAGATTTTAGAAAATTTTGGGGGAAAAAGAGGAATAAGATAAAATAGATAGAGGAGATATAAATAGGAGAGACCTAGTTTAGAAAAACAGTACGTACGATCAGTTTTTGGAGAAAAGGGAGAAAAAGCCAAGAGAAGAGAAAGAGACCCAGAGAGCTGCGATTTTCATTGTTAAGGTAAGGGTGAGACTAGAATTCAATTATATTAACCTATATAATTCTGATGATTGTATTTAGCAAGTGTAGGATTGAATTAGAGAAGTTGGAAAATTAGGGTTAAAGAGAGAAATTGAGGATTAATTGATGTAGAATGGTTAGATTGATGTAGAAACTGTTTACAAACCTTAGATAATCCATAGAATGATTACATAAATTAGTTTTGAGCTTAAAACCATGTGAATAGGTGAATTTTCGTGAAAATGTAACACTCCTATTGCTATTAAAGCAATTAAACATGCGAATAATACATTTATTCAAGAAATAGAGGCTACGCCACATTCAAAATTCAAAAACTAATGAACATGTATATAAACCTCAACAGTTGCAGCGGAATATAAACCAGAATAATCCAAGTATGTACATGTCATGAAGCAATAAATTACATCACATAGATGCATCTCAAAAATCCCAAACAAACTGGTAATCTCCAACAAAACAAAATCCAAAAAATAACCTAATCTAGACCGACACAACAAGCCTAGATCAGAGCCGACTCAACACCGATATCAGAGAAAGCTCCCGATATCACCAAGCACAAACTCACCAAGCACTACTCCTGCACAACGTCTACCCTTCCATACAGACAGGTAGGCAGTTAAAACCACTGGGGGTAAGTATTACATTATCATAATCCAAATAACAGTTATCATGAATAATTCAATTAACATCATGTATTTGATCAATAATAATCACACATTAATACTTACATCACACCCCAATATCTCACATCAATAATCATCAATCATGTGAACAATTATCAATGCACAAATATTCATTCATAATCACCAATCACATTTATCATGAATAATCATTAATCACATTTCAAAAACAGTCACATATGTCAATAAGACTCATGCCATGATATGCACCTATTGACACATATATGCATATGGTACCAAATCTCCAAAAAGGGTCGTCACCCAAATCCAGATCTCAAAAGATCTCTGCCAGGCCGAAGCCCTATAACGAATAAAACATCGTATCCAAATCTCAAAAGATCTCTGCCAGGCCAAAGCCCTAAAACTAGACCTCAAAAGATCCCTTCTAGGCCGGAGCCCAATAATGAATAAAACATCATCTCATCACGACTATGATGCATGGACATGTAACAAGACTCGATAATGCAACAACAATCACAATTTTCTCCACAATATATAGGACAACACCCAATTATATTGTTTACCTCCACATCATTTGCATTATCAAGAAAACATGCCCATTCATAATTAAATCATAGTATTCATCATTACACATCAACATGATTATCAATAATCAACAATGTCATTCAACATCAACTATCACATATAGTTTCACCAATTCTAACATTCCTTACATTCTAGTAAGATAGCATACACATCTCATGCTAAACATCATATCCAATATCAAGTTTGGAAAAGTTCCACGGCTCATAGAAAAAGTTATGATAAGTTTTCACAAAAATCCACATGACCCATGTGTAGTAATTTGATCATAACTCAAGTTCTAAAAATCATTTGGACGTCAAACCAAAGCCGTTAGAAAGCTAACATAACTATCTAAAACTTTCATGTTTACACCAAAATCCAATTCAAAGCGGAAAGGGGTGAAAAATAGTGAAATATGAAGGATCTGATTCACAAAAATCGTGTCAAGTTTTTTGGAAATCGTGACACGTTTTTACGTCCAAAACCATTGAACGTTCTGCCAACAAATCGTGACACGATGGCAAAATCGTGGCACGATTTTGACAGTCTCATGTCCAGAAATCAGCTTTTCCAAAAAGTGCGTTTTTCACCATTTCGCGCGTAAAATTCAAACCGTTAATCGGATTTTGATGTCGTTTTCGCCTACACGCTCCTGACACTTGACTCTAACATAATCTACAAAAATTTCATTTTTCAACCATCCCAAAAGTCATCTTCCAAAACCTCACATAATCACTTATTGGCGAAAACGCTTAACCATCGACATTTCACACGAAAAACCCGTTTTCTCCCAAACGACTCAACTAACATAACCATAACATGAAAACAGAAATTCTTCTAGGTTTAATTCATCCAACAATAACAAAATTTCAGTCAACAACCATATATATCAAAAGTTCATTTTGGTCCTTCACATGAACACTTAACTCATCTTCACACTACAAGAAAAACTGCATTTTGCGACATTTAAAATGGCTGACTACGACGGTTAGAAGGGTCGCAAATGCACAACTGTGGCTGTTCCCCAACTTTCGCGGATGTTGGGGTCGCAAGTGTCTTTTGCGACCCTTCATAAAACAGCCGCACCAACTGCCGCAAAAGGCACTGCGACACTTGCCAACTGTCGCAAATGAAGAGATTGAGTGAGCAACGATTGGGAGTGAGCAACAAGTGGGAAAGATTTGGGGGAATCTGTGAATTTGTTGTTAGGATTTGGGGGAAAGATTTGTGAATCTGTTAGGATTTGGGGGAGTGAGCAACGAGTGGTTTTTTTCTTCAGAACGATTTGGGGGTTTTGGGAAAGTGAGAAAGGGGGGAGTGAAATTTTGGTTAAGCGGGGAATGAAAATTATAACGTGCCTTGTAATTAATTATCAAATAAAACTCGCGACGGTTCATCAAAACAGCCGCAACAACTGTTGCAAAAATGCATTTTGAGGCAGTTGTAAGTTAAGGTTCGCAGATGAAGTGTCGCAAAATGCAGTTTTTCTTGTAGTGTCACCAATTCAAACCACCATTTCACAAAATGGAATACCTATGATATCATTCAACAACAACAACATATCTAATTCAACAACACTTCATTTAGACATGAATTCAACCATAAATCAACAACACAATATCCTAATCCAACAATTGAGAAAAACTCATAAGCACTCATTTTCACCAAACCAACAACAACAATTCATTTCTCAACAACAAATTATGAATCATGCAAACCCGAGCCATGTATCATCATCAACAATATGACTAAACAACAACAACAACCATTAATCATGAAACATATCACAATTCATCAACAACCATGCATAATTCACCAATTGAGCATAATTTACAAACTACTCATTTTCATTCATCATGAACTTGCAATTTCATCATTAACAATTCATTTAACATCAAATTAACATATTCAAACATATCTCTACCACATAAGTACGAATTTCAAAGATTGGGTTCATGATAATCACTTATTCCCATAATCAATTATGCATAGAACAAGAGAAAAAGAATTAACCAAATGATTATGATAAAAACTAACCCCCTTACCTTAATTATCTCCAACTATTAGCTCTAGCTTCACTTTTGCTCCTATGATTCTTCAAACCCTTGAATTCTTCAAGTTCCTCTTCTCTCTAACCCTTGTTCTTCTCTTCTCCCACTTTCTCTCTCTACCTCTCTCTAGAAAATATCTTATGAAATGAATGAAGTGATATTTTCCTAAGACAACTCCTTAGGTATGACCCTTAATGGACTTAACCTAGTTTCTAGTGGGCTTAACCTATTTCTATTCAAACCAAAATATTTCTACACTTCAAACGATATTTAACTAATAACGGTAAAATGTCACTAACGGTCACTAAACGGTAAAATCTCAATTTACTCTAGTAACTTAATGAAATAACTATTCTCACTAATCACTAAAAGTAATTCCCACCAAAAATTATAATTTTACCCGTTCTCACAAAATGACCAAAATACCCTTAAGTCTAAAATGACTAAAATAACCTTCTAACACGGAAACCCATGAAAATGCACCAAATGATGATTAATCACACCCAAACACATATAAACACATAATAAAAGTAATTAAAATAAATCTAGCTAAAAATCGGGCAGTTATAGAAAACTGCACTTCTGCCCGAGCCAACATTCATCGCTCGCTTCCCGAGGGATGATCCTCGCCATAACGAGTGATGAACTTCATCGCTCGCCTCGCAAGCAACTTCTTCTCGCCTCGCGAGTCATACCCTGCAGCTCGCCATAGCGAGCAGTTCACTCGCCATAGCGAGTGTGACCAGTGAGTCAACATGATTTTGTAGTTTTGACCCTTAAGTTGATCTTTAGATGATTCTGAGTGCCTGAACAAGTATAATAATGATTAGGCAAGTTTTTAGATTGAGATTGAACCTGGGAAAGTTTAAAAATGGATTTTTGAGTGAAAAATGTCAAACTCCCGAGAGCACCCTTTTTCAGTTCGCCATGGCGAGTAGTGAGTTCGCCATAGCGAGTGCCCATTTTCTGAACTCGCCATAGCGAGTAGAGGCCCTCGCCTCGCGTGTCCTTGTGAGACAGAATGCCTTGTTAGGTTAAATGTGACATTTGTCGCACGAGTTGATGTGAGTTGATCTTAGAGGTAAGAAACTAAGTTGTTTATCTTGCTATTGTTGTTTCAGTAAGCCTGAATATTATGATATGATGTTGTTTATAATGTGATATAATTGTATATACATTACTTGAATTATATATGAATGTTTGAGATGTTGATGACTTGCATTTGATATTGTTATATCATGCTGTTTTGCATACTGCCTATGTTGCTGTTTGTTTATTAGCTAAGCTGCATGAGTCGGTCTAAGATGAAAGAAGATGTTCCAAATTATTGGATTTATATAAGAGGTCGTTGTTTCTAAGATGTTATGAAATTTTTATGTTGGGAAAACGGGGTGTTACAATTGGTATCAGAGCAGGTCGGTCCGTCCGGCCAAGTAGTTGAGTTGCGTAGTGTCGTGTGACATTTGAAATACTGTCAATGTGTTGTCCTGATTGTTGTTTGTTGTGTCCTTGGTATGAACTGGTTGGAGTACAACCATGTTAATATTAATTGTTTTATTAAGTCGGTGTATTTCTCTTCTGCTGAAGAAGAATGTGGCGCAGAGTTCTTATCTACGAAGCAGCTGAAGCAATTAGAACGTGATGGAATCTTGATATTTTCTTTGATGGCATCCTTGTCTATTGAGAATCAAGCAGTGATTGATAAGTTACAGGTTGTATACGATTTTCCAGAAGTTTTTCCTGATGAAATTCCCGATGTGCCTCCAGAGAGAGAAGTTGAATTTTTGATTGATCTTGTTCCTGGAACGAAGTCAGTGTCTATGACACCTTATCGTATGTCAGCTTCTGAGTTAGCTGAGTTGAAGAAACAATTAGAGGATTTGCTTTAGAAAAAGTTTGTTAGAACAAGTGTTTCACCTTGGGGAGCGCCGGTTTTGTTAGTAAAGAAGAAAGATGGTAGCATGAGATTGTGCATTGATTATCGACAGTTGAACAAAGTAACGAGAAAGAATAGGTATCCACTTCCAAGAATAGATGACTTGATGGATCAGTTGGTGGGTGCACGTGTGTTCAGCAAGATACATTTGAGATCGGGTTATCACCAGATTAAAGTGAAAGATGAAGATATGCAGAAGACAGCTTTTAGAACGCGGTATGCACATTATGAGTATAAAGTTATGCCTTTCGGTGTTACAAATGCACCTAGTGTGTTTATGGAGCACATGAATCGCATTTTTCATGCATTTTTGGACCGTTTCGTGGTTGTTTTTATTGATGACATTTTAATTTACTCCAAGACTGAGGAAGAACATGCTGAGCATTTGAAGATGGTTTTGCAAGTGTTCAAAGAGAAGAAGCTTTATGCTAAATTATCTAAGTGTGAATTCTGGTTGAAAGAGGTGAGTTTTCTTGGACATGTTATTTATGGCAATGGTATTGAAAGAGAAGAAGCTTTATGCTAAATTATCTAAACTGCACTTCTGCCCGAGCCAACATTCATCGCTCGCCTCCCGAGTGATGATCCTCGCCATAGCGAGTGATGAACTTCATCGCTCGCCTCGCGAGCATCTTCTTCTCGCCTTGCGAGTCATACCCTGCAGCTCGCCATAGTGAGCAGTTTGAAGGTGAAAAACACAAGAAGGGGGGGGGGGTTGAATTGTGTTTTCTTTTTCTCTTAAAAAAAAATACTTCTTCTGATAAAACTTCAGAAGCACTTTGATTGCTTCTGATGAAATGATCAGAGTCAGATTGCAGCGGAAAAGAACAGAGCAGAGAAAAGAAAGATAAAGACACAAGCAGTTATCCTGGTTCCTTCCACAACACGGAAGTAGTCCAGTCCCCCTTGCACTTCCAAGGAGATTTCACTATAATCACAAAGATTACAACTGCTCAATACTTTCTAAGTATGAGACTTCACAAAAATGCTCAAGCACACACGCAAGAGTCTTCCAATGCTCAAGCACTAAGCAAGAGACTTCTAATGCTCAAGCACGCAGGCAAGAGACTTCTAATCAAACAAAAATACAGAGAATTGAGTTTGAATTGAACACTTGATATACAATCAGTGGTGTTCACAATACAATACAGAAAAGACTCTAGACTTTGAATTTCTAAGATGTATCAAATCAGTGCAGAAATTCAGTGTGCTTTGTAGAATCAAATTGACAGAGTTTTGGCGCTTTTGAACTTATGTATCTCTATCTACAATCTTCAAGTCTTCACTCCTTTATATAGAGGCGTGAAAGAGACGTTGAGATAATCAGCACGTCTAAAGAGTCGTTTGAAATCCTTTGATTATCCACCAGTGATCCTTTGCCTGATTTGGGTGTAGTCCTTTGAAGAATAAGCTTCAAATTCATTCCCATCTTGAGTGTACAAATTCTGCAGGCATGGCTGTTGTTTTGTCTTGTAGCGTAGACAGAAAACAGAGTAGTGGAGGTAGTGGTTGTACACTTGTACTTTGTCAACTCTATTAATGAGAGACAAGTGCTCAGTGCTATCCATATATCCGTTGATACCTCCCTTTCAATTCTTCGTTCTTCTTTGATAAGACTGAATTGAGAATCAGCTACTTTGAATCTTCAGTTTGATTAAAGGATCAAACGTAGCTTCTGGTGAAGATATTGCTTCTGATGAAAACTTTTGCTTCTGATGACCTTCTGCTTCTGATGACGTCATCTCTTCAGAAGCACTTCAGCTTCAGGAGCAGTTTTCTTCAGATGCTCAGAATTTCTTTTCCTTTCCATTGTTCTTCCAAGACCTATTGAAATAACTTGAGTAGCCTTTGGTCCTGTACACTTGAACAATTATTAGTAATAACCAATTGACAATTTTTAATACCTTGTTATCATCAAAACTTAATAAGGTTCATTGTGAAACACATTTTGTTTCAACAATCTCCCCCTTTTTGATGATGACAAACAATAGTATTTAAAATGTTAAATTGTTGTTGATCTAATTAATAAGTTGACCACTGGGATAGAGGTTTGTAAGCTCCCCCTGAGTCTAATAGATCTTTAAGGTGAGGTTTGTAAGCTCCCCCTAAGTTCTATTCTTATTAATTAAATTTCAATAAAATACTCATAAAAATCAAATCAGAAGTATTTAAAAGAAATTTAGAAGTGGTTATAGTGGGGCTCAGTGCCTTAAAAATACTATACATTTACTCCCCCTTTTGTCATCAACAAAAAGAATAGAAACAAAAGAAAGAGTATCAGAGCAAAACAAAACAAAAGAATAAACATATAACCTTTAAAAAATAGTATTTCAGAGCAAGCAGCATTAAAAACAGTAAATATCATCAGAGTTAAAGCTTGTAAAACATATTGAAGGTGAAAAAGCACAAGATCCAGAAACAATGATAATATATATATAGAAAAGTTGAGATACAAATGCAGTGCAACTAAAGTACTTAGAACAAGAATTAAAACAAGCAAAAAAAAAAAAAAAAAAAGGTGTGCAACTAAGGTTGGGTTTGCTTGTACATCTGTTCCAATAGATACTTGATTTGCTCATCCTTCTTTTTGAGTAGCTCATCCTTTTCCCTCATTCTTCTTTTATACCCAGCATGAATTCTTGTTGCCCTTGTGATGTACTCTTCTTCTGGATAGAAAGGAGTGATGTCCAGCAGAGGCACGTAATTCAGCTCTTTCACTCTAGCTGCTTCATGCATATCATCCAACATCTTTTGCAGCATGGTAGAGTGAGATGAGACACACTTAGAACTTAGCTTATCCAGCAGGTCATCAAAACTCTTTTTCAGATCCATCCATTGATCAAGATAGTGAATAGGAGGTACAGGAACTGTTCTGCGAAGAATCAGTGTCTGAATCTCATCACTAAGCTTGATTAACTGTTCATCTATATACTCAGATTCAAGGATAGAGTCAGGGATGGTTGAAGGTTCAGATTGAGTTGTATGAGATGTGGAGGGTTGGTCAGAGGCTGTTTGTTGGTCAGAAGAAGTTAGGTCAATTATTGGTGGTTTTGGTTGATGTTCTGGTTCTGTTGATTGATGGTCAGAAGCAACTTGTTCAGAAGCATCTTGTTCAGGAACAGTTTGTTCAGGAACAGTTTGTTCAGGAACAGTTTGTTGGTTTTCTAACACAGTCTTTCCAGGGACTGTCTTAGAGGCCTTTGTAGGTGTAGGTTGCATTTCACCACCTAAGTGTTTTTCTAAATTGTGAATGGTTGAGGATTCTTGTTGTTGGGGGATTTCTGAAGTAGTTGCTTCTGAAACTACTTCAGAGGCTCTTTGTGGAGATTGATTAGGTTCTTGGTTGGGTTCAGGTTGTTGTACACTAACAGGTTCTGGAATATCTGGATATAGTGGATGAGTAGTAGGCAAATTGAATTTCTCACACAGTTTAATCCTATTTTTGGAAAATTCTATTTGAGTTCTCTCATAGTCAAGTGTTCCAAATTCTGTTAGTTTGGTAGGTTTGGTTTTTAGAAGCTTGTCTATGTGTTGGCTAAGGGGTTGGTCATCTGATTCTGTTGATGATGAAGAGGGTGAAGAGGGTAGAGATGGAATCTGAGTATAGATGTCAGGTTTGGATGAATTACCTGAAGATTGAGCTTCTGGATGAACTGCTTCTGGAGCTTTTGAAACTGGTTCTGATGAAGTTGCTCCTGAAGCTTGCTTATTCTTCAAGGCTTGAGAAAGCAGAGTTGCTCCATACTGAACAGTTTCTTGCTCTAACTCAGACGCTAAAGCAGCAATGTCAGGAGTAGGCACATACCCTGCAGCCTTGAGACGCTCATCCCTTTGCTTCTCATACATTTCCTTCATCCTTTTCTTTTCTGCTATCTTGGATGCAGAATACTCCCTAGCATATTGCTTTAATTCTTCAGTCATTTCAAAACTGGGCATGACTATAGGCTCAGAAGTTATTGTCCTTTTTGCCTTCTTGGGGCTTGAGTCTTCATCCCAGTTTTCTTCCAATTCTTCCAACATTTCTGCCCTTCGTCCTTTAGCTGTCTTCAGATTCCTTGAAGATCTCTTCCTTTTGATGGTCTTAAGAGCAGCTTCTCTTTTCTTTTTGGGACTTAGAGGCTCTTCAGAAGCAGCTTGCTCAGAACCTGTTTGTTCAGAAGCAGGCTGTTTTGCTGTTTCTTTAGCATTCCTTGTCCTTTTTGTGATAAGAGGGACATTATCCAAATCCTCCACTTCCTCAAGAATGGTGGATAGAGTTGATTTTTCCTTCTTGGCTTTCTGATGCTTCTGAGCACCCTTCTCAGTAGCATCTTCAGCAAGGTATTCTTCCTTGGTGATCTGCTTCTTCCTAGATTTTCTGCCTTTGGCCACAGGCAGATCACCACCATACATCTCTTCAGGGACATCTTTCAAGCTGATCTTCAGATTGTAGGTTTTGTAGAACTCCAAGATGTAGGCTCTCTGCACATCCAGGGGATCCTTCTTGCAGATGGGGATGTGATGAGTGACTAGATCAGATATTGCATCAGATTCATGCATATCAGAATCTAGTTTCTTGTGAGCATTTGCTGGAATCAATTTCATCTTCACAAGTGTTGATGCATTGATTATCTTCCCAGTTACTGCTCCAGCTTCTGGTTATCATAGATGCCCACATCCTTCAAGGCACTTAGAAGTCCTCCTTCTTGAAAGATTACAGAGAGTAGTCTTCCATAAGGAACAAACTTTCTGTTTTCCATTTGACTCTTCTTTAGTTCCTTGATCATGTATTTGAACATGTACTTTGGAACATTCATCGTTGTTTCCTGAGTGATGGTGTGATGCAGAAAGACTTTGTGACCAAGAGAGGGTTGATCACTTCCTCAACCTTTGGGAAAGATGTTTTCATTCTGGATCTTCAGCAACATTTTCTTCTCAATGCTCAAAGTGCTGTAAGGTTGAGCAACCTTAGACCCATAGATGGTCTCATTGACAATTTCCTTCCAAGAGCTGGTTCTTGGATTAGGAATTTCTTCTCCAAAGTATTTGCCAGAAGTATCCCTTCCCATGGCTTGAGCAATAATCTGCTCATTTATGGTTACAGGAATACCCATGACATTTGATCTAATCTCTGTGCCGGTGAAGGAGAGTAGACCCATTTCTTCTCTGGTTTTTCCCTTTAGAGTAGGATCAACCAGAATCAGTTGAGCTTCTTCCTGTCTAGCAGCTTTAATGTCAAAGACTGAAGCCCTTACCCAGAATTGTCTGACCAGAACTTCATAAGTTGGACCATTGAGAAGACTGAAGTAACCCATCATCTTCTGCTTCTTGTAGAATCTTACCAAGTCGCACCCATGGTGAGTTAGAGAAGCGAAATTCACTGGATTTTCCGCTTGAATGATTAACTCCCATTCCTCAATAGACATAGTTCTTCCTTTGATCTCATATGCTGGAGTATCTATATCCATATTTGATGAAGAACCACCAGCAGAACTTGAAGATGCCATAGATTTGAAGTAGTTTTAGGGTTCTAAGGTGTTTTGAGAGGATGAGTGAATGCGCTTACTTTCGCAGAGGGTTGAGAAGAAAATAGAAAGTGTTTGTTGTGAAGTGAGTAGTGTGTGAATTGACTTAGTGTTTTTTAATAAAACGTTTGCAATTCAGAAGGGACAAACAAACACAGCATTAATGACAAATTGGGGGCGCTTGTAAGTATGTTAAAAAGCGAATGAAACATCATTGCCCTTTTTGTTATACTCCAATACAAATAGACCACGTCAGAGACTCTTCAGAAAACTACCTTTTGGGTAATGGGACAGCTGTTACATAAAGTAACTACCAACGTTCCCACTAACCATGCTATTCAGAAGCAAAGAATAACACTTCTGAAGTTTTAGTGCTGACGTCATCTTCAGAAGCACATTTTCCTCAGAACCTCAGTTAAGAGCTTCTGATGAACCAAATGCTTCTGAATAAACTTCAGAACCAAACTTCTTATTCAGAGGCAAGCAATTTTTCAATCAGACACAAAATGCATGTTCAAATTTTTCTTAATAAAATCAAATCTTTCAACAGATAAAGGTTTTGTAAATATATCAGCCCATTGATGTTCAGTATCAATGAATTGTATATCTAAAATCCCTTTTTGAACATAGTCTCTGATAAAATGGTGTTTGATTTCAATATGCTTGGCTCTTGAATGTAGAATTGGATTCTTTGACAAACAAATAGCAGCAGTATTATCACAATAAATGGGAATACTGTTAGCATTAATCTGATAGTCTTCCAACTGATGTTTCATCCAAAGTAGTTGTGTGCAACAACTTGCAGCTGAAATGTATTCTGCTTCTGCTGTAGACATAGCAATAGTTGCTTGTCTTTTGCTTGCCCAGGATATCAGATTCTCTCCCAGGAATTGACAATTTCCACTGGTTGATTTTCTTTCAATCCTATCACCAGCATAATCAGCATCACAGAATCCAATCAACTTATAATCTAGGGATTTCCTATACAGGAGTCCAAGATTAGTTGTTCCTTTCAGATACCTGAAGATTCTCTTAACTGCAGTTAAATGAGATTCTCTAGGATCTGATTGAAATCTTGCACACAAGCATACACTGAATAAAATATCAGGTCTAGATGCAGTGAGGTATAACAGAGAACCAATCATACCTCTGTATAGCTTCTGGTCTACTACTGTTCCAGTATCTTCTTTGCTTAAGGTGCAGGTTGGATGCATTGGAGTGTTCATCACTTTACAATCTTCTAGCTTGAACTTCTTCAGAAGCTCCTTTGTATATTTTGTATGATGAACATATACTCCTTCTTTAGTTTGGTTGATTTGAATTCCAAGAAAGAATTTCAATTCTCCCATCATACTCATTTCAAATTCATCCTGCATTAACTTAGAAAATTCTTTGCAAAGAGATGCATTAGTAGAACCATATATTATATCATCAACATATATTTTCACAATCAAAATATCTTTCTTAAGAGTCCTTCTGAAGAGTGTTGTGTCAACTTGTCCTCTTTCAAAATCATTTTTAATTAAGACATTACTTAGTCTATCATACCAAGCTCTGGGAGCTTGTTTCAAGCCATATAGTGATTTCTTAAGTTTATAAACATGGTCAGGATGCTTAAGATCCTCAAACCCAGGAGGTTGTTTAACATACACTTCTTCTTCAATGACACCATTAAGAAATGCACTTTTGACATCCATTTGATATAATATTATGCCATGATTAATTGCGTAGGATAGAAGTAACCTGATTGCTTCCAATCTTGCAACTGGAGCAAATGTTTCAGTGTAATCAATGCCTTCTTGTTGACTGTAGCCTTGAGCAACAAGTCTGGCTTTGTTTCTGGTTACTTCTCCTTGTTCATTCAGCTTGTTTCTGAATACCCATTTTGTTCCAATAATGTTCTTCTGAAAGGGTTTGGGTACCAGATCCCACACATCATTCCTTTGAAATTGATTTAGCTCTTCTTGCATAGCTAATATTCATCCATCATCTGAGAGAGCTTCTTCAACAGTTTTAGGCTCAATTATTGAAAGCAGTCCTATTAATGACTCTTCTTGTCTAAAATGTGATCTTGTTCTTCTAGGACTATCTTTGCTTCCAATGATTAGCTCCTCAGGATGTGAAGATTTGTGCTTGAATTTAGGTTGAATAACCTGCTGAGTGTTATCTTGAAAGTCCTCAGAAGCACTTTCATTCTGTACTTTTGGGCTAGGTTCTGCTTCTGAATTAGACTCAGCTTCTGGAGTGATTTCAGCTTCTGGACTAGATTCAACTTCTGTATACTTTTCAGAATCAGAAGGTTGATCAGATTCTGATGCATCTTCAGAATCAGTTGTACCTGCATTACTTTCACTTTGCTCTGAAGTTTTACTTCCAGGCTCTCTATCATCAAATTTTACATGCATAGATTCTTCAACACATTGTGTTTCTGAATTATACACTCTGTATGCCTTTGACCTTTCAGAGTAACCTAAAAAGATTCCTCTTTGAGCCTTGGCATCAAATTTCTTCAGATAGTCTTTAGTGTTTAAGATGTAACAAGTACATCCAAACTGATGAAAGTAAGAGATATTGGGTCTTCTTCCTTTAAAGAGTTCATATGCTGTTTTCTCCAACATAGGTCTGATATAGATCCTATTTTGAATATAACATGAAGTATTGACTGCTTCTGCCCAAAAATGTTTAGCTAAGTTGTTTTCATGGATCATGGTTCTGGCCATTTCTTGTAAGGTTCTGTTCTTTCTCTCTACAACCCCATTTTGTTGTGGAGTTCTAGGAGAGGAAAACTCACGGAGAATCCCATGTTTTTCACAAAAAAGTTCAAATGGCTCATTTTCAAATTCTCCACCATGATCACTTCTGACTTTCAAAATTTTCAATTCTTTTTCAGATTGTATTTGAGTGCAGAAGCTGCTAAACACTTCACATGCATAGTCTTTACTTTTAATGAATTTTACCCAAGTCCATCTGCTGTAATCATCAACAATGACTAATCCATATTTACTTCCATATAAAGATGCAGTGTTAACTGGACCAAAAAGATCAATATGGAGTAATTCTAAGGGTCTGGAGGTTGATACAATGTCTTTAGATTTGAAAGAACTTTTCACAATTTTCCCTTTCTGACATGCACCACAAAGTGCATCTGAATGATAATCAATGTTAGGCAATCCTTTGACCAGTTGTAACTTGCTAATTTTAGAAATTAATCTCCAATTAGCATGTCCTAACCTTTTATGCCATACCCATTTTTTATCATTCATTGACAGAAGGCAAACTACCTTCTGATCAGCCAGATCAGAGAAATTTATTTTATAGACATTCTCAACTCTCTTTCCCTTGAATGTAATGGATTTGTCATCCTTGTTGACTAGTGTGCAGTTGGTCTTACTGAACGTTACATCATACCCATTGTCACAAAATTGACTAATGCTCAATAGGTTATGCTTCAGACCATCTACTAGCCACACATTATTAATTGAGATGGAGGAATTACCAATAGTACCTGTACCAATGATCTTTCCAGTTTGGTTGCCACCAAACTTCACTTCTCCTCCATCTTTCATTGTAAGGGTAAGGAACAAAGCTTTCTCTCCAGTCATGTGCCTTGAACATCCGCTGTCTAGGTACCATGACCTTTGTTTCTCTCTTGCCCTTAAGCACACCTGCATTTTTGGCCAATTCAGATTTAGGTACCCATATCTTCATGGGTCCTTTTGGGTTAGTTTTGGAGGTTTTACTTTTCCTCCCTTGTACCTTAGGGTGAATGTTGAGTGGCTTCTGATCATTCAATACTTTAGGTTTGACACCTTTTGGTATTGTTTTCTCAGAAGCAGTAGCTGCTTTGTTCTTCTGATCCTTTTGTTTTGGGATTTTAGATTCTGGTTTAATCAGATTCTGATGAACAGGTTCTGATCTTTTCAGAATTTTAATCTTTTGACTCTTAGGATCAGATTTTGTCATTACCTTGATCTTAAGGTTTTCTGGCTTTGATGTGATCTTAGCCTGTGAACCAGAAGCTTCAGGTTTTGACTGAACAGCAGTTATAGCATTTGTACCTTCAGGCACAAAGGTGGATTTCAATCCATCCTTGATACAATCACAGTAGCTCTTGAGACTGTATTCTTTGGATTTCTCCTCAGAATATCCAATCCCTTTGCCTTTGTTCTTGTATGTGCTGTAGATCATAGAAGCAACTTTGCTTCTGTCTATTCCAGCCATAATAAAATCATCCAAGGCAATCTCATGTTTATTGCCTGAACCTTTATCACATTTTTCTTGTAGCTTCTGACAAAGACTCTTGAGTCTATCTTCATATGTTGTTGATATGAGGTTAAACCCTTTGAGTTCTTCTTCAGAAGCTTTCAGTTCCAATAGAGTTGACTTTTGTTGTTTCATCAAATCAACATATTTTTCTTTTAAATCTGTCAACTCATTGGTTCTGTGTTCAAACAGTGATAAAAGTTCTTTTACAGAATCAACAAGTTCTTGTCTAGGGATTTTGGAATATACCTCATTTTCATCTTCTGAATCTGATTCAGCTTCTGATACTGCTTCTGATGATACTGTTGCCACTAACCCCACGGCTGCCTTAGCATCATCATCAGCTTCTTCTTTATCAGAACCAGATTCACTATCCAAATCTTCCCAGGTCGCCATCAAGCTCTTTTTGATTTGCTTTATGAATTTACTGGAGTTGAAGCTTGATTTCTTGGATTTGCCTTTAAACTTCTCCTTCTGAAGATCAGGGCAATCAGCAATGAAATGACCAGGCTTCTTACAATTGAAGCATCCCTTCTGATCTTCTTTCTTGGAGTTCTTGTAGCTACCTCTCTTGCTCAAAAATTTCTTCTGCACTACTACAGAATGGAGTTTTTACATCAGTTGGAAATGAGTTTTCACATCAGCTTACCACCGATGTAAGGTGTCATGATGTGGTAAGTCCACACCCTTTCACATCAGGTTGCGGCTGATATGAAATATTGAATTTCTACATCAGTTCCGCTTCCACTGTTGTAATAGATCCACTTTGAAATTTACCACTGAAGTTAAATATGTATATTTCACATCAGTTTTCAAAATCACTGTAGTGAAACAAATATTTTTTTTTTTTTTTTGGTGTAAATATTTCTATTAAATGGCTTATCAATTAAGCTTGACACCTGCTCTTTATTTTTTTTTAGTAACAAAATGAAAACAAATTATGGATAATTTTTATGCAAAAAAAAAAGTTATATTATATAATTGGATATTACATAATCAATCCTCTATTTTCCACGCCAATATTCCAATCTATAAAAGAGGGATATGAATACAATATAGCTAGAAATAATCCAATAAAACAACTTTAGGCAGAAATTTCAAATAAAAAAAAAAATCCACAGCAAAATCATCATTGTAAATATGCTAAGCTTCAGCTGCAAAAAGCATCTCATTTCATCTCAGACGTAAGCACCGACAATGTCTCATCTCAGCCACATCATAATCAATTTTCATCTACAAAAAACAAAATCAATTGAAAAAGTTATCTCAACTGCATAAACGCACTTGACACACCAAAACCACCACACATTAAGACAGATACAAGTCCGTTCAAAACATACCATGTAAATCCTACGTGTTATACAAGTCAAGAAAACAAGTTGCCCATTGGTTTCGCAAATCATATAAGTCATCTTCAGTTAATGCCGTTGGATCATTGAATACCTACAATGTGTAGGTTAATATAAGTAATTAATATTAATAAGGATATGTTTATATTTGGCAATACATATAGTATAAACATGTTATCATAAAATTAAAATACCTCCATCCAAGACTTAGTAATATTAGCAGAGATGATATCTAGCATATTCTTCATCACATAGTATCCACAATCATTGCCATTAGGTTGCTTTCTTGGCTACAAATGAATGGCCATTTTTATATAGTGATTAGTTCATATAATAAAAAAAAAAACATTTATTAACGTAAAAAAATGACAAAATCTACACCATACTTACTTTGGGACGAAACCATTTAGCCTTCTTTCTATTGCCCTGACAAAGTTGATGAACCTCTAAAGCTCTGTGTCAACCAAATTAAAAAAATCATCAAAGTTATACATTTTAGTGTTGTAGGAAGTAATATATCAAATACAACGTAAAATATACCCTTACTTTGAAACAATCTTAATCATTCCTTCATTAAGATCTCGGTGCATTGAACAAAGGACAACTAAACTATTGTCCTTGGGACAAATAATTATTAACTGCCAGTGTCCTTCCTTCCATCTCTAAGAAATAGTATTATTATAACAACCGGTGAGTGATTAGATTAAAGTGTGTTTCTAACATTATTCATCAAATCACACATGAATTCAATGACAAAATCAGAATAACTGGAAAAGGGATTAGGGATTAGGGTAAACCATCTAAATCCATTGATTGACAAGGGCACACATGAATTTAATGACAAAATCAGAATAACTGGAAAAGGGATTAGGGATTAGGGTGAACCATCTAAATCCATTGATTGAAAAGGGGTTTCACAACAAAATCATAATAATTATTGGATTTCTAACCACAATGAAAAACAAAAACGAAAATTGAATTACAAAACCCTAACCGTAACCCAATTTGAGAGAGAGAGAGAGAGAGAGAGAACTCACCGGAGGAAAAGATTAATTAGGAGTTATAAAGAAAGAACCCAGCTAACCATAAAACATTGAAGGAAGAACACAGCTCTTCAAACTAATTGCGCATAATAAGTTTTTTATTTGGCTAAAAGAGTACAAAACTGTACACACTAAGACAGAGCAGCAAAAGATGGTACTATATAACTTAGATTCAAAATGTTAATCTCATCACTTTGCACAATGATGCTAAGATAAGATTGACAAAGAAATCCATATAAGTTATCTTAGATACCCAATCAAACAACTTCAAAAAATTACCATTCAAAATCTCAGCACTAGTAAAATGATTTCTCTCTGACAAGCCAAAAGAATTTGCCTATGTTTGTTTATATGAACATTTTTCTTAATTAGACATTTGCTGATGTCTAGGTCTCATTTAGTGTCTTTTCCCTTTTGATTATTTGAACAAAACCACTTCTAGTTAAATCATGACTAGTAAATAAAACAGGCGTGTTCATACCTAACACACTATCAATGTAAGTAACCCCAAAATGACTCCTACTTTATCTAACTTAAAAGATGTACTATTAATCACCACAAAGCATTGCCATGAACAGTACTACCACCCATGAAGTGCAGCAATGAGTAAAGTGGGTTTGGCTCCATAGAGTAAAGTGCAACCAAACAAATCAAAAGAGAGATAGAGCAGGTTGTGTAACAAATTTAGAAGGAAAGAAGGATAAGGAATCTTGACAACCTGTAACATCTATCAAGCACATAAGGTCCACCATACACTAAGAAGTAAAAGCCACATTTTTGTCACTTTTTTTGTTTGAGGGACACATTTTTTGTCACTTAACTATTCAGTTTATGGAGCTGAATTAAAGGGATTAACTTAAGATATTGCAGGTAAATTTATTCAGTGTTTTTATCTGCTCTTTGTTAAACTATGAAATCAATAATATCTCCAGAACTTACTCTAAACTCAATTAAACACAGATTCATGATCTAGTAAACACATAATTATAAATAAAGCATCACGATTTTGAAAAGGGTTAGGGTTTCACGATTTCTTTTTAACAGCAAAGAGGTTAGGTTTTCACAATTGAAAAATCACCGGAGGGAGAGAGGGAGGGAGAGAGAGAACTCACCGGAGAGAGAGGATGAGCAGCGACGGTGAGAGGTTCTGATTGAGCAGCAACGGTGAGCTTGAGCAGCGACGGTGAGAGAGAGAACTCACCGGAGAGAAAGCTTGAGCAGCAACGGTGAGAGAGAAAACTCACCGGAGGGAGAGAGAGATTGAGCAGCGACGGTGAGAGGTTCGGTTGCTTTTTGATTGAGAGTGAAAATTTGTTTTTTTGACTGTGAGCTTGGAAAACTTGTTTTACGATTAAGTGGATGTGTTTCACGATAGAGGGAGGAAGAGATAAGGTCAAAGTGAAAATTTGTTTTCACTTCAGGCAGTTTTTCACCACTGATGTAAAAAAATATTAGCTCAAATTTCGCTCAAATTGCGAAAATGCCACCGCGTGTTTTTCCCCTCATTTCAATCATTCACTGATGTAAATGTTATATGCTATTAGGAATTCCCCTCATGTGCTTATGTCAACTGATGTAAAAACTCACAGTGTGTATCTTTCCCTTCAGATATTTTCCGTGCTGATGTGAAAACTAAACCCCCCTTGATGTTAAATGTATATTTTGTAGTAGTGCTGCTTCCTTGCCAGATACTCAAGCTTGTTGGACAGCATAGCCATTTTTACAGATTGATCTTCATCAGAATCTCCATCAGGTGATTCTTCTTCAGATTCACTGGCTTTGTAGGCTTTGGAAGATTTTGAGGTCTTTCCTTTAGATGGTAAAGCAATGGATTTACTCTTCTTAGAGGTTTCATGCTCATTTAAACTCATTTCATGCACTTTGAGTGAGCTAACAAGATCTTCAACACTTAAAGTATTTAGATCCTTAGCTTCCTCAATAGCAGTTACTTTGGGTCTCCATCTTGAAGGTAAGCTTCTCAAAATCTTACTAACATGATCAGAAGCAACATAGCTTTTCTTCAGTATTTGCAATCCAGAAACTAAAGTTTGAAATCTTGAGTACATTTCTTCTATACTCTCATCATCCTTCATTCTGAAAAGTTCATACTGATGAACTAGCATCAAAGCTTTAGCCTCTTTTACTTTCTTGCTGCCTTCAAAGTTTGCACATAGAGAAGCAAACATAGCCTTCGCAGTAGATTTGTCACTCATTTTCATGTATTCGGTGCGAGGTATAGAAGCCACAATGATTCCTCTTATCTTGTGGTGTTTCTTATAAAGCTTCTTCTGAGCAGGAGTATGTATTCTTCTGTCTATAGCAGCTCCTTCTTCATCCAAATCCAGATCATCAACTCCATCTTCCAGTATGTCCCATAACTCTTCATCCAATCCCATGATAAAGCTGTACATATTAGTTTTCCACCATGAAAACTCTTCTGGATCTCCATTAAACTTTGGAGCTTTTCCAGAGTCTGTTTTCTTGTCAGCAGTATCATAGTCATGCTTGACACTTGTGTATTTTGTTGTAACTGATTCCTCATCTCCAGACATGTTTTTCTAATAGATCTTGAACTGTAACACGGTTAAGTGCTGTGATAACAGAGCAGGCTCTGATACCAATTGAAGGTGAAAAACACAAGAAGGGGGGGGTTGAATTGTGTTTTCTTTTTCTCTTAAAAAAAAATACTTCTTCTGATAAAACTTCAGAAGCACTTTGATTGCTTCTGATGAAATGATCAGAGTCAGATTGCAGCGGAAAAGAACAGAGCAGAGAAAAGAAAGATAAAGACACAAGCAGTTATCCTGGTTCCTTCCACAACACGGAAGTAGTCCAGTCCCCCTTGCACTTCCAAGGAGATTTCACTATAATCACAAAGATTACAACTGCTCAATACTTTCTAAGTATGAGACTTCACAAAAATGCTCAAGCACACACGCAAGAGTCTTCCAATGCTCAAGCACTAAGCAAGAGACTTCTAATGCTCAAGCACGCAGGCAAGAGACTTCTAATCAAACAAAAATACAGAGAATTGAGTTTGAATTGAACACTTGATATACAATCAGTGGTGTTCACAATACAATACAGAAAAGACTCTAGACTTTGAATTTCTAAGATGTATCAAATCAGTGCAGAAATTCAGTGTGCTTTGTAGAATCAAATTGACAGAGTTTTGGCGCTTTTGAACTTATGTATCTCTATCTACAATCTTCAAGTCTTCACTCCTTTATATAGAGGCGTGAAAGAGACGTTGAGATAATCAGCACGTCTAAAGAGTCGTTTGAAATCCTTTGATTATCCACCAGTGATCCTTTGCCTGATTTGGGTGTAGTCCTTTGAAGAATAAGCTTCAAATTCATTCCCATCTTGAGTGTACAAATTCTGCAGGCATGGCTGTTGTTTTGTCTTGTAGCGTAGACAGAAAACAGAGTAGTGGAGGTAGTGGTTGTACACTTGTACTTTGTCAACTCTATTAATGAGAGACAAGTGCTCAGTGCTATCCATATATCCGTTGATACCTCCCTTTCAATTCTTCGTTCTTCTTTGATAAGACTGAATTGAGAATCAGCTACTTTGAATCTTCAGTTTGATTAAAGGATCAAACGTAGCTTCTGGTGAAGATATTGCTTCTGATGAAAACTTTTGCTTCTGATGACCTTCTGCTTCTGATGACGTCATCTCTTCAGAAGCACTTCAGCTTCAGGAGCAGTTTTCTTCAGATGCTCAGAATTTCTTTTCCTTTCCATTGTTCTTCCAAGACCTATTGAAATAACTTGAGTAGCCTTTGGTCCTGTACACTTGAACAATTATTAGTAATAACCAATTGACAATTTTTAATACCTTGTTATCATCAAAACTTAATAAGGTTCATTGTGAAACACATTTTGTTCCAACACAGTTCACTCGCCATTGCGAGTGTGACCAGTGAGTCAACATGATTTTGTAGTTTTGACCCTTAAGTTGATCTTTAGATGATTATGAGTGCCTGAACAAGTATAATAATGATTAGGAAAGTTTTTAGATTGAGATTGAACCTGGGAAAGTTTAAAAATGGATTTTTGAGTGAAAAATGTCAAACTCCTGAGAGCACCCTTTTTCAGTTCGCCATAGCGAGTAGAGGCCCCCGCCTCGCGAGTCCTTGTGAGACAAAATGCCTTGTTAGGTTAAATGTGACCTTTGTCGCACGAGTTGATGTGAGTTGATCTTAGATGTAAGAAACTAAGTTGTTTATCTTGTTGTTGTTTCAGTAAGCCTGAATATTATGATTTGATGTTGTTTATAATGTGATATAATTGTATATACATTACATGAATTATATATGAATGTTTGAGATGTTGATGACTTGCATTTGATATTGTTATATCATGCTGTTTTGTATACTGCCTATGTTGCTGTTTGTTTATTAACTAAGTTGCATGAGTCGGTCTAAGATGAAGGAAGATGTTCCAAATTATTGGATTTATATAAGAGGCCATTGTTTCTAAGATGTTGAGTTGTTGAGTCCATGCATTCGCATTCATTGTTGGGGGCTTGATGCCCTGGAGCCTTTGCTCACCACGTTGGGGGCTTGATGCCCTGGAGCTTTAGCTCAACTAAGTTGGGGGCTTGATGCCCTCGAAGTATATTAATACTTATTACGTTCAGGGCTTGATGCCCTGGATTGGTACCACATGCACATAAGAGGTTTAAGTTGCATAGTCGAGTTGGAGTCGCATTGTCGAGTCAAAGTTGGTAAGTTGCCAAGATGTTAAGTTGTGATTCTTTATATGAACTGTTAATGAAGTGATATATGATATATTATTATCTATGATGATATTACGATGTTTTCACGTTGTTAAATATAATTGTTGAATTATATGTTTAATATTATTGTTTTGTGAAATCTCACCCCTTCTGCTTGGAAATGTTACTCTTCGTATGAGTAACTTGCAGGTGATCGAGAGTAGGTTGCTGTGTTTGCTGTCGTGAGTGGCTATCCCTCACTGAGTCGTTTAGGTGCTCCAATACGTAACGGGATGTGATCTTTTGTGGCTATTTTCTATTCCTTACGTATTTGAATTATGATGTTAATTGATTAAGTTGTTTAACTGAATTTATGAGATGTTTTGATGAGGCCTACGTGCCAAGACTTATTTATGTTGATGAATTAAATCCGTTGCGAAGTTTTGAACTAATATGTTGAAGGATAAATTGTTATTTATCTCATTTATGATTTTAAAAAGTGTAGCATTCCGTTTATGTGTTGATTACTCTGATAAATGTTATGAAATTTTTATGTTGGAAAAACGGGGTGTTACACCCCCCATTCATAATAACTTCCTGGAATAAGTTTTAAGTTCTGCATGATTATTGGAAAGAGTGAATTTCGTGTTTGTGATTGTGATTTATGGAGATGCAATTTCACAAAGGTGGGGTCGGAAATTAGGGTTTTCCAACACTTACTTACAGACCTGAATCGAATAAGAGATCTAACAGGAAGAAACGAAAGTACCTCGAGGATCAGATCGTTAGAGAGGATCGAGGGGACTGCCGGCGACAGATTCATTGTGATGGCGACAGCCACGTTGGTTTGTTAATGGAGACGGCGGCGATGGTGTTGCGTAATCAATGGTGATAGTGAGAAGAGAAGTGAGACTGTGAGAGTAAGGGCGTGTTTGTCGTGAATGTGTAAAGTACTTACGATGGTGTAACTGTTAGACAACATGATATCCCTCCCCCTTTAAATTAGTCTTTTTTTTGTTTTTTGTTTTGTTTTGGTATAGATGAAATGGCAAAGCCATTATAAACTCATAAACAAGTGGAGGTACCGGAGTTCGAACCCCGATCATAGCATCCAGCCTAACAATTTCGACATTTTGTCAGTTGAGCTAGGATTTCTGCATAAATTAGTCTTTTAATACATAAAATAAACAAACAATAGATAACTATAACACAATTAATTAATGAAGTATTATAATATCTGATATTATTTTTCCTTTTTTTAAGAAAATGTCAGATACGGTGTATTATTATTTCTTATTTTAAAAAAAAAAAAAATACGGTGTATTATTTTTCCTTAAACAAAGACTATTAAATTTAAGTAAACTATTAAATTGGTTCCTGTGTCTTTGTATCAAATTTTCAATTACCATAAGATATGCTCATCTAAAATGTGGAGATCAACATTCTATTATGTCTACATTATGAATATATAAACTATCTTTAACACAATGAAAAGAGTGATCCTCATTTGGAGAAAAAAGCAATTGCACTTTCTAATAGACAATTATAATCTAAAGACATTGATTGGCCTTTGTCTAGTTATAAAGAAAGTATTATCACAATCAACAATATCTTTAAACCTTGTGATTAATAAAACTTTTAATTTCTCTTTCAAACTTTTGATAGTATGCTAGACTTGGCTATTCAAATCTTGCAGTTGCCTACTGAATAATGATGTTCAAGTTTTTATAATTTCTAACATGTAACTTTTCAATAGACCCATAAGTGCATCTATCTTGTGCAGATTCAGTTAAGGAAGTAACATTGTCATTTGGTAAGCTCTCTAGCCAGTTTTTTCTAATAGTAGCATTCATAATTGAGACGATGAATTTCAACAATGCATTAAGATCGAGTCACAATATTAATTTTGCTCCAAGTATCGATGTGATGTATGTATGCCTGGTAAAACCGAAGCCTGCCTGTCATAGTAAAAAGTGACAGATCTACCTGTCTCTGGAGGAACAAAGATTTGGCATTGTATCCAACAACGTGAGATCTCAAATCAAATATTCAAGGTTGAATAGAGTGCAGCATTACCAAGTGTTAAAAGATTCAAAACAGAATCAGATAAGGTAACTTAACCAATTATTTAGACGGAATCGGATAAGGAAAACTTAATGAAAAGCTAACTTAACCAATCATCCAAATTATCAGTAAAGTAGCATCAAGCCACTCTTCGACAGTAAACTCATCTAGACATTAATTTTAACCCTCAACTACTAAATTCACACAAACAAAATTAGAAGATTAAGACAAACACAAAAGGTGGAAATTGATAACCAAAATTTATATAAATCGTGTCAGCAAACTGTTCAATAATCCATAATGATATTATAACAAAAAAAAAAAGTCTCAATAAGGAAAATCACATGACAAAATCAAGGTTATCCCACACAATAATAATGTTGTTCTTCATAAAAGAGATATAAACAAAAGAGAGACACTAATTGGTTTCATCTTCAAAATCGTCACTTGAAATCTCATTCAAATCAAAATTCATAGAAACTCTTGACCCTAATTCGGTTTCACCTTCGCTAATCTTTTTCTTGCCTTCAATATCATGGTTAGAGTCTACAGGTTCCTTGCAATCTTGCGATTTTTGTAAAATCTTGTCTTTAGGAATCTTCAACCTCAACACCAAGTTCTTTTCGTTGCGGCAAACACACTGATAGGATCTAATATGTACACATAGGCCCACTTAGAGGGAGAGTTAGTTACATGAGAGAGAGAGAGAGAGAGAGAGAGAGAGAGAGAGAGTGAGTTGGTTATATAAAGGAATGAGAATAGAGAGTGAGGATTATCTGATCATTTTGTTCATCAGAACCTTAGGGTTTAGGCAGAGAGAGAAATGTCTCTTCTCTGAGGAGCTTTTGCTCTAGGGTTACAGAGATTATCTTCTGTAATACATCAATTTTCAATTCAATAGTACAATTGTTCCCTTTCTTTTAATTCGAGTTTCTATCACACACCTTGTTAGCAGCACACCTTGTTCCTTCATCTTCTCGCTACCATCCACCATATTGCTGGAAACCTTTTGCCTTTTACTGTGATGGTGATTTGCATCAAGATTGGTTGTCGATCCCTCATAACCCCCACGAGATATATACAACACTGTTTCTGCAGCAATATTAAGTTCTTCATCATTATCAATAAAATGTCTTCTCCTTGGACTCCGCTTTTTAGTCTTGTGACATATTGGTGGCAAGTACTTTGACAAGTCAGTAGCTGGTAGAAACTCAAGATGGCTCTGTCTCAAGGAAGATGGGGCAGTCGGTGGGTGGTTAATAACACCATTCTTCGAACCCTTTTGAGTATGCCATCTCATATGCCCGTTCAAAGCATTGTTGGACGAAAAAACCTTGTTACAAACATCACATGTATGGTTCTTCAGTTTCCAATCATCATGATTATGATTGTGAAGAGAAGAAGAAAAAACCCAAGTGATTTCTTATGAGATTTTCGCTCATTCTTCGAGCTCTCAAGCTTCTTTTTTCCCTTCGTTTTCGCATCCTCTATTTCCAACATAAGTGTTCAAATCTTTCCTTATCAAAAGTAAGTTCTGCATTGAAAGAATTGTTGAATCATATACAACAACTTGCGTGCAGTGCAGTGTACATGAGTCTTTACATTGTACAGTTGTGAACTAGAAAAGTATTAATTTATTAAAACAATTAGATACAACAAGTGATTAACACTTTTCTTGCTTCCAGCAATGTTCTTGTAGCATATACTTCTTGGGGAAACAGAAGACGACGATAGCTGAATTCAAAAGCTGAGCGAGGTTCGATAGATCATTTCTGAATGCCATCAATGTGGCTAGAACAGGCGCAAATAAATGCATAGTTATAGGAGAATAACGAAAACCAGACACAATCAAAAAATAGATAAAGCAGCAAGATTAGGTCATCTAGATTTAAGAAAACCATACTTTTATTGATTGTATTTTTTCCTGAATTTTTTCTAATTTTAGAATAACAAAATTAATACAAACTCTTTCTTCAATTATATTACGATTACAACTTTTGTAGAAAAAAGTTGTAAAATCTACATCCACTACTAGTACTCTTTCTACAAAGATCAGGTTTTGAAAACAAAAATTTATTAATAAATCAACATCTGCGTCAAAAGCTTATACTATGAACTCAGCATCTTGATGTCCAAAGGTTTTCAATCTTTGTCATGTTTCTTCTTTTGTCATGGGATTTTGAAGATGCAACTCTTACTTCAGCTTCATCATCGTAGCAACAAGAGTAATGCCATAAACCTTGACAACCTTGAATATGATACTGGAAGTTACTGAAATCCATCAATCAAGGCTTCTTTGAGATGGCATAAACATCATTCATATGGCCTAAAAGCAGCAATCTTCTTCCCATTTTTAATGAGTTGAATCTTGGTGCCCTTACGAATAGCAGAGTTAGGCTGCTTAGCCTTGATATCAACGATAGTGATATCAATTCTCATGATGGATGGTATTATCTCTAGTCTTTGATCTTCATGTTCAGACTTCACTTCTTTTGATGCGTAGACCCAACCGTCTTCTTCAAAAGTTGTGCTGTTCGTCTCATTTAGAGCTGTAGAGATTTTCAGCCATCTTCGCGTTGCAAACAGAATCCTGATATCACACTCATCCATAGTGGATATCTTGATTAGTTTAATTACTTGTTGTTTAATCTTCTGCCTTCAACCTAAGCAATCACAAACAAAACCAAGGTAGCAAAATATGACAGACATTGAGCCATTACTGGTCAAAATTCGCCCACCTCTGCAACAAACTTAACCAGCACAATACTCACATAAGTTGATACACCAAAGCCAAAAAAGATCCAAAGATGATAAAGCTTGGATAGAAGCGCAAATGAATTGAAGACTGAGATAATGAAGTAATACTACTAAAAAATCAGCCACCCCTAACATTTGAAGAAACCATTTCAACATTTTCCAATATCAAGATTACCCGATTATGCAATCTTTATTCCCAAACATTCCAGAGGGATTAAAGACCGTTGATTGTCTTTTGTCGGGATCCTATTTTGCATTAATCTCCACACGAAAACTGAAACTTTGAGAGGTATACCTATTTTCCATCAAACTCAAAGAGACTCGGATACCTATTCTTCAACGATCCACCATCTATCCAAAAAATAGTTTCTTCGCCACTTCCAATATTCCTCCTAATTTTGTCCGAAAACCAATTCGATTTAAATCCCCAAACACCCCTCTCAATATTTTATACATCGCTCCACCATGTCGAACAATGTCTCCCATCCCTATTTATTCTTCCATTTGTTTCACCATATTTACTGGATAAAACTTTAACCCACAAACTATTTTTTTTCTGTACGGATTCTCCACTCCCACTTACCTATTAAATCTAAATTGATCACCTTTAAATTTTTAATCCCCAACCCTCCCTCTTCTTTTTATCGACACACTTTATCCAAATGTACCCAATTATAATTTTCCTAGATTCTACTCCCCCTCCCCACAAGAAAATCTTAAATAAAGATTCAAGTTTAGAAATTATACCTACCGGAACCTTGAAGAAAGAAAGAAAGTAGACACCTGCAAGACCGACTTCAAGATGACAATTCTAACAGCGATAGAAAGATGTATATTATTCTACTTGGATAGGCCTAAATACTTGAAAGGTAGAGAGCCAACTTTGCAATTTAACACGGCCAGCTACCTCATCCATGCACGACTCTTGAATGTTAACCCCGACTAAGAGGCTTTTGTGAGAATTTACCTTCTGTCCAGAAATTAATTCAATCAAATGCATAATTTCCTTGATGGCTCGTACATTTTTCCAACTCTTTTTACACACAATCAAAGTGTCATCTGCATATTGGAGATGAAGCACTTTGATTCCGTCACATCCAATCCAACTGATACCCCTCAAATAAATCCAGATGCACAGATTTAGACAATATAACATTGAACCCTTCAGCTGCCAGTAAGAATAAGAACATAGACAATGGGTCGCCTTGCCTCAATCCTCTCCCAACACCAAATTCTTTGGTAGGGCTTCCATTCACTAACACTAACATAAAAGTCAATCGAAGGCATTTCGACATCCAGTTTCTCCATTTGACACAAAATCCCATCTTCTCCATCACAAAGTCAAGATAATTCCAATCCACTGAATCATAAGTTTTTTCAAAGTCAACTTTAAACAACAACGCTCATTTTTTCCTCCTTTTGGCGTCATCTACTAATTCATTTGCTATTAATATGCCATCCACCAATTGAAGACCCTCAAAAAATGCAATAACTGTTAATTTCTTCTTTACATAAATAAAAAATGTGATCGACATATTATACTTGATGGGGAGAGTGAATCATTAACAGATTCCATTACATTTGGTGAAACTTTTGTACTTTATGGTAAACCTTTTTTTTTTTTTTTCTTTCTTCAAACTTTAGTTTGAATTTCATTAGAAGACAAATCAATGGTGTGTCACTCATGATTTAGCTATAGCAACACAATTTATAGCTAGGCCTCATATTTTATCCATGCACCCTCTTGTATTGCTCACTTTATTATTAATAAAATGCAACAAGATCCTTGGGTCAAAAAAGGTTTCACCAAATTTTAGTTAACTTTTACTATAGTGTAAAAAGAATTGTGAACATTTAATTATTAATAATTTATCGGTGATTAAAGTGAGGAGCGTGTATGAAATTCTAGAACCAATTAAACAATCCTTTAGTACAAATAATTTCATAAGCTTTATGCTTGACACCTGAATATTCATTTTTTGTTCACCATAAAGCACTGATATATAAGATAGCAAACATCTAATTCTTTTTCCTAAAACAATCTTACAGAAAATAATTCAATTATGAAGCAAAAGAAAAAATGATGTAGGATGATCTCCTTATTATTTTATTATTTCGGTCCAATTTATTTATTTGTTTTGTTTTTCAGTTTGGATTTTCGGCCTATTAGGGTTTTGTTATTTATTTCCCTATTTAAGGTTAACAGTTGTAGCTTAAGAGACAAATTTTACTCACTTAATAATAGTTTAGAAAGTTTTCTCAATTTTTTGTGGATTCCGAAACCCTATTTTCACAAGTTGTCGCCTACAAACTTATTTCTTTTCAATCTAAGTTTAGCGCTTATTAACCTACTCTTCCGACTGCGTCAACAAAGAAGATATATAATACCTCAGGCATTGCCTTGCTGCTTAATAATCTTACATGAACACAAGTAAACATTGAAAACAATACTGAATAATTATGCATGTCATCATGGACTCATGGTTACATCAAAATAAGTACTAAATTACGATTTCCCTTTTCCTTGGGAGGGAACCTAGTCCTAGATTAAGATCATGATACATCTGAACTAAAACTTCGAGTGCCTATGTAAATTATCAGATTTTATGCTACCTTTATGAACCATTTTCTTTCCTACATGATCAAATTTTAATTCGGGTCAACCGATCTTAAAAATGTCACAAGTTAACTACGACTAAAATATACTGAGCGTGAGTTAACTCCCGCTGAGTCAAGAATGAACAAATTTGAAAGAGAAAAGTAATTTTCCAATTAAAATGTCATACCAAATCGCCCCTGCCAACGAACTGAAGTAGATAAAATAGTCACAAGGAAGAGGGGGTTTGAATTGTGACCCTTTAAAAATTATCCTGGAACTTAAAAGTGATTCTCAAGTAGTTTACTTGGAATAGTTAAGTTAACTTTCTGACTTCAGAACGTTCTGAAGTTCATACACAAAAACAGTTTAATAAAGTGAATGTGCAAGTGCGTATTATGTATACTATAATTAAAGAGTGTAGAGATGAAGGAAAGAGAACACGGAGAATTATAGTGGTTCACCCAACGTGGGCTAGTCCACTCCTCACAATCTTGTGAGAGTTTCCACTATGGTGGTTGAGATAACCTCTCAAGTCCTGCACCTTACAATCTTTGTTCACCTGAACAATTACAACTCTGTATTCTCTAAGCCTCAGCAGGCTTGCACCTTGTTGCTAAGTTAACTACTTAGACTTTTACAACCTTTGCTCAAACTAACACTTTAGTACCCCTAAAGCTAGATGAGACTTTGTTACAATTTGTATGGAGGTTGAATGTTTGTGAATCAAACAAATGAGAAAGAAGAAGTTATCTTTAAGATAACAGAGAGTATTGATTTGCACTAAGTAAACGAAAGCCTTAGAGATTGATCAATTTCAGTTTGCAAGAGCTTCAAACAATCTTTGTTGTTTTCTTGTATGCTTTGCAATGGTGCAAGATTTGCTAAGGCCTTGATCTCTATTTATAGAGTCTTTGGGCTCATATAGCCGTTGTAGGGTGTCCAATGGTGTTATGCCATGTGTCCTGGGTTCCACAAGCTTTAACTTGAAATTCTGGGCAAACATTCTGATCTCTAATGAACATCAGAATGTTGTTGTGTTCATGATGATCTTCATCTGGGTTCATCATGATCTTCATCTGGGTTCATCATGTATGAATGAACACATGAATTTCTGGGTGTGTCATATGCTTTTCATATGAATTTATGGGCAACAATCAAGGTATGGGCTTTTCCACATACATCAGAATATTCCTTCCCCAGATTTGCCTTGGGACCGGTGCAGGAAAGATCTAGTGGGATTCTGTATCTTCATGCCCATGCTTTGAGGGATTTTGTGGTCCTTGTTGTTATACCCTGATTTTGGACCTAAAAATACTCGTTCAAATTTCTTTTTTAACACTGATATTTGTCAATTCTCTGTTATTTTACTACTCTCTTTTTAAACGTATTTTACTGCCTCTGTCTTTTCTGACATTACAAGTCATTTAAGAACTCTCTGAAACGTCGCATTACTTTTCTTGCATTTTATTTCAAAAATCATACAAAAGGGTATTTTGGTCATTTCCTGCAGTGGAACCCATTTTAGTCCCTGTGTTTGCCTCTGAGTCTTTTCAACCTGTCTGTGCGAATTATTGTTGAGTCTTTGTTTAAAAATCATTTCAAAAATTGCATCTGAGTCAGTTTGAGTCAGTTTAGTCCCTAGGGGCATTTTGGTCTTTTCCTGTCAAAATTTCGGCAGAGAGGTATTTTAAAATACCTCATTTTTGTAGCTGGTTCATTTTAGTCCTTTTGTTGATTTTATTTTTGGTTTCACTTTACGTTTTGTCCAATTTACCAATTTTAGTCCAATTTTATTTTTTATTGCATTTTAGTCCCTGAAACAGTTTCTAAAATTGCATTTTAGTCCAATACTTTTCCAAATTGCATTTTTAAGTTTTTTTTTTCATAATTGCAGATTAGTCCTTTTAATTTTTCTTTTTTGCAGCAATGTCCATAAGTCCAATTACAGGTGTTCCGTCCTCACTGGTCCAAGAACCCAAGTGGCAGGTTATAAATAGCCAAGTGTCAGAGAGATCCATTAATCACACGCCACATCACAAACAGAAATCACAATCTCTCTCCTTTCAGTTACAGATCAAAACAGAAAGTTCTCCAAGAACAATCAAGAACAATCACAAACCCTAAGTCACCAGAATCACTGAATCATCAACAAATTCATCAAATTCTCTGCAATTCTCAGAGATTCAATACTGAATCTTCATCATTGAATCGACTTCTTCACAATACGAGTGCGAATCCATCACTGTTAGTGACGGACTCAAGCACGATCACGAAGAAGACAGTGAGAAGAAGAGGGAAAGAAAACAAAGAAGATTGAACCGGTGAAGAAGAAGATAAAGATCTGAATCAGTTTCGAAGCAAGAAATCTCATCGGAAACGATTCAAGTTCTTCCTCAAAGATCTCCGTTTGAATCTCCGACTAAACCAAAGGTAAAACATGTAAACTTCATCTTTCTTTCTCGAAAAGCATCAACGCAAGTGAATCGTTACAGATCGAGAAAGATAAAAAGGATTTGAGTCAAGAAAGTTTCAAACCTAAAAAAAAAATTTCAAAACCGTAACACAAACTTCAGATCTACAACGATTCAAACCTTGCATGTAAAATCTAGTGCCATATTCGTGTTCAAGACAAAAAAGGATTTCCAAATATGTAAAAAAATTTGAAAACGGAGAAGCTTGCTCAACTCCGGCGGCGGCGCCGCCACCCTTGGGCGGCCGGCCACCACGCCGGAGAAGCAAGGTTCACCGGAGAAGATGAAGTTCATCTTCATTTTCCAGGAACCGGCGAGGGAGGAGAAGAGAGAAGTGGGAGCTTCTCTCATTAGGATGAGAGAAGAGAGAGAAAGAACTTGAAAAAATGAAAAAAACCGGTGCACACATGTATATATAAGCCAGTGAACCGGACCGGTCCAATCCCCTTCATTCCTGGCCGTTGGATCTAGGGTTTCCTTCCCTGGATCAATCCAACGCTCCCTGTGAATCCGGATCCTTTGGTTTTGGTTTGGGCTTTGCTCTTTTCGTTTTTGCTATTTTCCTGCTATCTGCACCCTGCTTTTTTGCTAATTGAACCTCTGCGTGCTCAATCTTTTCTCTAAAAATTCCTAAAAAAATTGTTATATGTTTCTTAATACATTTTAATACTTTTGTGATATTTTTCAATGGTTTAAAAAATGATAAAAATGTGTGTGTTGTTTTTCTTGATTAATTTTGTGTTTGATCTAAGTTTGTGTATTTTTGTGGTATATTTTCTCATAAAATGTTGGCATGTGATGTGGATGATTGGTGTGTAATTTCATGGTGAATATGTTGCTGATCATATGTATGTCTTGCTGATTGTGGATGTAGATTTTCATTTCTTTCTTGTTTTGCAAGTAATGTGTGTTTTTATCAAGAAATAAAGTGCAAAATATCTTTAAAAATGTGTCATGATTCTTGGCTTGAATGTGTCCTATTTGTTCCCACATTATAGCTCAAAATCAAACCCCTTTAACATTGCTATAATGAGGGGATTATATGTCATGTGCATGTCTAAGTGTCATAACCAATTTTAGGTATATTTTGCCATTTTATTTCATTTCATTACTTTTTTTTTTCTCTTGCTATTCTATTCAATTTTGTCTACCTTTTTTTATGCCTTATGATACTAACCATTTCATCTCACATTTCATTCATCCCATAGTTTAGGCATCATTTTTTTTTATTATTATTCATTTCTATATCAAATGGGTTTGTAATAATCTTAGGTAGATTAGCTTTCTTTTAGTTACTCGCAAGACCATAGCATGTAAACTAGGGCAAAGTGTAAAGGACAGTGGACTCTAATGATGTACACCGACACAAGCACCGACACGCACACACGTTGCATGTTTACCGTTTAGATGTATGCTTAGGAAACGCGATTTTTAGACAAATGCCAATTTTCAAAAAAATAATAAACCAATTCCATCACTCAAATTTTTCCAAACAAACCTTGGAGTCAAAACTCCATTGAATTTTTTCCTTTATTTTCTTAAACAAATCCAAATGAATCCTAATTCCTACTTAGACTTTTTTAACAACAATTGAACCAACCATTCACTATTTTTCTCTCTTATGCCTTTAAGGCCTCTTTCTCTTCTTCAAAACCATTTTCCAACAAAAACTAAAATCAACCAAACACACAAAAAACATTTTTTGAAAGAGAACTACATGGAGTTTGATCCCTTAAATGGGTATGTAGGCATGAGGTCAAAACCTCTCCAAGTCCACTAAAATAAAACCTCAAACACTTTCTCCCCCCATTCTTAACATAAATAAATTTCCTTTTTCATAAATAGCATTAAAAATAAAGCGTAGACATAAACTAAGAAAACGGCTCCTATAGAGTACTATAGTCACCGCGGGTGCCTAACACCTTCCCGTAGTGAAAACGACCCCCGAACTTAGAATCTAAGGGTTTTATCTCAATTTTGCCCTTCCCAAGAAAAAATAAAGAATATCAAAGATTGAAAGGTTCAAGCCTAATTAATGACTTGACACCCGAAAATCGCGATAACAGAAATGGCGACTTCACTAGGGACTTTTTTAAGCGGGTCACGCCTAGTTTTCCTTAGTTTATATTTACACTTTGTTTTATTGCTTACATATGTGAATACTTGTTTATCTTCATTTGACGTGTGGGGTGAGAATATCAAAAGTCCTATACCCGGGCTGAGTGAACTTATGAATAGGTAGAGATATAATCGACAATTCAATCCGAGGGTTGCCTCGTGTATTGGGTTATGCGATCAATCTCACATAGCTGAGGCATTTTGGAAGTAATATTGTCGGCGTGTGTTGTCATGCTTAGGCACTTTGCTTTCAATTGTTCGACGATGCTATGGACCGTAGTTACCAAACCCATCCCTGGCCTTTTTTAGGACGTAGTGCGGTGGCTAAACCGAGTGTTGTCTCGAGTTTTAGTCGTCACGCGATACTACACTCAAGCTAGACCTTCTTGCGAATAAACATGGAACGGACGTTGTCCCGTGCTACCATGATATACGTAAGAGAGGTTGCAGTTTGGGAACTTGATTAGAACCTTGGTTACTATTATCCTAAGCCCTAGTTTACCGGGAACCGTGTCCGCCCGTGGCTCCTCGACTTTAATCTCAACCCTCCATGTTTTCTCTGTAATTGAAAAAAAACAATCATGCATACATGCATTCATGCATAAATTTTTTTCTCATGCATTCATCGAAGGATTAGACAAATTAAAAACTTTGTAAACATTACAGGTATGAAGAAGACTAAATCCTACAAGTTCAAGGAGGTTGATTTGGTTAGTTTGAGAGAATTGGCACTCAAGGTTAAGAACCAAACAGGTTTCCGACTCCGGTATGGTGGTTTGCTTACTATTCTCCGGACTAATGTGGAAGAGAAGCTCGTGCACACTCTAGTGCAATTTTATGACCCGAGTTTCCGTTGCTTCACTTTCCCGGATTTCCAGTTGGTCCCTACTCTTGAGGCCTATTCCCACTTATTGGATTCACCTATAGCCGAGAAGACGCCTTTCACCGGTCCCGGGACTTCTGTTACTCCTCTGGTTATTGCTAAGGATCTCTATCTCAAGACTTCCGATGTCTCCAAGCATCTTACTACTAAGTCTCACATCCGAGGGTTCACTTCAAAGTATCTACTTGAACAGGCTAATCTCAAAACTACTTGTCAGGACACGCTCGAGGTTATTCTTGCATTGCTTATCTATGGGCTCATTCTCTTTCCGAGTCTCGACAACTTTGTGGATATGAATGCTATTGAGATCTTCCATTCCAAGAATCCGGTTCCTACTTTGCTAGCTGACACATAATGTTTACAAAATTTCTAATTTGTCTAAAACCCTTCGATGACAAAAAGAGTCGTTTCTGCATTTGCATTTGTACATATCATGCACCATATGCATCATTCATCGGTCACAAAGGTTTCCAAGTGCTCACTGCCTCCTGGTTCTTCTGCCACAGTTTGAAAGGTGGCTCGTGCTCGGAAAGTCTACAAACCTGACAGAATACATCAGACTAGACTATACAGAAAGAAGAATTTGGTAGCTATGGAAGAGGAAAATGCTCAGCTCCGTACCGAATTAGCTTCTCTGAGGGAAGAATTGGCTAAGGCCAATGATACCATGACTGCTCTGCTAGCCGCCCAGGAACAATCAGCCATAGCTATCCCTATAGCTACAAGTGTGATCCCAACTACATCTACTGATGCCCGCTTCGTTATGCCAACTGGGTTCCCTTATGGACTTCGACCGTTTTTCACTCCTAGTACTGCAGCTGGCGTTTCTGGTACTGTCAATAATGGCCAGATTCCTGGGACGAACCCTGTCTCTGTCAATACCAGCTTGCCTCAGACAACGGCCACTCTGGATCAATTGAGCTATCGGGGAACTCCCTTGGGAAGGAGCACCCTTCTGGTTAAAGCCTTCGACGGATCCCGTAAGAACATTCTTGGGGAGATAGATCTGCCAATAACTATCTGTCCCGAAACCTTTCTGATCACGTTCCAGGTCATGGACATCAATGCTGCTCAGCTACCTCCGTCGTACCCGTATGCGCAATACTCTCAGCATCCCTTCTTTCCACCATTCTATCATCAGTATCCTTTGCCATCGGGTCAACCTCATGTACCCGTTAATGCCGTCGTCCAGCGAATGCAACAACAGCCTCCAGCTCAACAACGACAGCAGCAACAGGCTAGACCTACCTTTCCTCTGATACCAATGTTATATGCTGAATTACTCCCGACTCTACTTCTCAAAGGGTGCTGCACAACCAGACAGGGCAAGCCTCCACCTGACCCGTCGCCTCCTAAGTTCCGTTCGGACCTCAAGTGTGATTTCCATCAAGGTGCGCTGGGTCATGATGTCGAAGGATGCTACGCGTTGAGGTACATTGTAAAAAAACTCATAGACCAAGGAAAATTGACCTTTGAGAATAACGTCCCGCATGTCCTCGACAATCCTCTTCTGAATCACGCTGCTGTAAACATGATTGAGGTATATGAGGAAGCTCCCAGACCGGACGTTTGTAACGTTGCAACTCCTCTGGTGCCACTACACATCGAGTTATGCCAAGCCTCTCTGTTTGACCATGATCATACCAGTTGCCCACAATGCTTCCATAATCCTTGGGGTTGCTACGTTGTTCAGAATGACATCCAGAGCCTGATGAACGACAATTATCTGACTGTCAATGACATCCAAGAAGGACAAGCTGCTGGCTGGGGCAAGTTAATACAACTCCTTGAGAATAAGCACAAAGAGGGTCTCGGATATTCCCCAACTTCAGGAGTCTCCACATGAACCTTCTACAGTGTTGGATTTGTCAATGCAATTACTGAAAAGACGACTGGATTTGATCCTAGGCCTATGTTTGTTATACCAGGAGGCATTGTGAGAAATTGGGATGCCATCATCATTCCTTCAATCATGCATGTTTCCGAGTAATGTGTCTTGTTGCTTAAGTGTTTTGTTTTTCAAAAATAACAATCCTCTCGCTCTGCCCGAAGCGACAGTGATATTTTCTGTAAGGGCATGTTTGTTTCGGCATCGCCGTTATTAATAAAAATTGTCGTTTCTTTCACGACTTTTATTTTTTTTTAGTGCTTTTTTCCTTGGAAATAATGGTAATGCCAGAAAAAACCAAAACATCTGTATTTTCTTATTAATTTCAAAATCTGCATAAAAAACCTCTTTCTAAAATCATCCAACCATTTTACGCAGATTGGACTATAATAAACCCGTTGAACACAGTAACCCTACGGTTCCTCCAAATTTTGAATTCCCTGTGCATGAAGCCGAAAATGAAGAGGATGATGATATACCATATGAGATCACTCGACTGCTTGAACAAGAGGGAAGAGCCATTCAGCCTCACCAGGAAGAGATCGAGATCATCAACTTGGGTATACTGACTGCTATCTACTATCTAAGCAAGAAGTTCACCGATTGTGAAACTCGGTATACAATGTTTGAGAGGACTTGTTGTGCTCTGGCCTGGGCCGCTAAGCGCCTGCGTCATTATTTGGTGAATCATACAACTTGGTTGATATCCAGAATGGATCCGATAAAGTATATCTTTGAGAAAGCGGCTGTTACTGGGAAGGTTGCACGCTGGCAGATGCTATTGTCTGAATATGATATTGTGTTCAAAACTCAAAAGGCAATCAAAGGTAGCATTCTTGCTGATCATCTTGCCTACCAACCTCTTGATGATTATCAACCAATTGAGTTCGATTTCCCCGATGAAGAGATCATGTATTTGAAATCAAAAGACTGCGAAGAACCGTTGATTGGTGAAGGTCCAGATCCCAATAGCAAGTGGGGTTTAGTCTTTGATGGTGCTGTCAATGCTTATGGTAAAGGAATCAGGGCAGTCATTGTATCCCCGCAGGGGCATCACATTCCTTTTACCGCCCGGATTCTGTTCGAATGTACAAACAATATGGCTGAGTATGAAGCATGTATCTTTGGGATCGAGGAAGCAATTGACATGAGAATCAAACACCTCGACATCTATGGAGATTCTGCACTCGTCATCAACCAGATAAAGGGTGAATGGGAGACCCACCATGCTAAGTTGATTCCTTATCGTGACTATGCGAGGCGTTTGCTGACATATTTTACAAAGGTTGAGCTACACCATATTCCTCGTGATGAGAACCAAATGGCTGATGCTCTTGCTACTCTATCTTCCATGTTTCGAGTGAACCATTGGAATGATGTGCCAATAATCAAAGTGCAACGCCTTGAAAGACCCTCACATGTGTTCGCTATTGGGGATGTGATCAATCAGGCTGGTGAAAATGTGGTTGACAATAAACCCTGGTACTACGACATCAAACAGTTCTTGCTGAGCCGTGAGTATCCGCCGGGTGCTTCCAACAAAGACAAGAAGACCCTGAGAAGATTGGCCAGTAGATTCCTGTTAGATGGAGATATTCTGTACAAAAGAAACTATGACATGGTATTGTTAAGATGTGTTGATGAACACGAAGCAGAGCAGTTAATGCATGATGTACATGACGGTACCTTCGGGACCCATGCTACAGGGCATACTATGTCAAGGAAGTTGTTACGAGCAGGTTACTACTGGATGACCATGGAGCATGATTGCTACCAGCACGCCAGAAAGTGCCACAAATGTCAAATCTATGCTGATAAGATTCATGTGCCTCCGCACGCTCTCAATGTTATTTCATCCCCATGGCCGTTTTCAATGTGGGGCATCGACATGATTGGAAGAATTGAACCGAAGGCTTCAAACGGTCATCGTTTCATCTTAGTGGCAATTGACTACTTCACCAAGTGGGTTGAAGCAGCATCTTATACCAATGTGACCAAGCAAGTGGTAGCTAAGTTCATCAAGAACAACATCATCTGTCGATATGGTGTTCCTAGCAAGATCATTACCGACAATGGTACAAACCTGAACAACAATGTGGTGCAAGCTCTTTGTGAAGAATTCAAAATTGAGCATCATAACTCTTCTCCCTATAGACCTCAGATGAATGGTGCCGTTGAGGCCGCCAACAAGAATATCAAGAGGATTGTTCAGAAAATGGTAACCACTTATAAGGACTGGCATGAGATGTTACCCTATGCTCTGCATGGCTACCGTACTACCGTGCACAGTTCAACCGGAGCAACCCCTTTCTCTCTTGTATATGGTATGGAAGCAGTTCTTCCTTTGGAAGTGGAGATCCCATCTCTCCGTGTGATCATGGAAGCAAAGTTATCCGAGGCTGAATGGTGCCAGAGCCGGTATGATCAGTTGAATTTGATTGAGGAAAAACGTATGGATGCCATGGCTCGTGGACAGTCATATCAAGCAAGAATGAAGACTGCCTTTGACAAGAAAGTCCATCCTCGAGAATTCAAGGAAGGTGAACTTGTATTGAAAAGGAGGATAAGCCAGCAACCCGACCCAAGGGACAAGTGGACGCCTAACTATGAAGGTCCTTATGTTGTCAAGAAGGCCTTCTCCGGTGGTGCTTTAATCCTTACACACATGGATGGTGTAGAACTTCCAAATCCAGTGAATGCCGATATAGTCAAGAAATAAGAAATATGAAAAGAACAGCGTGGTAGGTCGAAAACCCGAAAGGGCGGCCTAGGCAAAAATGCGCTTCCCGGTGGATCGAAAACCCGAAAGGGCGGTCCAGGAAAAATAAGGGACAAAAAAATATATGAAAAAGCTCGCTGAGATTGCACGCAACTCAGGCAAGAATGAGCGTCTCGATGAGCCGAAAACCCGGAAGGGCGGTTCATGCAAAAATGAGATTGAAACAAAAGGCAAGTGACTATATCTGGCCAACCACCGTCCCCCTTGGGGCATCTGCAGCTGTTAATGACCATCTTCATCAAAAGCTCCTATGCTTGCGAATTCAAAGTTTTCAGGAAATGTAATGATTGTTGTGTTCAATGTACCATCAACCAATAAAATTACCATTTTCCAAGCTTTGTGAATCCGTGGAGTCACGCCTTCGGCTGACCACCACTCTTATACATCAATTTGAGCCTGTGCTTTTGTTTGAAACTCTACTTTCTTTTTTTATGTTCAAAAACATTTTCCTTCTATTTTTAATAATGACAAATGCTCGAAACAAGCATCTTGAAAATTGAAAAAGTTTTTTTGAAAAGCAAACCTGAGCAACAGGGTACATTCAAACGAACATGCATGAGCGAGTGTGTGTTGGTGTCTATTTCAATATATGTTACAAGCAGGTTCTCCTCCAGGATAGTCTGTGGTCAATGGCAAGAATGAAAAAAAAAACAGAATGAAAATGCATGAAAATGAATAGGCTCGCTAAGTTGAAAACCCGGAAGGGTGGCTTAGGCAAAAATGAGCACCCCGCTGGACTGACAACCTGAAAAGGCAGTTCAGGCAAAAATGGGGCATTGAAAAGAATTTATTTCCCTGGTGAATCGAAAACCCGAAAGGGCGATCCAGGCAAAAATGGGGTGCAAAAAAAAAATGATGAATGAAATTTGAGAAAATAACATGCAAAAAGCATTGACCACAGATGCGACATCCACGATACATCCGGCACTGAAATGCCCGGTAATGACGGCATTATTCCCAGTAGAGTCTTCCGAGATTCTATCCCCAGCAAGATGCATAGCTACCTGCCCTCAGCCATGGTTCCGATACGTCTCCCAACGACGTCATCTCCAAAGAGGATTTCCAGGAATGTGTAATATAGCACGAGCCATTACGTGCCCAATACTCCAGTGTCTTGTATGTCTCTGCGGAACTGTGTCTACAAATCGCCAACAGTCGTGCATTACAGGCATTCATACATGCATAATCATGCATATTACGTGCCCATGCATTTAATGAAACTGTTATATCATTCATGCATGTTGCATTTCCAATGTCGACATCAGTCTCAATTCAATACTCATGTCGGGTTCTCTGTCAAAACCTTGTGTGCCAATAATATCGGTCAATTTCTACCTTTCAAATCAAATCGACGTCAAGTCAATCTCAATCTATACTTTGTCAAAAAACAATCCCCAGTGAATCTGTTTCTGTTTGGTCAAGTGGCTAACTCAATCCAAGAGCAGCTTCAACCTACCTATTTGTTTATGTTATCGGTCGAGTTACCAGTTCGAATCCAAGAACAGCTTGCACCCGTTTACTTTTCAATGTTATCGGTCGAGTTACCAGTTCGAATCTAAGAACAGCTCGTACCTGTCTATGTGTCTATGATTTTGGTCAAGTGCCCAGCTCAATCCAAGAGCAGCTTGTACCTATCAATATGTTTCCGTTTGGTCAAGTGGCTAGTTCAAGTCCAAGAACAGCTTGTACCTATCAATTTGCTTATGTTATCAGTCGAGTGCCCAGCTCAATTCAAGAGCAGCTTGTACCCATCAATATGTTCCTGTTTGGTCAAGTAACCAGTTCGCATCCAAGAACGACTTGCACCCGTTTACTTTTCAATGTTATCGGTCGAGTGCCCAGCTCAATCCAAGAGCAGCTTGTACCTATCAATATGTTTCTGTTTGGTCAAGTGGCTAGTTCAAGTCCAAGAACAGCTTCTACCTATCAATTTGCTTATGTTATCGGTCGAGTGCCCAGCTCAATTCAAGAGCAGCTTTTACCCATCAATATGTTCCTGTTTGGTCAAGTAACCAGTTCGCATCCAAGAACGACTTGCACCCGTTTACTTTTCAATGTTATCGGTCGAGTGCCCAGCTCAATCCAAGAGCAGCTTGTACCTATCAATATGTTTCTGTTTGGTCAAGTGGCTAGTTCAAGTCCAAAAACAGCTTGTACCTATCAATTTGCTTATGTTATCGGTCGAGTTACCAGTTCGAATCCAAGAACAGCTCGTACCTGTCTATGTGTCTATGATTTTGGTCAAGTGGCTAGTTCAAGTCCAAGAACAGCTTGTACCTGTCTATCTGTTTCTGTTCGGTCAAGTGGCTAGCTCCATCCAAGAGCAGCTTGCACCTGTCTATTTGTCTTTGTCTCCGGTGGAGTAACCAGTTCGCATCCAAGAACAAGCTCGCACCTGTCTATTTGCCTTGCTTTCAGTCGAGTGACTAGTTCGAATCAAGAACAACTCGTACCTGTCCATCTTTTCCATGTCCCCGGTCGAGTGACCAGTTCCAATCCAAGGACAACTCGCACCTGTTTGTCTGCTTTTATTCCCGGTCAAGTGCCCAGCTCAATCCAAGAGCAGCTTGTACCCGTCAATTTGTTCCTAGTCTCCTATCTACTCTGTTATCTGTCATCGTACCAATGTCTACCAATCCCGCAATGGATACGACATCTTTTGTTAATTCCAGCTTTCGTTTGTCTCGCACTCATAATCCAAATGTTGCATGGCATTCATGATATTTGAAAATGTACAAGCGTATTTTTACGTCCAAACACAGTGCAAATGTTAATATTTAAGTATCTTCGTCCCGTCAAGCCAAAGACTCCGTCTCTTGACCCTCCAGACAAAGAAACTTAAATAGGGGCAGCTGTTATACCCTGATTTTGGACCTAAAAATACTCGTTCAAATTTCTTTTTTAACACTGATATTTGTCAATTCTCTGTTATTTTACTACTCTCTTTTTAAATGTATTTTACTGCCTCTGTCTTTTCTAACATTACAAGTCATTTAAGAACTCTCTGAAACGTCGCATTACTTTTCTTGCATTTTATTTCAAAAATCATACAAAAGGGTATTTTGGTCATTTCCTGCAGTGGAACCCATTTTAGTCCCTGTGTTTGCCTCTGAGTCTTTTCAACCTGTCTGTGCGAATTATTGTTGAGTCTTTGTTTAAAAATCATTTCAAAAATTGCATCTGAGTCAGTTTAGTCCCTAGGGGCATTTTGGTCTTTTCCTGTCAAAATTTCGGCAGAGAGGTATTTTAAAATACCTCATTTTTGTAGCTGGTTCATTTTAGTCCTTTTGTTGATTTTATTTTTGGTTTCACTTTACGTTTTGTCCAATTTACCAATTTTAGTCCAATTTTATTTTTTATTGCATTTTAGTCCCTGAAACAGTTTCTAAAATTGCATTTTAGTCCAATACTTTTCCAAATTGCATTTTTAAGTTTTTTTTTTCATAATTGCAGATTAGTCCTTTTAATTTTTCTTTTTTGCAGCAATGTCCATAAGTCCAATTACAGGTGTTCCGTCCTCACTGGTCCAAGAACCCAAGTGGCAGGTTATAAATAGCCAAGTGTCAGAGAGATCCATTAATCACACGCCACATCACAAACAGAAATCACAATCTCTCTCCTTTCAGTTACAGATCAAAACAGAAAGTTCTCCAAGAACAATCAAGAACAATCACAAACCCTAAGTCACCAGAATCACTGAATCATCAACAAATTCATCAAATTCTCTGCAATTCTCAGAGATTCAATACTGAATCTTCATCATTGAATCGACTTCTTCACAATACGAGTGCGAATCCATCACTGTTAGTGACGGACTCAAGCACGATCACGAAGAAGACAGTGAGAAGAAGAGGGAAAGAAAACAAAGAAGATTGAACCGGTGAAGAAGAAGATAAAGATCTGAATCAGTTTCGAAGCAAGAAATCTCACCGGAAACGATTCAAGTTCTTCCTCAAAGATCTCCGTTTGAATCTCCAACTAAACCAGAGGTAAAACACGTAAACTTCATCTTTCTTTCTCGAAAAGCATCAACGCAAGTGAATCGTTACAGATCGAGAAAGATAAAAAGGATTTGAGTCAAGAAAGTTTCAAACCTAAAAAAAAAATTTCAAAACCGTAACACAAACTTCAGATCTACAACGATTCAAACCTTGCATGTAAAATCTAGTGCCATATTCGTGTTCAGGACAAAAAAGGATTTCCAAATATGTAAAAAAATTTGAAAACGGAGAAGCTTGCTCAACTCCGGCGGCGGCGCCGCCACCCTTGGGCGGCCGGCCACCACGCCGGAGAAGCAAGGTTCACCGGAGAAGATGAAGTTCATCTTCATTTTCCAGGAACCGGCGAGGGAGGAGAAGAGAGAAGTGGGAGCTTCTCTCACTAGGATGAGAGAAGAGAGAGAAAGAACTTGAAAAAATGAAAAAAAACCGGTGCACACATGTATATATAAGCCAGTGAACCGGACCGGTCCAAGACCGGTCCAATCCCCTTCATTCCTGGCCGTTGGATCTAGGGTTTCCTTCCCTGGATCAATCCAACGCTCCCTGTGAATCCGGATCCTTTGGTTTTGGTTTGGGCTTTGCTCTTTTCGTTTTTGCTATTTTCCTGCTATCTGCACCCTGCTTTTTTGCTAATTGAACCTCTGCGTGCTCAATCTTTTCTCTAAAAATTCCTAAAAAAATTGTTATATGTTTCTTAATACATTTTAATACTTTTGTGATATTTTTCAATGGTTTAAAAAATGATAAAAATGTGTGTGTTGTTTTTCTTGATTAATTTTGTGTTTGATCTAAGTTTGTGTATTTTTGTGGTATATTTTCTCATAAAATGTTGGCATGTGATGTGGATGATTGGTGTGTAATTTCATGGTGAATATGTTGCTGATCATATGTATGTCTTGCTGATTGTGGATGTAGATTTTCATTTCTTTCTTGTTTTGCAAGTAATGTGTGTTTTTATCAAGAAATAAAGTGCAAAATATCTTTAAAAATGTGTCATGATTCTTGGCTTGAATGTGTCCTATTTGTTCCCACATTATAGCTCAAAATCAAACCCCTTTAACATTGCTATAATGAGGGGATTATAGGTCATGTGCATGTCTAAGTGTCATAACCAATTTTAGGTATATTTTGCCATTTTATTTCATTTCATTACTTTTTTTTTTCTCTTGCTATTCTATTCAATTTTGTCTACCTTTTTTTATGCCTTATGATACTAACCATTTCATCTCACATTTCATTCATCCCATAGTTTAGGCATCATTTTTTTTTTTATTATTATTCATTTCTATATCAAATGGGTTTGTAATCTTAGGTAGATTAGCTTTCTTTTAGTTACTCGCAAGACCATAGCATGTAAACTAGGGCAAAGTGTAAAGGACAATGGACTCTAATGATGTACACCGACACGCACACACGTTGCATGTTTACCGTTTAGATGTATGCTTAGGAAACGCGATTTTTAGACAAATGCCAATTTTCAAAAAAATAATAAACCAATTCCATCACTCAAATTTTTCCAAACAAACCTTGGAGTCAAAACTCCATTGAATTTTTTCCTTTATTTTCTTAAACAAATCCAAATGAATCCTAATTCCTACTTAGACTTTTTTAACAACAATTGAACCAACCATTCACTATTTTTCTCTCTTATGCCTTTAAGGCCTCTTTCTCTTCTTCAAAACCATTTTCCAACAAAAACTAAAATCAACCAAACACACAAAAAACATTTTTTGAAAGAGAACTACATGGAGTTTGATCCCTTAAATGGGTATGTAGGCATGAGGTCAAAACCTCTCCAAGTCCACTAAAATAAAACCTCAAACACTTTCTCCCCCCATTCTTAACATAAATAAATTTCCTTTTTCATAAATAGCATTAAAAATAAAGCGTAGACATGAACTAAGAAAACGGCTCCTATAGAGTACTATAGTCACCGCGGGTGCCTAACACCTTCCCGTAGTGAAAACGACCCCCGAACTTAGAATCTAAGGGTTTTTTCTCAATTTTGCCCTTCCCAAGAAAAAATAGAGAATATCAAAGATTGAAAGGTTCAAGCCTAATTAATGACTTGACACCCGAAAATCGCGATAACACTTGTACTGTACCAACTCTCATACATGTCTATCTCTTGTTGATCAAGACAGATTTGCTTTTGCTTTTGCTTTTTGCTTTTCACCTACTGTACTGTTCATAAAGTAAGCATGTGCAGAGCTTGAACATTCTGACCATCAGAATGTTCCATCTGTTTCACTTAGGATGATTTGTAAGACTACCATTTGATGTAATCAAATCCTAATAGTGAAACAATAATGAAGAGCAGTGATTTTAACATCTAGGATGATATTCCCTTGTGGAATATTCCTAGTACATCAATGTTCATAGTCTTAAATGAACATTGAATACCTTCTTTGACATAATCCTTGTATATGCCTTTATTGCTTGATTGATCCATGCAAATGTACTTTCCTGGACATATACCCATGTCACATGTGCCTTGCATGATCTTGATCAAAGTTCTTGAGACTCTTGGCTTGTATAAGAACAACCTTCTGATCTCTGCTTGAACATTCTGATCTTCGAGCAACATTCTGATCTAACTTTCTGACCTCAGTGTTAGATCATGAATTCAAATGTCCTTTGATTTCTTGATTCTTGCTATGATTTAAACTTTGTTTCTGTCTAAGTAAAACACTCAAGAGCACAAGTTAAATACCAAAGAATTAATCAAAGTCCATTAATTTTCTAATCATATTGATTTATTATCTTTAAAATTAATTTAGGAATTTTACCTCAACACGAACACCGTACAAAATTAAAGATAATCCTCGAACTCCCTTCTTCACCAACACCAAATACATGAAGGCTCCCGATATCATACAATTACTGAATCCGATATAGGAAACGTAGGAGAGAATTTGTTTCCAAGGTACTATATATCGAGTTCATAGTAAACATTAATGTCGAATCTCCGGTGAAACTTTCTCATTAAATTCACATAAGATGACAACTTAGGGTTAATTTACAAATACTACTACCATAAACACCACATTCAATTCTCTACAAATTTAAGCACGATTTAGAGTTTTTCACAAACAATTAATGTTGAAATTCAAATAATAAAAAAGGCACATCAGATGCAAAACCAATCCACAAATCAACAACTAGAAGTTCATATCCAATTCTGGAATTGTTGATTATAACAAAGCTTAAAATGAACTAGCAGGAACATTATCTACCACTCCTTTGTTTGAAGAGTCTCCAATAATGGTTATTCCAACAAATATTTATTGTTTCATATAATGATCTGCAATGCTTCTGTTTCCATCATTTCCAACTTCATAAACTGAATTATTTTTGAAATTGTAAAGTACAATTGGTGCTGATGAGTTAATATCATCATGTTGATGCAACAATGCTGGATGATTAATATCCTGCTCTTTGGTAGGATATGATTCAATGTATTGGAAAATATCAAGATCATCCTCTCCATTGAATTTCTTTACTGCTGCATCATATGCTCTAGAAGCTTTTTCCTCAGTGTCTGATTAATTAACAATATGTTATAACAGATAATAAATTGCACATAACACTGATATCTTGGGGTAACTACCGTGATGGCACGGAGGGGACACTTGATATAATTTTTAAAGTACAAAATCATTTCACATCGCAATACGCGCCAGAATAATCATAGTCGCAACGACTACAACCGCATGCGCGATTGCAATCATAATATATTTTTTTTTTTGGTCATGTAGTCTAGTGGTTAGAATTCACCTTATAAGGTGAATAAGTGGGGTGTCTGGGGTTCGAACCTCGGCCCCTGCATATAATAATGCATTGTCCTACCAATTGAGCTATGCTCACGGGACTCATAATATTAAACCATGGTTTGGAGTTTGGACTACACGAAGAGCAAGTCTTACATGGGCACAAACACAAATAAATAGAGTTTGGACAAACTTACATAAATGAGGAAAAATAAATGAAAAAGAATTTAGTCACCTCATGCAATTATTTTCTCTTTCAATTTTTTCCGTTTGAGTGTGTGCTTAAACTTTTTTAATAGTGTTTGTGTGCAAGTAAGCATTTCTCCTACACAAATGCAACTACGCGCTACATTTAGAATTTATAAAAGGACACGCTTTCCCTTTTTTTTTTTTGAATAGCTAAATTTTATTCTCGTCGAGAAAGTGCAAGGAGCACTAAAAACTCGCAGAAAAAAGGGTAAAAAAATACAAGGAGGGTGCCACATATATATGCGACACCAAATGACACCCCTAAAAAACCCCAAAATACATAGGTTAAGAACCCAGATGCCGACATATACCTACGAAAGATGCAGGCATACCCTGCCTCACATTCAAACCGCACCAGAGAGGGAAACAACAGCCGAACAGAGATACACATTCCCTAATACTTAATGTGTATGTATTACATTAGATTCTTTCATGCTCCTCATTATCTCTTTCTCTATCCTTCATCAAGTTGTTTCTATCTCTTTAAAATTTAAAGAGAGATAGATACAACTTGGTGAATAAGAGAGAATGAGAGAATGAGGAGAAGAGGATCCAAATTCTATATGTATATATTATTACAATAAGTAGCTAAGGTGAGTGTATAAGAATTCCTCTCAAAAAAGGTGAGTGTATAAGAAACTTAAATGGAAATAACACTTAGGAATTCTTATAAATACGTAAGAATATTAAATAGAAATATGAATGCATTTTTATTTTCAGTTGAGAAATATGAAGACATGATCCTTAAAAAAAATTAGGAATAAAGTGATAAGATAAACTAAGATGAATGAGCTCACCAAATGTTCCCAAGTGAAAAATTAGCCTCCTATTATTATTCTTCTTTTCCAGTCTTGCTTCCCATCTATTGGCATCGAGTCTATTTAAAGAGATGAAAATTGAACACACATATAAGAGAATATAAAAATGTATAAATAAATAAAAACTTGAAGAGTAAACATAATCAGTCAGATAATTAAAGAGATGTTTGGAAGATATATTCAAACCTGGTGACACCCATGTAATTAGACCCGGAAGAATTAAAGGGTTTTCTGAAGTTTTCTTGTATATGTAGCAATGGAGCTCCCAAACTCATAATAAGGTTCTTAACTTTCTCTCTCTTAAAAATGTATAAAATCCAACTTTTTCGCCCTTTTTCACTTCTCTCGCAATCTTCTCTCTCTTACCTTTATCATAAAACTCAAGGGGAACATTTACGGTACACTTATAAATTGAGGTGTACCGGTACTCTTACTTCATAATTTTATAAATTAACGATTATTTTTTTATGAAATAAATAATTTATTTGTTAATATTTATATTTTATAGAACATGATTTCATAAGAAAAAAACATCATTTCATTGTTTATAAGAATCATAGTAATTTTTTTTTGTATATTATCGTAAAAATTAATCAATGCTCTCAATTATTAGTAATAAAAATTCAAAAGAAAATTAATTTTATTTCGTTGACACTTTTGATGAATAATATTTAGTTATTTTAATTATAAATGATAAAAAATATTTTTTTCTTCAAAAAACAACTCATTTAACTATTAACTAGATTGTTGACCCGTGCGTCGCAAGGATTTATTGTTAAGGGATTGACATACAAATAATAAAATGCAATATATAATTGGTAAGGGTGAAAAAAAGAACAGGTGATAATCCATAGTAGACAAAATAAAACACTTCATAAAATGTAAATTCGGTAATCCTATCAATAATTCGGTAAAATAAATATGAAAATTTTAGTACATTGGCATGTAGTTTCATCACACATTGCGAAATACTTCCTCATATACGACGTTAGACGTCACATTGGTGTCTTCACCATCTTCATCCGTGATCAAGATCTTTAGTCCTTCTATGTTCAAATTAGAAGCAATTGTATTCGACTAGATACGGCGTTTGTAAACAGTTTCAAGTCTTTTGAATTTGACTAGAAGGAATTCAAATTCTCTCTGAAGAGCAAGATCAAAGGTTCAACACACATGGAAAGAAGTCCAAGTCTATCGAAGACATATAGTTTAGGATCGTTGGTTTGTTAGTTATTTACTTATGTATATATTGTAATTTTTCATAAAAAAAAAAAGGGGGTCACAAATCATGATCAGACTTCTCATGCTCGAATTATTCAAGCATAAAGAGAAAAAAGTAACAAAGAATGTATGTAACATGATTTGATGAACTATTTACTTAATGCAAAGCAATTTCATTTCTTTTAAACTTCTTTATTTTCATCTTTAAAGTTAAGTTTACATTCAAATCACTAGAAACTTGTTTGATTCCATTGAATCAAAATATTAATCTTCAACTTGTTCACATTTAAAACTCATGAACATGACGAACATTCAAACAATTTTTGGAAAACTAGGATTTCTAGTTTGATCTTACAAGTAACTTTTTAAAATTAGCACTTTTGTTTGCCAAAAACACTGATAAACACTACAATTTATGGATTAGATATCATCATCATTTTTTTTCATGTGGTTGTTGGTGTAAGCTCTATAGGTCAATAGTTTATCTTAAACTTTTGCTACGTATCATGACTTTTATTATTGAATAATATATATGGCATTTTTATTATATTTGTTGTAAGATAAATAAAGTCCAGAGAATAGATAGTTCGTGTGATGGAATATTAAGTGTTAATTAATCATGAGATTACATTAATGTAAAGAATGCAATTCTTAAATGTATCCGTAGTCAATCTTTAATATAAATTAGGATAATGATAAAGTGTCAAGACTATTATTTATGTAGACCGATGACCACATCCCATGGGTCATGTATATGAGAAATTAAGTTTATATGTAGGTATAAATATTAGGAGTAATGTTTATACAAGATTGACCCACCGTGAGAATACTACATAGTATGTTATGAAAATGTCATAAGATATTCTCACAATGATAACGGTGTATACCACTCTTAGACCTGAAGCCACTCTTAGGCCTTCATGAAAAATTTGCCCCCTATAATTTGAGGAAATTTCGGTTTACGCCCCCTGCAATTTGAGCAAATTTCGGTTTACCCCCCTGTTAATTTGTCAAAATTTCGGTTTACCTCCCTACCATATCATTGATTTTGTACTGTCAAAGTTCATGAAGGTCCAAAACCAAAAAGCTTCAAACTACAAGGACGGAATCCAAAAAGAAAATTTTACAGGGGGGAAAACCGAAACTAACATATATTATAGGTGGGTAATGCACCATTAACCCAAAAAAAAAATCTCAACTCACAACTGATAATGAAACAAAGGCCAGTAGCCAAATTGTTATAGCTTCCTATTTTAAAATACGTTTTTGATGTGTTAATCTTTTAATGTTCTGATGTGGGACTTCAAGTAAGACGTGGTAATACAAAGGTGAGGAATTCTAATATGGTTAGAAGAGCAAATTAATAGTGTTTGAGCACTATTAGCCTATATTTTCAAATGTGTTTTTCGACAGGATTTTCTAAGTCCAAAGAGAAAGCATTTGGATTTTGACAGTTAGTGATTTCGGCAAGTGAAGGTTTTTGACTAGAGAAACCTTTGTAGACTTTGAATTCTTGCTGAAAAGGCAAGTTTGAAGGTTCAGACATGTGGAAAACATGCATAAAGTAGTCGAAGGTAGGGGCGGAGCCACTCACATGATTAAGGGGGCTCCTGCCTGCACAAACTTTTCTAAATTTTTTTTTATAAACATATACTGCTAATAACACCCCACCCACTACTGCTAGCAATTTCTAAAATATCAAACACTCCCACCCAGTAGCCCAACTGCCCAATCCCAAGGCCCAGCTAACACAATTCTGATTTACATCAACACAACACACGTCCCGCCATCCACAATTTACAATCACGGTTTCTTTCTTTCTTTCTTTCTCACAGTGAACAAACAAACTCCCTCTCTGTTTCAACCACATCAAAAAAATCAACCACATCCACATCCTTGTTTTAAAATAAAACTTCCTCTTCCTTGTTTCTTATGTCTCTAATCTTCTCATTCCTTATTTTTTTTCTCTCTTCCTCCATTGGTGGTGATCTAAGAGGTACACTCTCTTCCTTATTTTTATGATTTTAAACTTATTTGTTTTGTTTGTTTATTATTGTAATGAGAGTTAACATCTATTATTACCTTGTTGATATTGAATTTATGTTGATTGTGTAAAATTTATTGTTAGGGTTTGATAAGTGATTATTTGGGATTATTCAACAATCTTAAACTTTACTACTATTTTATTGCTTTAAGTGTTTGTGTTGATGTTTTTATGTTATTTTTATGATCGATTTCCTATGATTTTTATGTACTCATGAGTAGTGTTTATAGGGTAGTTATAACTTATAAAAAAAGTAGTGTTTTTAGAATTATAAATTGATTCTGCTCTGATCAATATACTTGTAATTTGTAGCAGTAAACATTCAATGAAGAGATTTTACAAACCAATTTCAGAATCAGAACAATCATCAACTCCTAATCCTAATTCTCAAACACTTGATGAATGTGAAAGTATACAATTGGGTCCACCTTTGAAAAAAAGATGGTTAGAATTGGATTTGGGAAAGCTTCCTAGTGATCCTGGGTTGAGGCCAAGACTTTTAGATTATCATCCAAGTGATAGAGAAAAAATTAGGAGATACTATTTTCAAAAGGGCCCTTGTCAACCAAGAGAGATTAATTTTCCACTTGCAAAATTTGGAGATTCCTCTCGTAAGTTTAATTTGGAATGGTATTCAAAATATGGCGGTTGGTTGGAATATAGTCAAAAGGAAGATGCATCATATTGCTTATGTTGTTATCTCATGAGATCACATCTTAAAGAACATAGAGGTAGTGGCGAGGCCTTTATAACAGAAGGTTTTACAAATTGGAGAAAAAGTGACAGGTTCCAAGTCCATGTCAGAAGTGTAAACAACGCTCATAATCAAGCATGGAGAAACTGTCAAGATCTAATGAAACAAAAGCAACATATTGAAGGAGCTATGTACAAATAATCTCATCAAGTTAAAGTGGAATATAGAATTCGCCTGACTTCCATACTTGATTACATTCAATATCTGTTGATGCAAGGTTTAGCTTTTCGTGGTCATGATGAGAATTCATCATCAAGTAATAAAGGTAATTTTCTTGAGCTTCTAGATTTTCTTGTTAATCATAATGAACTATTCGTGATGTTTGGAAGAATACTAGTGGAAATCTTAAGCTAACATCTCCTCAAATTCAAAAGGATATTGTTAGAGTTGCTGCCTATGAAACTACTATAGTAATACTTCATGATCTAGGAGATGATTTCTTTGCTATTATGATTGATGAATCTCGAGATATCTCAGTTAAAGAGCAAATGGTTGTTGCTTTACGTTATGTTAATAAAAAAGGCAAAGTTGTTGAGCGTTTTCTTGGTATTGTTGAGGTTTCTAATACTAGTGCTTTATCCTTGAAATCGGCTTTGGAGGCATTGCTTGCAAAATATGGGTTGAGTTTGTCAAGGATACGTGGACAAGGATATGATGGCGCAAGCAACATGCGAGGTGAATATAATGGTCTCAAAAGCTTGATATTGAAAGAAAATTGTTCTGCTTTTTATATTCATTGTTTTGCTCATCAACTCCAATTAGCTCTTGTGACATTAGCAAAAAAACATTCTGACATTGCATCATTTTTTAATCAAGTAGCTAATTTGTCTAATGTTGTTGGAGGATAATGAAGGTGAAAAACACAAGAAGGGGGGGGGGGGGGGGGTTGAATTGTGTTTTCTTTTTCTCTTAAAAAATACTTCTTCTGATAAAACTTCAGAAGCAGTTTGATTGCTTCTGATGAAATGATCAGAGTCAGATTGCAGCGGAAAAGAACAGAGCAGAGAAAATAAAGACAAAGACACAAGCAGTTATCCTGGTTCCTTCCACAACACGGAAGTAGTCCAATCCCCCTTGCACTTCCAAGGAGATTTCACTATAATCACAAAGATTACAACTGCTCAATACTTTCTAAGTATGAGACTTCACAAAAATGCTCAAGCACACACGCAAGAGTCTTCCAATGCTCAAGCACTAAGCAAGAGACTTCTAATGCTCAAGCACGCAGGCAAGAGAATTCTAATCAAACAAAAATACAGAGAATTGAGTTTGACTTGAACACTTGATATACAATCAGTGGTGTTCACAATACAATACAGTAAAGACTCTAGACTTTGAATTTCTAAGATGTATCAAATCAGTGCAGAAATTCAGTGTGCTTTGTAGAATCAAATTGACAGAGTTTTGGCGCTTTTGAACTTATGTATCTCTATCTACAATCTTCAAGTCTTCACTCCTTTATATAGAGGCGTGAAAGAGACGTTGAGATAATCAGCACGTCTAAAGAGTCGTTTGAAATCCTTTGATTATCCACCAGTGATCCTTTGCCTGATTTGGGTGTAGTCCTTTGAAGAATAAGCTTCAAATTCATTCCCATCTTGAGTGTACAAATTCTGCAGGCATGGCTGTTGTTTTGTCTTGTAGCGTAGACAGAAAACAGAGTAGTGGAGGTAGTGGTTGTACACTTGTACTTTGTCAACTCTATTAACGAGAGACAAGTGCTCAGTGCTATCTATATATCCGTTGATACCTCCCTTTCAATTCTTCGTTCTTCTTGGATAAGACTGAATTGAGAATCAGCTACTTTGAATCTTCAGTTTGATTAAAGGATCAAACGTAGCTTCTGGTGAAGATATTGCTTCTGATAAAAACTTTTGCTTCTGATGACCTTCTGCTTCTGATGACGTCATCACTTCAGAAGCACTTCAGCTTCAGGAGCAGTTTTCTTCAGATGCTCAGAATTTCTTTTTCTTTCCATTGTTCTTCCAAGACCTATTGAAATAACTTGAGTAGCCTTTGGTCCTGTACACTTGAACAATTATTAGTAATAACCAATTGACAATTTTTAATACCTTGTTATCATCAAAACTTAATAAGGTTCATTGTGAAACACATTTTGTTCCAACAGATAATGTAAGCGTCGAGATGCTCTTCGTGAAAGTCAATTTAAAAAGGTAGAGGAAGCATTGAAAGTAGGAAAAATAACTAGTGGGCGTGGCTTGAATCAAGAAATCGGGGTTAAGAAGGCGGGGGATAGTCGATGGAGTTCACATTATGGTACATTACTTAGTATAGTTTCTTTATTCTCTTCTATGATTGATGTGCTTGACATGATCGAGGAAGATGGAACAAGCTCGGAGCAAAGAGGTGACGCAAAGCTTTTGTTGAAATGTATGCAATCTTTTGAATTTATTTTCATCTTGCACTTGATGAAAAAAGTTTTGTCAATTACTCATGAGTTATCTCAAGCATTACAAAGAAGTGATCAAGATATTGTTAATGCCATGAAATTAGTCAAAATGTCCAAACAAAAGTTACAAACTATAAGGGATAGTGGTTGGGATTCTTTGCTCGATGAAGTTTCATTATTTTGTGAACATCATGAAGTTGTCATCCCAAATATGGATGATACCTATCAAACATTTAAAAAGTCAAAACGCAACTCAGAGAAAGTTTCTAACTTACATTACTTTCAAGTTCAATTCTTCTATCAAGTGATTGATCGACAACTTCAAGAGTTGAATAATCGTTTTTCAGAAGTGAATACTGAGTTGCTTCTTTGTATAGCTTGTTTAAACCCAAGAGATAGCTTTTCTGCATTTGATAAGAAGAATTTGATTCGTTTAGCTGAATTTTATCCTTCAAAATTTTCTCCTGTTCAACTTTTGGAACTAGATTCTCAACTTGAAAATTATATTGTAGATGTATGCTCTGAAGATGCATTTTATGAATTAGAGGGGATTGGTGATTTGAGTATAAAGATGGTGGAGACAAGGAGACATATTGTGTATCCGTTGGTATATTTGCTTTTAAAGTTATCTTTGATACTACCTGTGGCAACTGCAACAGCTGAAAGAGCTTTCTCAGCTATGAAGATTATCAAGACTCAGTTGCGAAATCGAATGGGTGATCAATGGTTAAATGATTGTCTAGTTACTTATATATATATATATATATATATATATATATATATATATATATATATATATATATATATATATAGAGAGAGAGAGAGAGAGAGAGAGAGAGAGAGATTTTTATTGAGATTGAAAATGAGAAAATCATTCGATATTTCCAAAATATGACAAGTCGTAGAGGACAATTGTAATTGTTGTTGGCAGCTGGGTTTTGGTTTGGTGATGGCCTTTGTTGTTTTTTTGGTTTTGGAGCTTAGGCAGGGGTGCTCTTTTCCTACTATATATTGCAGGTTTTTCTTTTTGTCTTTTGCTGCAGTGCTGTTGTGTTTTCCTGCTATATATTCCAGTGGCCTATTAGTATTTTAGGTGTTTATTTGTGTTTTTTGTTCTTAGTATTTTAGCACTTTGTTGTTAATATATATATATTCCTGCTATGTAAAATATATATATATATATATATATATATATATATATATATATATATATATATATATAGTGCCTCCACTAGTTGAAATTCCTGGCTCCGTCCCTGGTCGAAGGAATGTAGTTTCTATCTGTTAGTCTGTTAGTTATTTTCTCTTATAAGTATATTAATAGTTTTTCATAGGAAAAACGGATCACAAATCATTTAGCAAAATTATACACTCAAAGTACCGACACATAGAGAAACGAGTCATAATGTATATATTGATGATCTTGTGAACTTCCTTCATTTTTATGCAATGCAATCTACTTTTCTTTAAGTTTTTTTGTCTTTAAAACTTCAAGTCTTTGCTTATTTTAATATGTTGGTTTTTGTCGAAAAGAAAGTTATCTTCATCCCTAAACAGTTTTATTCATCTTGTTCTTATGCAAATTCATGAATATGATGAACATTATATTCATACATTTTCTAAAAAATCATTGCAAAATATGTTATAGGATTTTTAGTTTGATCCTGCAAGTAATTATTCAAAACTAATCTTATTATTTAAAAAAAAAAATACAAGTAAAGAAATTGGCATGCAGGGTGGGACCCTTTTTCTAGAATTTTTGGAAGAAAATTTCATTACTTCAAATTTTTTCTAAAGAGTTCTTGTGAAAAAGTATTTCTGAAAAATTTTAATTGTCTTTGACAAACTTTTATTGAGAAAACTTTATTTTGTCCATGCATTTAAGGAGTGGCAAAGCCCTTAAAGAAATGGCTCGTCCCAATACTAGTGGCAATTGCCCCTGCATCTATTTCGACAACTACTGCAATGACACAATAAGAGTTGGTGGCTTTTTTACCACCATTAACAACTTTTCATGTGACCCCTAATCATCAAGTTATAACTTCGTCGGATAATAGGAAACAACTCTATGGTATGCCAACATCAATGATGGAAGGCTTACAACCCAATACATCCACATATGCGGATAATGCAACTGTGTTCACCCCATATAAATTCACATATGATGACAACTAGGGTTAATATACAAGTACTACTACCATAAATACCACATTCAGTTCTCTACAAATTTAAGCACGATGTAGAATTTTTCACAAACAATTGATGTTGAAATTCAAATAATAAAAAAGGCACATCAGATGCAAAACCAATCCACAAATCAACAACTAGAAGTTTGAGGTAGCAATTTTCCTATATAGAAGCCATTAATCTTCTGATCCTCCACATCAAAATCATTGTTTGTTTGATCTGCAAAACATTTATCATGATTAATATTCTGAAATTGTTGATGATTATAACCAGCTTAAAATGAACTAGCAGTAACATTATTTACCACTCCTTGGTTTGAAGAGTCTCCAATAATGGTTGTTCCAACAAATATTTATTCTTCCATATAATGATCTGCAATGCTTTTGTTTCCATCATTTCCAACTTCATAAACTGAATTATTATTGAAATTGTAAAGTACAATTGGAACTGATGAGTTGATATCATCATGTTGATGCAACAATGCTGGTGAGTTAATTTCAGTATGATATGCTTCCATGTATTTGAAAATATCAAGATCATCAAAATTAGTGGCTGCATCCTCTCCATTGAATTTCTTTGCTGCTGCATCATATGCCCTAGCAGCTTTTTCCTCAGTGTCTGATTAATTAACAATATGTTATAAAAGACAATAAATTGCACATAACACTGATATCATGGTGTAAATAGTAAATACATCTTCAACTAAATTTGCATTTATATAGTTAGTTGCAGCTATACTAAGTCGAAAATGGACCGTCTCTATATACTATAGTAAATGAATTTTTACTTTCTTTCTTAATCCAACAACTATGCAGCTCGCTAGCTACACCATAATGTTGCTACAAAGGATCTGGCTACTATGCAGCACACTAGCTGCACCATAGTATTGGTCAGATGGCCATGGTTTTAAATTGCGGTATGCATCTGCAATTGCAGCCACAATATTGTTGGCGTTGAAGTCTCTACAACGCCATCGCACCACAATGGCGGTGTGAAACCACGTGTGCAATTGCATCGTAGCATTATAAATTGCAATAGATAATTTCGACCATATTTGTTCAAATCTTTACAAAAAAAAAAAAAACCGAACCCTATATCTCAATTTAATTCATATCTAATGTCTTTTAACTATGTAATCAATCACCTCCCAACCAGTAGTATTTAAATTGCAAACTAAAACTATGATATGGAGGGTGACTACAAAAATGGCATGGTGGGAACACTTTATATAATTTTTAAAGTAAAATATCATTTCACATCGCAATGTGCGCCACAATAATCACAATCGAAATGACTACATCCGCATGTGCGAATGCAATCGTAATATAAAACCATGGTTTAGACTACACATATGCAACTACGCGTTGCAGAAAGAAATTATACAAGGACATACATTTCCTAATACTTAACGTGTCTCTTTTGGATTCTCTCCTTCTCGTCATTCTCTCTCCTTCATCAAGTTCTGTCTATCTCTCGATCTTTTATTTTTGTATTTTTTCTCGTTTTTGAACTTCTCTCTAAAATTTAAAGAGGGATAGATACAAACTTGGTGAACAAGAGAGAAGTAGAGAATGAGGAGAAGAGGATCGAAATCTCGTATGTATATATTATTACAATAAGTAGCTAAGGTGAGTGTATAAGCATTCCACTCATGAAAGGGTGAGTGTATAAGAAACTTAAATGGAAATAACACCTAGAAATTCTTATAAACACTTAAGAATATTAAATAGAAATATGAAGGTTTTTTTTTTTTTCAGGTGAAAAATATAAAGACATAATCCTAAAACAATGAAGAATTATCTTCTTGAATAAAGTTATAAGATAAACTAAGATGAATGAGCTCACCAAATGTTCCCAAGTGAAAGATTAGCCTCCCATTATTATCATTCTTTTCCAATTTTGCTTCCCATCTATCAGCATCGAGCCTATTTTAGATTATAAGAATGCATTATCAGATCATAATAACATTATTTTGTTTGAAAAGCATAATAACATTATTTAACTTCTCAAACAAAAAAAAAATTAACATTCATCATATTTACACCCAGTTTGAAAACCATACATATTTACATCCGGTTATAGTTAAAAGTGTGTAGTAAAATGATAGAAATTTATGACAAAAATGCTGCTTACCAACTATACTTCTTTTATGGTGACAACTAGGGTACCCATGAAAGAATGGTGGGTAATTTACCCCAACCAATATACATTAGCCACATAAGCATATTTTTAAGTGGTATCCATGAACTATCTTGACCCCACCAACAAATTGCTCATTTTCATTGGTTGGTGGGTAAATTACCCACCATTCTTCAAAGGTAATCTAGAAAAAACCTTCTTGTATTCATTAAATTTATATGGTTTTACCAACTTTATGTGAACAAGCATAATTTAGGAGGTCCTATTGAAATTTCAATCAAGAAAGAAAATTCTTGTAGTTCATTTATTCTAGTAGGTCTAACACCATCTATACTTTGATTTTACCCTAAAGCAAATTAACTATTTGATGGATAATCTAGTAAAAACATTCAATTCAACTCAAAAATTACTTTAACTGTCAAATCAAAATTTGGAGGAAAAATCAATATTGTCGAAATAACAAACACATACATATGTTTTCACTAGATTCAAGTTTGACATGAGATATATTATATATAGAATCAATTTTAATACTCTCTCAAGGAAACTGAACACACACATAAGAGAATATAAAAATATACTATAAATAAATAATAATTAAAAACGTGAAGAGTAAAAATAATCAATCAAATAATTAAAGAGGTTTGCAAGATATATATTCAAACCTGGTGACACCCATGTAATTAGACCCGGTTTTTTCTGCAGTACTGAAATAGTTAAGAACCAATGCAGTCATTAAAATGTTCAATTTTAAAGACAATGTTGCTGAAAGATTAAGGTGTCAATATATATAGCTCAATGTATCACATATTCACATTGATACAATATCACTTCTAATAATTGTAATTGTCGACCTATTTTTTTTTTTTTTTTTTGGAAATGATAACACAACTCTTTTTTTTATAGGCAAAATAGAGTGGAAAGACATCAGGGAGAAACTGAAACATCCCAACTAGGTTGGCACCCAACATCAACTCTTATCCTCTGCCGCCACCCTAATACGTAATAATATTATTAAAGAAAGGAAAAATTTGTACAAAAGAGGGGGACTAGGCCAAAACCCTCAAAAAATGGAAAAGCAAAAGACAAAAAAAAAAGACTAGAATGGCTACGAGAATCTAAAGTTAGGCAGTCCATTTCTGTCTCTAGTAAAATCAATCGATAGTGAAACTGCCATAGTTTGAAACCAAGTAGTATCAGGCATATCATTCCCCAATGTAGCCAAAGCGTCTTCACAACAATTTCCTTCCCTGTAAATATGTGAACAAATAATTAAGCGACACATATCTCGAAAAGCTATTTGGGAATCATTGTTACTGATCCCCGAATGTTCCAAAACAATAATCTTCATTTAGACAATGGAATAGAACCCTGGGAACATGTTTGATAACCGGCCTTAAGCTTATTCAATTTTTTCTTCTGAGACTTGGAAATCACTGGGGAAAAAGGTACATCAGTCTCAACCGCTTTGTTCAACCAACTCTGCATAAAATTCATTTCCTTCTGTAAAGTGGGATCTATAGTTGCATAAGGGGCTTCAACTATAGATCTAACATCTAAAGTCCGGACAGACGTTAAAATTGGCTCATGATGAACAGTATCAGTGCAAACAATATCATATGTGACATTGAAAAGTGGCATACTGAAAGAATTTTGCGACATAGTATTAGAATTAGTGTGAATTATCGTGACTGCCTCAAAAGGAATTGTGGTATCCGCCATCTGGTCCGGATTTTCTTCCAACGGGATAGTCATATTTGTGCCAATGTCCTATTGTGTAACATTATTCTCTTCCACTTGAATATTAGATTGGAGTTGCGCCTCTGTAATATATTCCTCCGGAATATTATTGTTGTTAATGTCATGAGTTGAGTCTGCCAACGTTACCGTAACATCTTGCTGAATGGGAATATCCGTGACTGCCTGTTGTGGTGTTGGGACTTGATGATCTACTACAGTAGGTACTGGCACTACCTCCTTCTGCGATGCTGCAAAACCAAGAGAGGAACCTATGCCCGACGGAATGTCTTTGACAGGAACCCAATTTTGCTTTGGTACATGAACTGGTTTTTTGCCTTCAACAATTTTTTCTTTGTGCGCAGTTTTTTTCTGTTTGAGGATATAGCCACCTGCAGGAGGAAACATCATGGCCTATGGTATGACAATGTGTACAAGAATTCCGGAAGCCACTCATAGGCCACCTCCACCTGAAATGCATAACCGTCCCTCTCAACCGTGGTTTCATGAAATAATTGGCGTGAAAAATCCATGTCAACAAGTATGCGTGCGTAGTGTCCGTAGATGCGCTTGGAATTTGCATTATCAATGAGTAGAGGAGTGCCTACAACACTAGCAATTTCCTGAAGCGTCCTATCCATCCAATACTCTTGAGGCAGTTCCAAAAGTCGAATCCACACTTGTGCATGAGTGTTACGTTGTTTGTGCATATTGAAGTCTTTGGTCCATTCAAACAATCGGAGAACTCCGGGCTTCAAATTGACCGTCCCCATAACCCATACCATGCGCATATCATCCTCAGAGGCAAAAAAGAATTCATAGAAACCCCTCCACATTGGCGTCATGGACCATGCTCCCTTTGTTTTCCATTGGTTTTGAAGTTTAGAACTGATGTCTTTTGCAGTATAGGGTTTATCACCCTTATTCAGAACCAGTCTGCCACGGAGATTGCGCTTGAAACAGCCATACCTTTCTTGTACATGTCTTGTGAAATATGGATGCTTACGTTTTCACCACGAATCAATGGTTGCGGTAAATTATCATTACTTGAGATTGTTGTTGAAGAGGCAGTCGGTGCTTGCGCAAAAGAAATCCTACTCACCGGTTTGGGAGGGGGAAGAACCGTTGCTGCGGATGAAGCATGATTCACAACAATCTTCCCCAGTCACCCGGCCAGCTCGGCCTGCCAATCAAAGGCCATGGCCAAGCTGTGGTAAATTCACGGAACAAAGAAATCATAAACAAGCTTGCAGGATAGTGAACCAACAATGTAATGAAGCAATTGATTGATTAATCCCACCAACCAAATTGCAATTGGGTTCATCGGTGGAAACCAAATATCAATGTTTAAAACAAAAGCTTTCAACCTATTTGAGATTCATTGGTAATGTGAAAGATGTATAATACTTTAGAGAAATGCCAGGGTCACACTCCCTAACACACTCTTTAACACACTCCAATAGAAATTAGATGTGACCTCACTTTTTATTCATTTCACCTGTCACCGGTAAAGCAAGTAGTTTCAAAAAATTTCACCTTCTTCCTCCACCGAATTTCTTTTGTTCCAATGGTGGTGCACCCGTTTTTTTAAATGTTTAGTAACCTGAACAGCTTGTAACCAGTCAAAGGAATAAAAGTAGAGGTAACATGACTAATTTTAATTGGAGAGTGTTAAAAAGGTATGTTAGAGGGTGTGACTCTAATATTCCTCGATACTTTGAGATAAATATATAATGCAAATGAGACACATAATAATAGGAGACATGGGGAGTAATTTATATCATACTTTTTAATATTGAAAAGCACAAATTCTTTGTCCATACTTTTCATTTCTGATATTTTCTTCGAGTAATCACTCACCTGCAATTAATGTAACTAATATTCAACTAACTATATAATGGAAGATGATTTAAATTTGTGAAAAATATTGAACGGTGGTCCAATATTTGTGAATAATTTTTAATTTAAAATCGTTAAAAGTGTCACAAAAACACTTATTAGCCAGACCCCAACTACAAACATGCTTTTTCTTTCTTTTTAGTCAAGAACCATGTTTTTTCTTTAATAACCTAAGTAAAATCAAGTTTTTTTTTTTTACCAATTAACCTAATCAAAATCAAGTTGGAAATATACATACCGGAAAATTTGTAACCACAGAATCTCCCCATCGGTTAATAGAATATAAATCGTAAGCTTGGGCTGCTTCAATTTCAGTTTCAAATACCCCTGCAATGCAAATGAGGAATAATATAAAAAAATAAAAAAAAGTAATCAAGAAAACCATAAAACATTTACAAATACGAATTAAGTTTGATTAAAATATTATTTGGTTTCGGTGTAAAAAATACTAAACTGTTCAGTTTTTTTGAATAAAACAGTAGAAATTCTTTTTATTTTTTTTCTTTTTGATTGTAGTTTTTGTTCTCTTATTTTCACTTAATCTCGGAATTGATATTCCGTTTTAAAATCATTCAATTTTGATCCCTTTCTTATATATTGGATTAAAAAAATAGTGTTTTTCAAAGGACTTATAAAAATAGTGACGTGACATATTTTATATAACGTGTCAAACGATGCGATGTTATGAAATAATCAACAACTATAAAATTACTATAAACCTCCCCAAAAAACATCATTAAACCATGTTTTAAGAGAGACTATAATATATCACCATTTTTAAGTTAAAAAATCTTAAAGAGAGATCAAAACTATCATTTTAAAATAGGAAGAACAATTCTATGAGTGAATGAAAATAGGAGGACCAGTATTATAACTAAACCAAACATTTATAAAAAATAAAAAAAACACTAAAGATAGACAAAAATAATACCAACCACCTATTTTGCAATTCTTGAAAATACTTTAAAATAATTTCTAAAGATAATTGTAATAGTTGACTATAATTTTGTATTTAACATCTTAAATACTATTTCAAATAGTGTTTATTTTTTATATTTTCTTTTGTTTTTCTTAAATAAAAAGTCAAAAAAATGTTTTAAGTTCTTTTTTCAAAAGGACTAAACGAGACCACCATTATACCATGGGTCTTTTCAAGTGTTTTTCTTGATCCAAAGTATAGATCTAGTCCTCCAAAACCCAACACCTAAATAAACCTTAGATTAACATTAACATTGAAAAACCCACTTGACCTAGTGGTATTGACTTGGAATTTGGAAGTGCATTTCTCCTCAAGATTTCAGATTCGATTTTTTCTTATATTAATTTAGGCGGATTAATTTAATTTAAAAAAAAACATTAACATTGAAAACTAAATATTGTACAAGAATAAGAAATCATATGTACTTACCAACATAGACTGTTATAGTTGAAATGATCCAAGCACACAACAAAACACAAAATTATTAGTATGAAATATTTGATGGAAGCTAATTAAAATGAAGGTTTAATTAAATAAAAACTAGTATATGTTTATAAATTAAACCTGTCTTGCCTCTCCCACTATTTCTTGTGCTATTCTCCCAAACATATGTTTCATAACGATTATCACCCTTCCTATATAATTTGTCAAAATCAAATGAACTATGTTAGAAAATTTGGTTTTCATCAACAAAAAAAAAAAAAAAAGAATTATATCTTTTAATTTTCATATCAACAAAATCATAAAATTATACTTTGAAACACCCCTGTATTTTGATTTCTTCTTGGTTATCCTACTATGGGCCCTTTTTGCCTTTGATACCGACCCAATTTTCCTGTGATGGTAGCACAAAACGGATGAAAGATTTTAATTTTTTTTGAGGTGAAAGATTTTATATATGACTTAAACATAAAAAATAAAAAATAATAAAAAATATATATATATGAATAAAATTTGATAGATTTAATTAAGTAGATTTACGACATGACCAACCTTTTATGATTGGGATTAGTCTCCATTGATTCAGCAAATTGAAGAAATATACTTCCTATCAAACTTGGCACATGATCATGAACTTCATCTTGGGTTGAATTTTGGATTTCTTTGGAATGATCCATGACATTTGTTACTGATGATTTAATTAAGTAAACCTTTTCTCTTGATTATATTCCAAATGAAATGGCCTAAATAGAACAACAATAAACTAATTTTATTTTGATATTCTTAACTCAATTTTCAGAAGTGACCACATTTCAGTCCTTTATATGGACTTCGCAAATGTTAAACTCAAGAAAAACAAACTCAAAGATAAACTTTTTTTTTTTTCACTAAATTTTGTCCTTTTTTAATTTATTTTTAAAAAGTTATCATATTTTTAAAAGGTCCTTTTTTAATTATATCATTATTAAATATACAATTTTCATCCGTTTTGTATTGACTATCATTTTAAAAGTTAAAAAGAAAATCATATTAAATTATATTTTTTATGTATTGACTATCATTTTAAAAGTTAAAAAGAAAATTATAATAAATAATTTTTTTTTTATTTTCAATTTAAAATTAAGTGCTCTTAATTTTTCGCAATTTTACTTTTCTCTTTTTCTTGGGTGTTGAAATATTATGAATTCCACTAGTAACTGTTCTAGGATGTCACTGTGAGCATGAATCGGTTGGTAGGAACATTACATTATATATGTCAGGGCATGTGTTCGAACACCGAAAACACCATTTATTCACACTTTAAGGGTTCGAATTTCTAGTCACTATGCAACTTGACAAAAAAAAACTAAATTAGGATATTGGGTGAAGAGTATTTGATACATCCTCTTAAATAATATTTTTTTACTAAACATTTCCAATATTTTTAATTACTTATAAAAGGAAGTATTAAATAATTTTTTAATAAATATAATATACTTCTTATAGTATGTAGAAGGTCAAAAAGGATTTTGAGAGAATGGTTTTTTGAACGTTGACCTCTGCTGAGGTTAGGGTTCTGATCATCATCATCACCATTTTTCTGGCCACCACCGTTATAACACTGCTGCGCGCGGTTCAACCATGTCCTTTGACTGGTAGGATGAATTTGCTGCCCCGATAGCTCCCTCTTCTGCAGCGTGGGTGCAGCCTCCACCTTCAGCTGCGGTTCCACCACCATTTAGGTCATTTGCACAGGTTATGTCTGCTTCACAGACACGTTCAATCAAAGAGAATCTTCCACAACCTATCATTCGAGGGGGCGAAGTTAGCATCAAAATCTCACCGGAGGTTTATGAGAAGGGTTTGGCCGTTTGCAAGCGCAATCTTCATGGGAGGCTCGTGCTGAATAAGGAGATAAGCCTTATACGACGAAAGAGATACAACAAAAACTTAAAAAACAATGGAAAACATCTGTTTCCTGGTCCATGCTTTCTTTAGGGAGAGGGTATTATAAATTCTTTTTTACTTCAGAAATTGATTTACGTTCTGTCTGGGCATCAGACACCGTGAATTTGAAACCTGGTGTTCTACGACTCTTTGAGTGGGCTAAAGACTTTAATGCTCAGACACAACGAAACACACATGCCAATGTGTGGATTCGTTTGATGGAAATACCACAAGAATACTGGATGGAGAGGACTCTCAGAGAAATTGCTAGTGCATACTAGTAGACATGGAATATCAGAGACTTTTTCATGAAATATCAGTTGAAAGAGAAGGTTTTTTCTTTTAAAGTGAAGGTGGTTTACGAATGGCTTCCCGATTTTTGTTCGCACTGTAAGAATATCGGTCATAGTGATTGAAATTTTATGGGGACTAAAAGTTGAAGGAAAATTTTAGAAGGACTGAAACGACAAGTTGATATATTTATATGGACCAAAACAATATTTAACTCTACTTTTAATGGTATTGATTTGTTCGAAATAATATACCAAAAATCACCTCGAGTACTCATCTCCATCGTCGTCAATAGTTGATACACCCCACTCATGTTATAACTTTTGTCGGGAGTGAGTTGCCAAGATCATCTATCTTCACACCAACCTGTAAAAAAAATGTTAAATAAAAGCTCACTACGACCCCCCCACCATCTCCCAAGAAAATATTCATCGCCGCCATTTCCAAGCTTCTAAAGCATACATCTCATACAATGTAGCCAATCTATTCTCCGCTAAATTAAACAACTGCCTAAACCTATTACATGAAGCCTCTGACAAAAAGAACGTTCTGGCCCAACCCCCCTCACCAAATTTTCATTAATCCACCTACCCACCATCATTCCCTTCCCTTGCCTCAGGCTTACCAACTGTCTCCACCAAACACACCATGAATGCCCACCGCCCATCATACGCCCTCCTTCAACTCGAGACATTTCTACTAACACCTTATACCATAAACTATTCTGTTTCAGATACAACCTCCAACACAATTTACCTAACAACGCTAAATTAAATTCCTAAATTCTCCTTATCTAAATAGACTATGTCCCATTTAATCCATGATATTTTCCTAATTTCTTCGGAGCCCCCTTCCCGTACCCCATAAAGATACATATAAACAAAGATTAATAGAAGAGATAATACTTATGGGAGCCACTACAAATTTTAAGAGAATCAAACAACCCTCTAATGATAATTGATGGCTTTTCCACCTCGATAGTCGATTGTTATATCGAAATTAAGTGTGTATTCCTCTCCCTATTAGGTATATTAATTTCTTTCAACGGACTCTATAACATTCATAAATAAAATGTTTCATATGACATTAAATTGGAAAGCTATTGCGACCAATTACAATAATGGTGAACTATTGTTGGTTAACCCTGTTTTTTTTTTTATAAATTTATGCATGTAAGGGATTCTATTATATGATTGTGAATGGTTTTTTTATATAAATAGGAAAAAATTTAAAATTATTTGACAAAGTACTTTTAATTGTTCTTATGGTTCCTTGTGCTATGATCAGATGATTTATTTTAGATAGAGCATGAAATTTAAAAATCCTCTTTTTTTGTGTTGTTTTTTTTTTCATGTTATAATACACATTTAATATCATACCTAAAATTTAAAACAAATTAAAATATATGAAGTATAAAATTTTATTTTTGATTTAATTCAAAAAAGATTTCCCCGCGCACTACACACTAGTTTTACATAGAATGATGCTTCCTTCATCTAAAGAGAAACTGCATCTTCCAATGTAGAATTTCAAAAATAAAATTTTTAAGTAAGTAAATCCATATAACCCAATGCCAACTGTTGAATCAGCCGGGAACCTGCATGCCACACCGCCCTTCACATCTATTGGTGTACCAGAAGCGGGCTTTTTTCGGCTATAACACCGAGTATGAAAGAGAAGAGATGACACCAAGTAACGAAACAGCGAGAGCCATGTGTTTGACGAAGGCAGCCATACTACGCGCACGCACACTTGGAGAGAGAGATAATTGAAATTAGATTGACCAATGTAGAATTTTAAATAAAGTAACAAACTAGTGCTTAAAATATGCCATTGTTTACACCCTTCAAAACATAAGTAATGAAATGGTCACGGAGTCATCTCAACTGTGATTGTTGGATCGAGATCAGACGATTCATATTTCAATCTCGGTATTTTGTATTTAGAAAGCAATCAAAATATTGACAAACATCTAGACCTACGATATCGATCCAATGAGTGAAGTTGATCCAACCTGCGATTGTGTCAGATTAATGGCTGCAGTAAATCCTATTTTGAGGTCAGAAGTTGTACGCTTGACAAACATCTGGACCTATGATATCGATCCAATGAATGAAGTTGAACCGACGTGCGATTGTGTCAGATTAATGGCTGCAGTAAATCCTATTTTGAGGTCAGAAGTTGTACGCTGTTCTCCGAATGAAAGAGGTAGCAAGTTCTCTACACCATTAAACTAAATGCTAGAGTTCAAGTGAAGCTTCTTTGACCTTAGATATACATAAGTGAAACATGACTTCTCAAGTGCAGTATCTATTGAATTGTAATGAAATGGTCTTATACCATATCGTGGTGGTAAAATTCCTTGTCTACGTGCTTACGATATTTGTGTTCGATTCCGCAAAGTGAATTGTTTTCATTTACTCATTAAATGTCTGTTTTTGCCTTAGAACGTCACTTAATCACAGTTATAAAAAACAAACAATATTGGATAATTGAAAACAAACTAATGGCTCTCACAAAACATATGAGAAAACAAGTTTATGACAGTGAGAACAAGTTCTTGATTTCCAATAGAAATTCTTATTACTTCTAATCTAAACCAAGGAGTTTGCTTCCAAACATAGCGCGTACTACGATCTATTGTTGTTTTTTATATTCTACCTGCCGAAACAGAAACAGAACATAATTTAATTAGGCCGTTCTCAATTTTAAATTCTAAAATAAATGCAACAGCTTAAATAGAAACCATAAAAATATAAAGTTGGCACTTTAGATACAAATTGAACAACAAACTTTGCATGCATGCCTAAAAATACAAAGAGTTAAAAGAATAGTACTAATGAAGCAAACCTGTGTTGCGGCTGCTGAGACCCGAGGAATCATTTTCTTCTAAGAGTACTTCCTTCAACGATCCATCAGCATGATGGACAATCACTTCCACAACGTTCTCACCAACTTTTTTCAGGATCTCAACCATGTTTCTGTCAAGACAAATATCTGTATAGGAGACATACTCATTGCAATGGGGACAGCGCCAGAGCGGCCTGTAACAATTTATTTCAATGAAGTTGTCAAAATCGAAGCACTGGAAGTGTTTGCATGTGCGCCCTTTAACAGGAGTCTTGATTCGTGTCAATCCTATGGGACAGTTAAGTGAGATTCGCGACTCCCCCTCCATGATATCTGAATCTGAATATTCAAGAGTAGACTGAACATAATCTGGAGGAAGCTCGGGTGGCAAGGATGCATCAACATAACTCATATAGGCAACAAGTATAATATAATTACCATCGAATTCACCAACAGCTTGAAAAAGATTTGTCCCAAATTTAAGCATGCTGTTCAAACAAGTGGGCATCTGTGGCTGATGGTCCATTCCAAGCAAAGTCCTCGTGTTAATTGCTTCTCCATTCACGAGAAAATTCACATCCTGAGGGTTTATCAAGCATGCAGATGTCTCAATATTATCAGTTTCTGCCACCAATAACCAAAATTTTTTATCGGACTGATGATTTTTCTTTTGTATATTGAAGTCAACAACAGAAGCTCCAAATCCAGACTTGGCTTCGATTGAAGCAATAATTGGACCCAGTTTCATACTTGGATAGAATCTTTGCATTATCATATTTAATAATGATGAAGAATGGTGAGAAAAACTAGGTCTGGTACTTCCCAGGGTGCAGTACATCTTTTCTATCTCGTGAGCAATAGTTAGAAGTTCTTGTGTCTCTTTGTTCTCGAACCATCCAAATTCACAGGCATTCTTCACAGTTATCACCAAAACTATCACAACTCCTAGTTCATCATCACTCTCGTTTTGATAGTCTATCTTTTTCATCAACGTATGAAGTAGTTGAATAGCTTTTGAGGAAGGAGTTTGACCATAGGCAATTGCATAATTAATCCCTCGAGATAGGGAGATGCATAGTCTACAAAATATCGAAGAGCTGATTTGGTTGCCTGGTACGAAGTACCAAGCTAATAAGCACTCCAAAGTTTTGGTGATTCTATACAAGTTGAGGTCTAAGTCAGACGCATCGGAATTCAGTAACGACAACCAGTTGTTGGTTTCCATGGTTTGTTTTTGCCGAGAGAAAGAAAATAAGTTCGTGCCCTAACGACTCCTAGGGCAAACAACGCGGATATATGTAAGGTTTAATACAACCAACAAAATATTGCATGTTATATAAATATATTGCATAGAGAGAGACATAAATAAATATCAAATCTTTTATTTTTGACAGGAATCAAACAAATATATTCTCTTCTTCAAAATAAAAAAAAATAAAAAAAAGAATATATATTACTTGATTTGGATCTGGAATAATTCTACATATATCTTTCATTGGTGGTGTTTAATATTTTTTGTTGGTGGCCGGGGTACCTTGCATATATTATGCATTGTCCATACCAACTGAGTTAAGCTCACAAGCAGAGTCTCACGGAAATATAATTAAATGGTACTACATCCATTCTTAAATATAAGACCCTTTTACTAAAATTACGGGAATTAAGAAAGTTGGAATTAGTATTAAATTTGTTTATAATTACTATTGTTTTTACATTTTATCCTAAAGAGAGAGAGTTAGTTTATGTTTTCAACATAATATTTATTGTTGATCGAAGAAAAAGATGCAAAATAAATAGGGGTATGGTGATAAAGAAATAATTAATGTAATTGGAAATAGCAAATGGATCTTATAAAAAGGGACAAAAAAAAAATTCAAAAGGATCTTATAATTAGGGACGGAGGTAGTATTATTTTTCAATACTTAATTCTAGAATTTAAAATTTGAGCACTTTTTTTTTAAGCAAAGTAGAAATAGAATTAAATAAAAAGGAAGTACAAGACTGGAGGGCATGAACCTGACTTAGAAAACCACCGATACAAACTCTAACGGGTGATAAGTGGTAAAGAAAACAACTTTAAACAACACTACTACGGACAACCCAACGTAACGAACCCAAATTGCACAACCTTAGTTACTCCCAGACGTTAACAAAACTTTCATTACCTCACTGAAATTGCACAACCTTAATCAATTTACCCCATCAGTCAAATTCTACTGTTAGTCAACATGACGTTTTGCAAATACCCCCCTAAAATTTTGCACTTATGTGCAAAATTCCTCCGAACTTGAAAATTTATATATATTTTTTCTTATTCTTCACTCAAACTTCAAGAAATAAAAAACTACAATTTATTTTTAGGTATAGATTTCATACATTCAAAATAAAGCAAAACAAGTAATTAAGATTTAATTACTACTATCCAAGGAAAAAATTAATCTACTAACTATTTATTAAAATTGATGCTATATAAATTTACAATTTTGCCCTTAGAAGGGGTAATTTAGTAATTCTATAACTCCTTAATCTTGGTGAGTGCCACCTCATCCAATTTTATTTATTTTTTATTTTTTATTTTTTATTTATTTTATATTATTTTATTTTTTATTTTTTATTTATTTTATAAGAATAAAAATAAACCTAAATTCAGTTGCTTTTACATTATAATTGTGGAAGATTAAGTTATCATTTGACCCGATTTTTTTCCAACTTCTCTACGTTTTTAAGTAGAAGTTAGGCCAAACGCAATATCAATTAAGTACTTAATAAAAAAAATACTTTTTTGAATGCCTAAAATTGAAGGGAATGAGCTTTGGCCAAAAAGTTGTTGAAAGTTACTTTAAAAAATTATTTTTCGATAATTTATTTCACAAACACCTCTTTTCAACTCACGCTGGGAACATTTTCTTTTATTTTTTAATATTATATTTCAATATATTTTTCTTCCATTTTATTTTATTTTTTGAACCGTTCCATTTAATTTTTTAAGGAGGTTCCATTTAATTTTATTATCTTTTTTTCAAAGGAATTTTATCACTTATATATTTAATTTCAATATCGTTTAATCATCACAACCTCACAAATATTTTTATTCACGCTGTCATTTAATGATACCAAATAATTTTATTTCCTTTCTTCAACCTCGTGAATATATACAAACATACATTAATGTATAGAGTAATATTTTATGTCCGTCCGTCCGTCTGTCTGTTTTTTTTTTTTTTGTTATGCTAATGCATATAATTTTTTTTAGTGTTGCGTTGAGTGCTATCTACACCGCTGTTGTGGGAGATTTAGATACCGTTTGACCCGGTTGTTTTTCAACTTCTCTATATTTTTAAGGAGAAGTTAAGCCAAATACAAAATCAATTAGTATTTATTAAAAAAGGTACTTTTTTTAATGCATAAAATTGAATAGAATGAGCTTTGGCCAAAAGTTATTGAATGGTACTTCACAAAACTACTTCTCGACGATTTTTTTTTTTTTTTTGGCTTTCGCACCGGTTTCTGACCCACCAAAGGTGAGCGACTAATCCGGTTCGTGCGTAGAGGCATGCACACTGGCCAAGCGTTGTTCCTCCTCGGAATCGAACCCGATATTCCCCGGGTACGTCCTTGGAAGGAGCTCCTTGCCACTGGAGTCCAAGCAACTTGGTTTACTTCTCGACAATTTATTTCAGAAGCATCTGTCTTCAATTTACATTGGGAACCTATTTTATTTTTTAATATTATATTTCAATATGTTTTTTTCTACAATTTTTTTTTTAACCGTTCCATTTAATTTTGTTTAAGGATGTTCCTCTTAATTTTTCTACCTTTTTTCAAAGGAATTTTATTATCTTTTTATCACCTATATATTTAATTTCAATATCGTTTAATTATCACAACCTCACAAATATTTTTATTCACGCTGTCATTTAATGATAGCAAATATTTTTATTTTCTTTCTTCAAGCTAGCTAATATACACACACACACATTAACATTTAGAGTAATACTTTTTGTGTGTCGGTTTTTTTGTTACGCTAATGTGTATTTTTTTTTTTTGGCATTTCATAATACGTATGATTATTTTTATAATATTTTTTATTTTAATTAAAAGTAAAATTGTAAATGTCTTTTCTTCAAAAAAAGGTATAGATGCCTAAAAAAATTATACTTATATATATTGCACCTTTATATTGTTGGTGTAAGCCCTAGAGACCAATAGTTTATGTTAAACTTATCTTATGTATCATGATTTTTATTATTGAATAATATATGACACTCTTTATTATATTTATAGTAATGTTAATAAAGTCCTTTTTTTTTTTTGATATGCAAACAGAGAGGTGAGGTATCAGGGAGAAGCTGAAACATCCCAACTAGGTTGGCACCCAACAGCAGCTCCCATCCTGTACCGCCTCTCAATACGTAGTAATATTAATAAAAAAAAAAGGGAAAACTGTACAAAGGAGGGGGGACTAGGCCAATACCCTCAAAACAAAGCAAAAAACAAAACAGAAAAAAAAGACAGAAATGGCTACGGAAATCTAAAGTTAGGCATGCCATTTCTATCTCTAGTGAAATCAATTGACAAAGAAACTGGCATAATGTGGAACCAAGTAGTGTCAGTCAATTCATGTCCCAATGAAGCCATAGTGTAACACCCCGTTACCCAAAAGTAAAATAAATAACAATAATCATCAGAGTATTTCACCAAACGGGTATGCTACACGTCATTTCAAAATCCTTAAATAGAAAATAAAACTATTTAATCAAACCACTTGATAAAATATGAAATCATTGCAGCGGAATAGTTTTCAATCCAACAACATCCTACGGCATTAAAGGCCTTAGCATAATTCATCAACATTGTTCAAAGACCATAAAAGGCTCCACACCACAAGTTCCAAAAATTGATACATGGAAAGGAAAAGCAACAATAACAATAAAGATAAATCCCATCCCACGTATCAGAGCCCTAGACACGACTTTGAGCCACCACCAACTACTCAGGATCACCTGCAAGTTACCCATAGGAAGGGCAACGTTTTCAAGCAGAAGGGGTGAGATTCACAACAATAAATATAGATAATAAAATCATCAAATGAATCTAACACCCTATTACTTCAAACATATTAATCTTGTAATTATCAATATTTAATTCACAAGCCACAACAACATCACCATAATAATCCATTTAGCAGGTATGTATACAATGTACATATCACCAATAACATCAACAACACATCAAGATCACAATGAATATATATGAATAAATGTATATTCAACATCAACATCAACATCAGATAAAACCGAACAACAACCAAGACTCATGCAAATGACATGACCACTGCTAAGACACCTTCTTAGACTTCTTAATGAAATGCATTATGCATGTGGTACCAATCAGGACCGAGGCCCTCACCGCTTTTGAATGGTTAAAGCATTCATCAGGACCGAAGCCCTCACCGCTGTTGAGCAACTAGTACTCCAGGACCGAAGCCCTCACCGCTGTTTTATGCATATGCAATGGACCTACTTGTGTATATCTACATACAACTGACCATGCAATGCAACTCCATGTGACTCAACTTAAACAACATGTATGATTCGATACTTTGCATACATTTCATTCATCATCAGCAATCATCAATCCAGCAATCAAAAACAACCACAATAATGCATAATTACATGAAACTATGCTCAACACAACAACATTAAGGTACTACCATTCAATCACGAAATTCAACATTCAGGAACTGAGTAGCTCGCCTCGCGAGCACATCTGCTCGCCATGGCGAGTTCACAAAAACACTAGCTCGCCATGGCGAGTTCAAGGCGAACTCGAGGCGAGCGAAAATTAGGTGCTCTCGGGAAAAATGCTATTTTCTCACTCAAACTCCAATTCTAAGCTCCCTATTCATCTTTTTAACCTAAAACTTCCACCATTCATCTTTATTATCCTCTAGGTACCTTAAACCATTCTCAAAACATCTTATAACAATTTTTCAAAATCAAGTTTTATCTGGGCTTACTCGCCATGGCGAGTTGGACTGCTCGCGAGGCGAGCGATGAAGTTGCTCACTCGCCATGGCGAGCACAGCTACTCGCGAGGCGAGCGATGAACTTCTGTACGGGCAGAAAACTGGTTTTTTCCAAAAATCCCATTTTCCTTCCAATCACTCCCCAAATCAGTTTACAGATGCAAATTAACTTTCTATGTGCAACTAGAACCTATTTCTAACATCAAATTCATGCTTACAACTTCAAAAACTACAATTTCATCATAAAACCCAAAATCCCCAATTTTTACCAAAACCTGTTAAACTCAAAATCAGACTTTAAATTCTATACTATTGAAGTAAACCTCACCCTTACCTTAGAAATTGAAGAAGAAATGCACAGCAATGATCAATTCTTGGTTCTCTCTTGCTCTTCCCTCCTTTCTCCCAAAAACTGTCAGTTTCACGTAAAAGTGTTTCTGACTCTAACTTTCTATCTTAACTGCCTTCTCAACTCCCCTTTATTAGACTTAACTCCTTTTATTTCAAATAACTCCTATTATTTCCCCAAACCTCAAAATAATTACTATTTCATACTTATTTTAATTATTATATAATAAACCATATATTAAAATAATACATCACATAAAACATCCAAAAATCACATATATATAAATACATGCATATACTCCACATAAATCACCAACATCATATATAATAATATATATATATATATACTCAACATAATAAAATAATTAAATAAATAACTAGGACGTTACAACTCTCCCCAAATTACAGAATTTCGTCCTCGAAATCTTACCTCAAGCAAACAACTCCGGATACGACTCCCGCATCTTACTCTCCAGCTCCCAAGTCAAACTTTCACCAGTCGCTCCACCCCAAACGACTCTCACAAGAGGTATCTCTTTACCTCTCAAGGACTTCACCTTTCTGTCATCGATCCTCAATGGCATAGTCTCAACTGTCAGGTTGTCCCTAACCTGCACATCATCATCCCTCGGAATCACATGAGAAGGATCCGCAACATACTTCCGAAGCTGAGAAACATGAAACACATCGTGCAAGTTCGAAAGATGTGGTGGCAAACCAACTCTATATGCCACTGTACCAATTCTCTCTGAAATCTGATACGGACCAATAAACTTAGGAGTCAACTTCCTCGACTTCAAAGCACGTCCGACACCCGTCAAAGGAGTGACCCTCAGAAAAACATGATCACCCTCCTGAAACTCAAGATCCTTTCTTCGCTTGTCATGGTAACTCTTTTGTCGACTCTGCGAAGCTTTCATCTTTTCTCTTATCAACCTGACTTTCTCCGTAGTCTCATGAACTAAATCCGGTCCCAACACAACACTCTCACCCGACTCAAACCAGCATAAAGGAGTCCTACACCTCTGACCATACAAGGCTTCGAACGGTGCCATACCAATACTCGAGTGATAGCTGTTGTTATAAGTAAACTCAATCAAAGGCAAGTGACTATCCCAAGCTCCACCTTGCTCAAGCACACACACTCTCAACAAATCTTCCAATGATTGAATTGTCCTCTCCGACTGACCATCTGTTTGAGGATGATAAGCCGAACTCAACTTCAACTTCGAACCCAAGGCGTCCTGTAAACTCTTCCAGAACCTAGAAGTAAACCTCGGATCTCTATCTGACACAATGCTAGACGGAACACCATGAAGCTTCACCACACTGTGAATGTAAATCTCTGCTAACTGTGCTACCGGATAACTGATATTAATAGGAATGAAATGTGCCGACTTCGTCAACCGGTCGACAACTACCCAAATAGCGTCATGCCCTCTCGGAGTGTTCGGTAAACTCGTCACAAAATCCATAGAGATACTATCCCACTTCCACTCCGGTACATCTAACGGTGTCAACAACCCTGCATGCTTCTGATGCTCAACCTTGGACTTCTGACAAATCAAACAGGCATAAACAAACTGAGCAACATCCCTTTTCAAACCGGACCACCAAAACAGTTTCTTCAAGTCATGATACATTTTTGTAGCCCCCGGGTGAATACTCAACCTACTCTTGTGACTCTCCTCAAGAATCAACTTCTTCAACTCTTCATTGTCAGGAATACAAACTCTACCTCTGAACCTCAGCACACCCTGATCATCAACTTTGAAATCACTATCCTCAGTGTCATTACCAGTAGTCATCAAATCAACAAACTTCAAATCTTCTTTCTGGGCTTCTCGGATACTGTTCAAGAAGTCACTATCAATCTTCAACATTCCCAACTGTATACTCTGGGGTGACAATTCACAGACAAGACTCATATCTCTGAACTGTTCTAACAACTCAAACTCTTTCACCATCAAAGCAGACATGTGCAAAGTTTTCCTACTCAAAGCATCAGCAACCACATTGGCCTTACCAGGATGGTAATTCAAGCCAAAATCAAAATCCTTCAGTAACTCTAACCACCTCCTCTGCCTCATGTTCAGTTCCTTCTGGTCAAATAAATACTTCAAACTTTTATGATCACTGAACACCTGAAATCTGGAACCGTACAAATAATGCCTCCAAATTTTCAAAACAAAAACCACCGCAGCTAACTCCAGGTCATGTGTAGGATAATTCTTCTCATGAACACGCAACTGCCTAGAAGCATATGCTACCACCTTACCATCTTGCATCAGAACACCACCTAAGCCTAGCTTAGATGCATCACAGTACACAACAAACGGTTCTTCTGGTTTAGGCAAAATCAAAACAGGAGCAGTTGTCAATCTTCGTTTCAACTCATTGAAACTACTCTCACACTGAGCATCCCACACAAAAGATTTACTCTTACAGGTCAACTGTGTCAACGGAAGAGCCAACTTCGAAAACCCTTCTATGAACCTGCGGTAATAACCAGCCAAACCCAGAAAACTTCTGATCTCAGTTACCGACTTCGGAGTCTCCCATTGTGATACCGCATCAACCTTTGAAGGATCCACTGCAATACCACTACCAGAAATAATGTGACCCAGAAAACTTACTTCATTTAACCAGAACTCACATTTTGATAACTTAGCATACAACCTCTTTTCCTTCAACACTTGCAACACAATTCTCAGATGCTCTGCATGCTCCTCCTCATTCTTGGAATAGATTAAAATATCATCAATAAACACCACAACAAACTTATCCAGAAAAGCATGGAAAATTCGGTTCATGTACTCCATAAAAACACCCGGCGCATTAGTAACACCGAAAGGCATCACTTTGTACTCGTAATGACCATAACGTGTCCTAAAGGCCGTCTTCTGCATATCCTCATCCTTCACTTTTATCTGATGATAACCAGACCTCAAATCAATCTTACTAAAAATCTTAGCACCAACCAATTGATCCATCAAGTCGTCAATTCTAGGAAGCGGATACCTGTTCTTGATCGTAACTTTGTTCAACTGACGGTAATCTATACACAGTCTCATACTACCATCCTTCTTCTTTACTAACAACACCGGTGCTCCCCAAGGTGAAACACTGGGTCTTACAAACTTTTTATCCAACAGGTCCTCCAACTGTTTCTTCAACTCAGCTAACTCAGAAGCTGACATACGGTACGGTGCCATCGACACCGGCTTAGTTCCTGGAACAAGATCAATTGAAAATTCGACCTCCCTCTCTGGTGGCACATCAGGAATCTCATCATGGAATACTTCTGAAAATTCATTCACTACCGGTAACCCATCAATCACAGCTTGATTTTCTAACGACAATTGTGCCATTAGAGAATACATCAGGATACCATCACGTTCAAACTGTTTCATCTGTTTCGTAGACAGAAGCTCAACCTCACCTTCTTCTTCAGCAGAAGAGAAATGTACCGTCTTACTAAAGCAGTTGATATGAACTCGATTATACTCTAACCAATTCATACCAAAGATAACATCCATACCCGTCAACGGCAGACAAACCAAATCAATTACAAAATCTCTACCAAACATAGATATAGGACACCGCAGACAAACAAGAGAAGTGATTACTGAACCCTTAGCTGGAGTTTCAACAACCATTTCCCCTTTCATATCAGATATATCCAAACCCAACTTATAAGCACATTCAATAGCAATAAAACAATGAGTAGCACCAGTATCAATAATAGCAATTAAAGGAGTACTATTAAAGAAACAAGTACCTCTGATAAGTCGGTCCTCATTAGGAGTCTGCGTACCAGTCAAAGCAAACACCTTTCCACCAATTCTAGTCTTCTTCGGCTCAGGACACTGTGAACTGATATGACCTTCCCCATTGCAGTTGTAACAGACAATATCCCCACGCTTGCATTCAGCTAAACTGTGACCCTTCTGACCACACCTGAAGCACTTCCTATCATCTCTTCCACAAACATTACTCTTGTGGCCTTTCTCACCACACTTGTAGCAAACAATCTCAACAGGAGCATCTCTCCTCTTGGGCCTCCTATCATCACCCATCCTCTGCTTTCCTTTGTCAGCAGGAGCACTGTAAGGCTTAGGACGATTCTGCTGTCCCTTACCCCTCCTCTCACTCATTATCTTGTAATGAACTTTGGTGTCTTCTTCATAAATTCTGCATCTATTAACCAACTCAGAGAAGACTCTGATCTGCTGATACCCAATAGCTCTTTTGATGTCAGCCCTCAATCCATTCTCAAACTTGATACACTTGGAGAACTCAGCTGTCTCCGCACTGTAATGAGGGTAGAATGTGGCTAGCTCCACAAACTTTGCAGCATACTCTGTGACAGACATGTCACCCTGTTTCAATTCCAGAAATTCAATCTCTTTCTTACCTCTGACATCCTCTGGAAAATACCTGCCCAGAAACTCTTTCCTGAACACGGCCCAGGTTACCACAGCATCATCCTGCTCCAGAACAGGCAACAAACTAATCCACCAATCATCAGCCTCTTCAGCTAGCATGTGCGTCCCAAACCGCACCTTTTGAACCTCGGAACACTGCATGACCCTGAATATCCTTTCAATTTCCTTCAGCCACTTCTGAGCACCGTCAGGATCATACCTACCCTTGAAAGTCGGTGGATGATTCCTCAGGAAAGTCTCTAGCATCCTGGTTCCATCACCACCAGTCTCAACCTTAGGTTGCTGTTGAACAGCTTGAGCTACAGCTTCAAGCGCAGCAACAAGAGCAGCATCACTACTTCCAGTCATTTCGAGATTCTACACGACAAACAACAACTCAGAACAACAACAAAAAGCAACATTAAAGTTGACACTCTATCCTAGGTGGCTCAACAAGACTCTACTACTTGGCCGGACGGACCAACCTGCTCTGATACCAAATTGTAACACCCCGTTACCCAAAAGTAAAATAAATAACAATAATCATCAGAGTATTTCACCAAACGGGTATGCTACACGTCATTTCAAAATCCTTAAATAGAAAATAAAACTATTTAATCAAACCACTTGATAAAATATGAAATCATTGCAGCGGAATAGTTTTCAATCCAACAACATCCTACGGCATTAAAGGCCTTAGCATAATTCATCAACATTGTTCAAAGACCATAAAAGGCTCCACACCACAAGTTCCAAAAATTGATACATGGAAAGGAAAAGCAACAATAACAATAAAGATAAATCCCATCCCACGTATCAGAGCCCTAGACACGACTTTGAGCCACCACCAACTACTCAGGATCACCTGCAAGTTACCCATAGGAAGGGCAACGTTTTCAAGCAGAAGGGGTGAGATTCACAACAATAAATATAGATAATAAAATCATCAAATGAATCTAACACCCTATTACTTCAAACATATTAATCTTGTAATTATCAATATTTAATTCACAAGCCACAACAACATCACCATAATAATCCATTTAGCAGGTATGTATACAATGTACATATCACCAATAACATCAACAACACATCAAGATCACAATGAATATATATGAATAAATGTATATTCAACATCAACATCAACATCAGATAAAACCGAACAACAACCAAGACTCATGCAAATGACATGACCACTGCTAAGACACCTTCTTAGACTTCTTAATGAAATGCATTATGCATGTGGTACCAATCAGGACCGAGGCCCTCACCGCTTTTGAATGGTTAAAGCATTCATCAGGACCGAAGCCCTCACCGCTGTTGAGCAACTAGTACTCCAGGACCGAAGCCCTCACCGCTGTTTTATGCATATGCAATGGACCTACTTGTGTATATCTACATACAACTGACCATGCAATGCAACTCCATGTGACTCAACTTAAACAACATGTATGATTCGATACTTTGCATACATTTCATTCATCATCAGCAATCATCAATCCAGCAATCAAAAACAACCACAATAATGCATAATTACATGAAACTATGCTCAACACAACAACATTAAGGTACTACCATTCAATCACGAAATTCAACATTCAGGAACTGAGTAGCTCGCCTCGCGAGCACATCTGCTCGCCATGGCGAGTTCACAAAAACACTAGCTCGCCATGGCGAGTTCAAGGCGAACTCGAGGCGAGCGAAAATTAGGTGCTCTCGGGAAAAATGCTATTTTCTCACTCAAACTCCAATTCTAAGCTCCCTATTCATCTTTTTAACCTAAAACTTCCACCATTCATCTTTATTATCCTCTAGGTACCTTAAACCATTCTCAAAACATCTTATAACAATTTTTCAAAATCAAGTTTTATCTGGGCTTACTCGCCATGGCGAGTTGGACTGCTCGCGAGGCGAGCGATGAAGTTGCTCACTCGCCATGGCGAGCACAGCTACTCGCGAGGCGAGCGATGAACTTCTGTACGGGCAGAAAACTGGTTTTTTCCAAAAATCCCATTTTCCTTCCAATCACTCCCCAAATCAGTTTACAGATGCAAATTAACTTTCTATGTGCAACTAGAACCTATTTCTAACATCAAATTCATGCTTACAACTTCAAAAACTACAATTTCATCATAAAACCCAAAATCCCCAATTTTTACCAAAACCTGTTAAACTCAAAATCAGACTTTAAATTCTATACTATTGAAGTAAACCTCACCCTTACCTTAGAAATTGAAGAAGAAATGCACAGCAATGATCAATTCTTGGTTCTCTCTTGCTCTTCCCTCCTTTCTCCCAAAAACTGTCAGTTTCACGTAAAAGTGTTTCTGACTCTAACTTTCTATCTTAACTGCCTTCTCAACTCCCCTTTATTAGACTTAACTCCTTTTATTTCAAATAACTCCTATTATTTCCCCAAACCTCAAAATAATTACTATTTCATACTTATTTTAATTATTATATAATAAACCATATATTAAAATAATACATCACATAAAACATCCAAAAATCACATATATATAAATACATGCATATACTCCACATAAATCACCAACATCATATATAATAATATATATATATATATATACTCCACATAATAAAATAATTAAATAAATAACTAGGACGTTACACATAGCATCTGCACAACCATTACCTTCCCTGTAAATATGAGAACAGATAACAAATAAACCAAGTTGCATGCAATTATGCCAACGGTTTCTGAAACGCATAGGAATGGCAGAATGATTTTTAAAAGCATGAACCGCACCAGATGAATCACTCTCTAGCCATAACCTGGACCAATTATGTCTTGCCGCATATTCCATAGCAAGCATAAGACCTGTAAGCTCCGCTTCAAAGACGGTTCCCTCTCCAAGATTGCTAGAAAAGCCTCCCAAGTAAGCGCCTGTAAAATCTCTAAAAATTCCCCCACAAGAAGAATTAATACCAATAACGGAGCCATCCGTGTTCGCCTTCACCCAAGTAATTGTTGGAGGCTTCCAAATAACTGAAACAATATCCCTAACACGACGGTGTGATGGAGGAATTAACAGGTTAATAAAGTCCTTAGAATAGATAGTTCGTGTAATAATATATTAAGTGTGACTTAATCATGAGATTACATTATCGTAGAGAACACTATACTTAAATGTATCCGTAGTCAAGCTTTAATATAATTAGGATAATAATAAAGCGTCGAGACTATTATGTATGTAGACTGATGACCGCATCTCATGGGTTATAGATATGAGATATTAAGTCTATACATATGTATAAATATTAGGAGTAATATTTATAATGGATAGACCCATTGTGAGAATACTACATAGTACGTTATGAGATTAATTGTCATAAGATATTCTCACAATGATAATAGTGTATATCGCTCTTAGACCTGAAACCACTATGATCCCTAGATGTGGACTCAAGTACTTTGTTTTCATTCTAACGTCTGTAAAAGGATAACCATAACGTTGGTTGATGGGTACTTGATGAATCATGCTGAGGGACATGAGTGTCCTAGATGGGATTTGTCCCTCCTCATAAACAGGAGATATATCTTTAGGCCTCTTGATGAAATATGACTGTAAAATTGCATGGCCATGCCGAACTAAGTCAATATGAGATATTGGACTTATTCGTTATTCAGTATATTTCGGAATCAAGAAATATAAACATTGATCTATACAAGGGTGACAATATCTATGCATTGGGATCAATAAAGATATCGAGACAAAGGAGTAATTGTACACAAAATTATTATCATGGAAAATGTTTCGTCAGATCACTTGACATTTTTGTCACTTGGGTAGCAATGATGTGTTGCTAGATACCGCTCATTATTTATAGTAATAAATATTAGATTTAATATTATTACCAACGTGACTAGAACCTACAGGGTCACACACAAAGAACATTCAAAAGAGAAATATATAAGCATGACTTATATAAGGGTGCGTTTAGTAAATAACGTTAATTAATTAGCAGAATTACTAAACAAGTTATTGGGCTTACTGAAGCCCAATAGTGGCTTCTGACTTGCAGAGCACACAAGAAGTTCTATAAATAGAACCCTATTGCTGAAGTTTGAGGTTGCACGTTTTTGAGAAACCTTAGCTCTCTGAAACTTCTGATTCCTTGGCTAGCACCGAGTTTTGGAGGAACACTGTTCGTTTGGGTTTGCTAGAGGCTTTGTTACTTGCTTTGTAGTGATCGTGATTCCAGTTTCCAATTTTCAGCTTTCAGATTCCACACTTCGAGGTAACAATCAGATCACTGATTCATGTGTAATTCGTAATGATCCAGGGAAAGAAAATCGAAATTTTTATCCGCTGCTTATTCTGTTTTGAATTCGATTTTCCTTCAGTGGTAAGGTTTTGACACAATTGTTATTTTACCTTCTGGTACTGTAGTTGAAAAATTGATGCATGTGGGTTATTTTAATTTTTGTGAGTAATCCTAAAGCTGTAAAAGTTTCCATATTTGGTTAATTTTTTCCTATATCATTGATCATTGAAAAATTGGTGAAATTTTTTTTTGGTCACATCATTGAGGTCAAGAAAGTTGATGATGCAAAATTTTGTGCATTTAAGTTCACGTTGATTTCATGATACAAAAATTGATTACATAGAAATATGTTAGATTCTTTCGATATGAGAATGGACAAAGGGAATAAAATTAAATGATGTATTATTGTATTTCCATATAGGACTTTCAATGTCAAAGGATTATGACTACATTAAGGATCTCAAAAATGATTTGGACATTTGAAAAATAGGATTTTGAGTGGTGGATTCTTGGATTGTGACCGGTAGTAATGAGAATCAAAGGACTCCAAATCCTATTTTCCAAATGTCCAAATCATATTTGTTTTATTTGTTTTTGTATTTCTATTTTTATGTGTGGATTCTTGGATTGGACATTAAGGTTGTTTTTGCTTCTGGTACAAAGGTGTAGAAGTATGACAAGTTAACTGACATTGTTACTCATGAATTTCACTTTAAGTTATTTAAGGAAATTCAAGATGGAAAGTTCAAAACTGGCGTTTTATATTGTATAGTTATGTGCTTTAATTTATTTACGTGTTTTCTCCGATTATAATGTTCTTATAGATGTAATTTTTTTCAAAAAATCATTGTGGTTCTTCATTAGATTGTCATTTATGAACGACAACAATTTCTTAAGAAAATGCAGCTATTTCCCTTAATTTGCTCATTTCTCCTTTATAACAAAGATTTTTCTATTTTAATCCCTAAAAAAAACAAAGTTTTTATTTTATTTTTAAAATACAGTAAAAGTGGTTTATTTAGAATATCTGAGTTTGTGCAATATTCATTAATTTGCACTTTTTTTTTTTGAACAAATTTTTTACAAGATACGTTATTCAACCCGTGCGAAGCACGGGTTTGTAACTAGTTTGTACATAACAAGATAATTTGGCAAATAATTTGCCTTTAACAAAAAGATAATTTGAAAATTAATTGCAGTTGATTAACCATGGAGTCAACACTTCATTGGTTGAAAATATGAAGATTGGTTGAGCAATTCTTTAACCTTCCAATGGAAGAGAAGAAGAATAAATTTTGGCAAACATCAAATGATATACAAGGATTTGGTCAGATATTTGTTGTATCTTATGAACAAAAGCTAGAATAGGCAGACATGTTCTACATTAACACTTTGTCATTAGACTCAAGGCATCAACATCTAATCTAATTCCTAGTATTCCCACACCATTCAAGTAAATTTATGTGTTTCCTTAAACATTATGGATGTTGGTGATTATAAATTAGATTTTGTTGTTTCATTGATGTTGGTGATTTTTATTTCTTCAAGTTTGAGTTAAAGATAAGAAAAAAAATATATAAATTTTCAAGTTCGAAGGGCATTGTGCAGATAAGTGCAAAAATTTAGGGGTGTATTTACAAAACGTCATGTTGACTAACAGAAGAATTTAATGGAGGGGGTAAATTGTTAACGTCAGGGGTAATTGACGAAACTTACAATTTCAGGGCTTATTTACTCAAATAATAATAGTCTAAGTTATAGTTTCTAACGTTGGAGTGTAGGGTATGAACCTAGAAGGATACGTTATGAGAGCAACCACTGAATTAGTATGAAAAAAAACCATCTGCAAAGTTTGGCATAGTTTGAGTACTCAAATTTGACATTAATATAAAAAGCTACCATAGAGGAGAACTCACTACAAGCCAAGGAAAAGTCACAATCGAAACAAAGAAAAAGAATGAACATGATAATTTAGATGCAGTGCGGCACACAGTGTCATGAGTAGTAAAATTAGGTGAACAAAGGTGTTGTATAGCAGACAAATCCATTATTAGTGAATGCATCGTTACTTAATTTTAAGATTACAGATTCAGATTACACATTAAGTTTATGCATGAAGAGCATAATAAACATTTGATAGACCTTTAACATGAAAGCAACAATACAACAGAAGTGAAAAAGAGTGATCTGGACTGTGTTGGCAGCAGGAAAATAATACATATTTTGGAGAGAAATAAGAATGTGGCCAGAACTAAGAAGGATAGGGTGCGATTATGGTGCATAAGGAAATCCTTATGCACCCTGCATAAATCGATAAATGGTGTTTTGGAGTACAACTCACAGAAACCATTTCCACAGCAAAATAATTTTGGCATAATTGGGCTGGAATTTATGCAGAGTGCTGGAAACCATTAAGTACATCTAATGGTTTTGGAGTACAACTCACGGAAACCATTTCTGGATTTATGCAGGGTGCATAAGGATTTCCTTATGCACCATAACCGCAGCCAGAAGGATACAGTTGCAGGTGAAACCTATCTTATTAGATTATGTGTGAACAATGATGGGTGAGGAAAAATGAAACATGAATATGGAGGCGAGGGGGAACAGTTGACAGAGGATAACAATTTTAGAGTGAATTAGCAATATTCATAAGTCTTATTTCTTCTTTTGTTCCAGCAAGTGTTGTCAAATAGCAGCGCTGTAGCATTGCGGTAATTGAACAAATCACTATTATTCTACCGACTGATATCTAGTACAAAGAGTTTCAAAATAGCCGTTGTTACAGCGCTGTAGCATTGTAACATAGTGGAATTAAGAACAAACTACTTTCTTCTGCAATCCGCACATGACAACACTGGTTCCAGCATATCTGTGTTTCTATATGTTGAGCAATATTTCACCCCTGTTAAGGATATTTCTTCAAGTTCTATTCAGTATTAACAAAAGTTCAATGAGCATTATCATAAATAAAGCACACAAACTAAGCAGCCAATGCCATTATGGAATGAGTAAAGAAAAATATGCAGAGCAACCAATAAATAATCCAAAGAATTCCATCAAACCAGCACAAAACCTCCTAATGCAACAATGCAGGTTTTCTCTAAGCATGTGCCTTCTATCAAGACATTTTATCAGTCGAGTGCATCCCTAGAATTTGTCGAGCTTGTCGGCCTTAATTACAGGGTTGGATTTAGCAATAGCATCCCGGCCAACAGATTGGTAATCAAACGGGCAATCATGCTTGTCAGAATAGCGGTGCATTGCACAAAAAAGGTTTCCACATTTGCAGGTGAAACCTGTTAATCCAACACGCTTCCGGCAAGTAGCACATCTGCTTGGACCTGTCTTGACTTTTGTCTCCAAATTCTCACTAGAAGATGAATCTCCAGAAATCTCAGCGCTGACCGTCTTGACCTCCACATTCTCAATTTGTACATTAACAGCACCATCAGTCACAACCTGTTTCATAGAACCGCCACTCACCAAGTTTTCAACTGATGCTGCCGCTAGTTTTTCCTGTTCCTGCATCAACTGCGTGTCTTTGTAACATTTGGAACACATATTCATGGTAGCAGCCCTCCCAAAGAAACCGCAATTATTAACACAAAGTATGGGCAGTTCTGGAGTCTGGCATCCTGTTTCGTCATGAGAATCCATTATTTTATGATCACCTGCAAGCATAAATAGAACAGCTCACCCTCACTGGAAAATACAAACACAGAACATATTTCTTTACAAAAGACAAATAACTACAAGCAAATCGAAAACCAACAAAGTCAATGATTCATTCATACCGAAAAATTGTACTTGCATGTGCCATGACCAATGTCTTAAAATCCAAACCGGACAATCCAACCAGTTGAATCGTCACTCTCTATGATTTGGTTATTTGAGCAGTTCAACAGCGGCTTCACCCCAGTTCGAATGGTTTAAAGCAGTTTAAACCATTACCCAGAGCTATCGCCGGTTCAATATTTGATTCAGTTTTCAAAACATTGGCCATGACACCAGGAAGTTCCAACACAAACACAGACACAGGACACATCTACACTAACAAACAGACACTGTATTGTAATAGTTTGAAAAAATTGAAGTCATCGAATGTAACCACACATGTCAGTGACACACAAACTACCACATATCAGACACTTTGACACGCCTTCAGCTTGCTTGTTCCAAGACAACAAGCAGCCAAATACCAAATAAATACAAGGATTACTACCAGTGGCGGAGCTTACCCTTTTGCGGGGTTTCAACTGAACCCCTAAACTAAAAAAAATGCAAATATACCCCTATATATTTTTCATTTTGAACCCTGAATTTTTTTTCCACCACTAAACCAAACAAAACTCAAGAACTCGAAAGTTTTAACCTCTATGCCAGGGTCGTGGATCCGCCACTGATTACTACAATAACATAAACATCATGTCAGATTGTCAATGATTCATGCCAAAAGCAATTAACAATATTCATTCTCCATTTATGATCACTATTCAAACACCTTACAATTGTTGGCATAGAATTTTCTGTTTTCATAAAATTTTCAAAACTAAAAACAAAGAATAAACACCTAGAACCCTTTCTAATCAATATCAACATCCAAGTTCCAACCAAACCATTAACTAACAATCATATCATAAAATTCAATTCATACTCTCAGTTCAATCATGCAAACCAAACCAAACCAAACCCAACAACCCCATCAGTAAAACACCGAAAACCCATAACCCACCTACCCAGGAAAAAAAAAAAAAAAACTTTTTTTGACAAAAAAAAAAAAAGCAAACTTTTAACAAACCCATAATCTAGAATCGATAACCCAATTAAAAAAAAACACAAAGGAATTAAAATTGAACATATAAAACATGTTTTTAAGGAAAAAGATAACATGAATGAATGTTTTTGTGACCTGGGCTGTGTTGTTGATTACAGTTTCACCGGTGCTGATAGTGATCAGGTAATTAATTTACTGAAAGAATGAAATGGGGATTTGAGAAATATACAGAAAAGGGGAGAAAAGAAAAAATGGAGATAAGGAAATAAATAAATAAATAATAGAGGCTGAAATAATAGTGACCTTTTTAATTTTATAATAGAAAATGGAAGGAACTAGAAGAAACACTTTGCAGTGCGCAGTAAGTTACGCAAAATCCCGTTCAAAAAAACCTACACTAATAATTTGAGTTTTATTATTTTATAGAGTGATGGAAAAAATGAAATGATATATGTATTGAGACAACTTAGTTTATTTGTTAGGATAATGCATTATTATATGCCGGGGTCGGGACCTCACTTATTTATCTTATAAGATGAATTTTAGTCACTAGATAATCTGACAAAAAATAAATAAAACACAAATTTTTTTCACGCTATTTTTACTCTTTTCCTATCCACCAAGGCTCTCTCATGTTTTCCATTTTATACAATTCAAAACAAATATGTGTATAAGTCATTTCAATCTAGGGATGACAATTGAACCCAAACTCGATGGACACCTGCAAAAAATACCTGTTATGGATAAGGTAAAATCCCGATTTCATGGATCTGGACTTGGGTATGGATAATTATCCACAAATTTTAATGGGTATGGGCACTGTACTATCCAGTCCCGCATGTATGTATTTATATAATATGATAAATAATTTATTTATTTTTTGTGTACAATTAATTAATTTATTTAACTATTTAAGTCTAACCCTAAAACAACTTAATGCAACTTAATTAAAACTTTAGTAACAATTTATTATGACTTTAATATGCAACCGCAACTTTTTAACGTATAATTGATGTAAAGTGTCTATTTTATCTTTCTTTCTAGGGATATTTTAGATGTTTTTTTATTTGGTTAAATACTACAATTCATACTATTTTATTAGTTGATTTAAAATTTTTTGGATCATAATTTTATTTCAATTGTGACGTTTTTAATTGTCTTTTCATGGTTAAAATGCGGGTAATGGGTGCGGGTATGGACACTTAAGTATCCATAAGATATGGGGAAGGGCACTAAAGATGTTGCCCAAGAGGGTACGGATTCGGGTACAGGTATTTTTTACAAACACGGGTATTGTCCTTTGAGTCCAACATGGAAACCAAGCTGATAAACAGTAGAATCCTGATCCACACGCTTTATGGGAACAACCAAAGGAAGGTTATCTAGAATCCTGCACATAGAAGGTAGAGGCATTGTAAGATCCTCAATATCAAGATAGTGGCAGAAAACAGGCATGGAAATATAAGACAATTTACTGGCATGCCGTACATGTTCACCCGATACTCATCATCAATCTTCTTTTTGAATGCTTTTGCAGTTTTGGCATCAAGTTTAACGTTACACACAACATTGCACATTTGTGATTCCCACATTTTGAACTGCAAATATGTCAAAGTAGAGTAAATCATCAGTTGAAAACCAAAACACAAGTTGCAAGAAGCAAGCAAGGATGACGACATCATTTACGGAACACAGCCAAATAGTGCAAATATTATGTAATCTAAACAAATATACATAGGCTGAATAATACAAATCCTCATATTTGTTAATTAACATCATCATGATCATACTCAATAACTTGAGCTCCTCTACACTACACAAAAATTAACAGTCACAGGCTCCGATATAATTCATAAATTGCTTTTGGTTTTTTAGTGTATCAAAAAACAAAATTTATGAAGGATTGACAGTGACAAATCCTTATTCAAGCTCAGCAATCGCATTGATTTATACTCTTCTAAATCCACGATTGTGATCACATTTTCAAAATATCTGATTGCTTCCTTTTTATCAAAACATATTTGAACTTGCTAAGGAAAGGTCCATGCTACAATTTTTAGGCATTGTACTTTCTATTCTGTACAATGATAATTTTACTTACCAATTGGAAAATCAAAAGGGAGATACATGTTGGATGCATTGCAAATGAGCTTGATAATCAAGTGTAATAAATTCAGTGCAGGTAGAATGTAATAATTCATTAGTGCTTAGGACCTTGCAGCTTCTACTGTCGAATAACCCAAGATATATATATACCTGCAAGAAAGCATCACAATCTCTATAACCAAACCAAAACACCTTTGCCAATTCTTTCTCAATTCTCAAAAACATGTATGATACTACTATCTTATACATGTTTCTCATAACACGATAAAGAGCCTAAAAGTGTGTCGAGAATTAAGCTGAAACTCATTCACTTTTGTTGGAGGCCTTAGGATTTTAAATTCATAATATCTCATGTGATCATAGTAAATAACTAAAGTTAAATTAAAAATAGGTTCTTAGTTTTTACCAAGGAATTGACCCATTCGAGCTTCCCAACGGCCACATCTGTGCAGTGTTACTCCCCTGTACTTCAAACTCCCTCTTGAGAAAACATTGTGAAGGTGAGAAAAACACAAGAAGGAGGGTTGAATTATGTTTGTTTTTGCTTCTTTTTCTCCTAACTGAAAATGCAGTTCAGAAGTAGATAGAGTTCTACTTCTGAAGAGATGTTCAGAACAAATTGCAGCGGATAAAACAGAGAGAGAGAAGAAAGACACAAGCAATTTATACAGGTTCCTTCCACAAATCGGAAGTCTCTCATGTCCCCCTTGCACTTCCAAGGAGAGTTCACTATGTAATATCTGATTACAAATGCTCACTACTAAACTTAGTAAGAGACTTCAAGTTGCTCAAGCACAGCTGCAAGAGACTTCCTATGCTCCTGAACACAATCAAGAGACTTCTATTGCTCAAGCACAACTGCAACAGACTTCTCAATTCAAACAGAATTACAAAGAAAATTGTTTGAAGTTGAACACTTGATATATAATCAGTGGTGTTCACAATACAAATCAGATAAAGACTCTAAAGACTTTAGAATTCCTAAGGTTTAAGCTTTGTTAAGAAATTCTAAGTGAACTTTGAAGTGCAGTACAATTTCAACAGAGTTTTGGCTTAGCTAATGCGTCGTATTGTTCTTATGAAGCTCTGAGTCTTCACTTCTTTATATAGAGGTGTGAAAGAGACGTTGAATTGCCAGCACATTCAAAATAGAGTCGTTTGAAGCTTTTGATCAATCACCAATGATCCTTTGCCTGATATGGTTATTGTCCTATGATGGATCAAATTCAAATGCGTTTCCAATGTGAAGAAACATTGTTGCAGGCAGAGCTGTTTTTCTTGTCTTGTAGCAGAGACAAAAACAGAGTAGTGGAGATAGTGGTTGTACACTTCATACAAACGTACTATGTCAACGCTCTTTGAAGGATAAGCATCCAATGCCTTTCAAAATAGACGTTGCTATACTTTTGTAGTCTTCTGCAATCTTAGACGAGTTTGAATCCTTGAAACAGCTTTTGAAGCTTTAAGTTGTATCTCCTGATGAATTGAAGCTTCTGGTGATTCACAGCTTCTGATGAACTTGCTTCTGATGACGTCATCACTTCAGGATCACTTTGTCTTCAGGAGCACTTCAGACTTCAGGATCAGTTTTCTTCAGACGCTTTAAGCTTCCCTTTTTGTTGATGTACTTGCTATTTATTTGTTCTTCCAAGACCAATTTAAGATGTCAAATTTTTGTCTATAGTCATGTACACTTGAACAAATATTAGCATATCCAATTGACAATTTTTAATACTTTGTTATCATCAAAACTCTTAAGGATTATTATTGCTAAACACATTTTGTTTCAACAATCTCCCCTTTTTTGATGATGACAAACAATAGCATTTAAAATGTTCAATTATTGTTAATCTAATTAACATGTTGACTATTAGGGTATGAGTTTGTAAGCTCCCCTTGAGTCCAATAGTACTTTTAAGGTGAGGTTTGTAAGCTCCCTCTGAGTTCTATCCATGTTAATTAAATTCATCATTAAATTCGAAATAACACTCAGAATAATCTCACATTAAACAGACTAAGAGTTCAGAAGAAGGTCCTATTAATTTAACTTGATTAGAATTAAATTAATGGGGCTCTGAGCCTATAAATACTATGCATCTACTCCCCCTTTTGTCATCAACAAAATGGATAAAATAAAGACAAAAAGAAAGAGATGAGAAAATAAGTGAGAAATTCTGTAATTAACTACATTCAGAAGCAATATAGAACAAGTGTAAATATCAGAGTGAATAAATTACTTCAGAAGTAGTAGACATGTATAAATATCAGAGCAAATTAAGAAGTTCATAAGCATTCAGAGTAAAAAAAAAAAAAAATGAAAAGTACAAAAACAACTTTAAGAGATAAGTCTAAACAAGCTTAAAATAGGTGTGCAACTAAGGTTGAGCTTGTTTTTGGATCATCTCCATCATTTGTTGCATCATCTTTTCTTGTCTTTCTGCCCTTCTATTTATTTCTTGTCTGAAATCTTCATTAATCTTCAGCAGATTTTCTTCTCTGACCCTTGCTTCTTCTAACTTAGCATCTGTTGACATCTGATACTTCAGCAAGAGTAGCTTCTGATCTAACACTTCCTTTCTCAGTTGCTTGTTATCCCTTTCAAGTTATGCATTCCTTTGCAAAAGTTCCAATTCAGTGGAAGCGGACTTGAGAAGTATCTTCTATAGAAAGGTTAGATCCAATTCTCTTAGATGCACTCCTGCTGGTATGAAAACAATTGGATTTCTTCCTCTTAGACATGGAGGAGATTGCACCCAAGTTCTTAAAACTTTAACCTTCTTTAGATCCTGGTCAATCCCTTTGAGCCAGTTCTGGAATTTTAGTTGAGCTTCATCTTGAGCTTCAACACAGGTCTTCTTTAGAGCAGACATGACAAAGCCTACTCTTTCCTTCAGCCTATTCCATTGATGTTCATAATTGTCCTTATGAATCAGTTCTTCTCTATCCTTGATCAGAGTAGTCAGTTCCTTGTAGATGTTTTCACACACATCTGACAACAATGTAGAATCAATGAATATTGTTGGTGGAGAAGGAATTTTGGATTGTTTGGTTGGGGCTATTGGTTGAATGGCTAATGAAGTTGAAGGTTGGTTGTTTGTAGAGATTGGAGTTTGAGTGGTTTGAGTTATTTGATTAGAAACAGACTCCATGATTACGTCAGAAGAAGTGTTGTTAGGCTCTTCCTCAACATCAGAGGCATCTGATGTGATCATAGGATCTGATTCAGGTTCTTGTTGGGTGATGAAGGTTGAGTTTCTTGTTGAATTTCTGGTTGAGATTCTAGTTGAATTTCTTGTTGAGTTTGAGGTTGATTAGAGACAACTTGTTCAAGAACAATATGTTTAGGAACAGTTTTCTCAGGGATGGGAATGGTTTCAGGTTGTTGTTGTTGTTGTTGGGGGTCTTCTGAAATAACTTCTTCTGAAGCTACTTTAGAGGCTCTTTGTGGTTCAGGGTTGGTTTCTAGTTGAATCACATTGAGTGGTTGGATATATGATGGTTGGAAAGGATGGTTAGAGGGTAGTTGGTTACAAACATCTATCCTCCTTTGAGCTAGGTTACCAATGTAACACCCCGTTTCCCAAAATCATATAAAATATTATATTTCAACAAAATCAGAGTAAAACCCCAACGGGCATGTCACATTACGTCATCAAAATCTCTTAAATAGAATATATAAAAAAAATCTATTTGAGTAATCATTCATCATTAAACAACGTTAATCTTGCAGCGGGATATTTTTCAACTTAAATAAACTCCAACAATCATTCTTGGCACAAACGCCTCATCGAAAGAAAAACGAATCATCCAAAGGGCTACAACAATAATATTTCAAAATTGATACATAGGAAGAAATCAAGAAAATAAATCCCATCCCACGTATCAGAGCCCTAGACACAGTGAGCCACCACCTACTACTCAGGATCACCTGCAAGTTACCCATAGGAAGGGCAACATTTTCAAGCAGAAGGGGTGAGATTCTCAAACAATAATATTAATATATAATAACGTCAATGAATCTAACACCCTATCATCGTCATAATACATCAATTAAATATGTACAATAACATTAGCAACATCAACATCCATTGGTAAATAAACCAACAATTAAAGATTTATGCAACTACTCGACAACACCACAAGACTCATGCATGACATGACGACTCCTCTAAGACTCCTCAACAAATGCAACTATGCATGTGGTACCATATCAGGGCCGAAGCCCTCACCGTTATAGAATGGTTAAAGCATTCTTTATATCAGGACATGAGTCCTCCCATTAACACCGCTTTGAACAACATAGTGTTCCACCGCTTTGAACGACAAGGCGTTCCAGGACCGAGGTCCTCACCGTTTTATGTTATGCGACTGACTCCACTTGTGTATATCTACATACAACTCAACAATGCATATGTACTTATATGACTCACCACTCCTTCAATGCAATTACAACCTCTCCAAGTTCATAAAATTAACCAATCAATTTAACGTTGTAGTATAATCAAGATTTAATACCTATACAAGAGTTATACAGGCTAAAGGAAACACTTAGAAGTACTAAAAGGAACCCCTAGTGCACGAAGCAAAGTTCAGAAAAAGGTTAACTAAGACCCAGTTCGCTTAAGCGAAGGGCATCTCGCTTAAGCGACCAACTACAGGAAAATCTAGGTTCAGGTTCGCTCACGGTTCGCTCACAAGTTCGCTCAAGCGAACACAATGTCGTATCTAAAGGCATTCTACGCTTACAGCTCGCTCACGGTTCGCTTAAGCGAACGGTTAAAGGAAAATTCTGGGCAACGATTATGATATCTCGCTTAAGCGATGGGATGTTCGCTTAAGCGACCATTCATCAGTACAGGGTAAAAACTTACGATTTCAGACTTCTCTCCACTCCAAAAACCCAATTTTAATCCCCCGATCGCCCAAAACGTTTTCCAGCGATTGTTTACAGGACATATACACAACTAGGCATCAAAAGAACACAAAATATGCATTAACACGTCAATTCAACTCATTCCAACAATCATACACATTTTCTCCCAATTCATTCATCATTCCTAATCTCAATCTAATTCAGAATATAGCAGCAGTACAGATTAAGAAATCATACATAACATCAATTACCACATGTTAAACATAATTCTTACACCTTTCTTTCAAAATCGGTCTCATACCCTAATTCTCAATTTTATTCTTAAAAACTATTCAATTAGATTAATTTTTCAGAAATTATATATTATAATCATTGAAAGATAATCCCACCCTTACCTTAGAATTGCAAAGACAAAGAAAGCTCAACAATCGATTCTCTAGTTCTTCTCTCTTGGTCTTCTCCCTTGCCTTAGCTTTTCTCTTCCCAACTTGTTTTCACGTTAAAACAGTTTTCTCACTTTTTCTTTCCTTAACTTTCCAAAACCATAACCTCCCTTTTTTCATTAAACCCTCCCTTATTATTATTAATTTCTAATTAATCCCTAACCTCCTAAATAATTCTATTATCTCTATTATTCTATTTATATTAAATAAATTATATAAATAAATACTATACATCAAATAAAGCACACATATTTTATAAAATGCATAAAAGACTCTAAATAATTCCAAAAATAATAAAATAACGACTAGGGCGTTACAACCAATCCTTTCAAATGGACCAGGAACCATAGGTTCAAAGGTTGTAGATTTTAAGCTAGGCTTTTTCTGGATTTTGGAGATTGTTGAGGGGCTTTTGTTAATGGTTGGATACAATTCTCCTAAAGGTATGTTATCTAAATCTAATGAGGATGATGACGATGATGATGATTCAGATGAGATGAAGGTAGTTGAGTCTGATTCTACATGAATTATGTTGTCAGTGTGAGGAGAAGTTGTATTACCTTGCTGACTGTCTGAGATAGTTGCTTCTGAGGAAACCGCAGCAGAGTTCAGAAGTTGTTCTGCTTCAGAAGCTATACATCCTTGAACTTCTTCAGCAGCTTCCATGACCTTTTCAGCAACTTCACCAATATCTTCCTTAGCAATGCTGGATACAGGAATGTTAGCTTTTTGGGCTAACTCTACAGCCCTCTAAAGTGCAGCAGCATCCTCAGCTTGCTTCTTCCTCATTTCTCTTGTGACTAGGTCAGTTGCAGCCACTTCTTCCTCTTCCTCAAGTGCTGATGCTGCCAATCTTAGCTTTCTGATAGCATGCTTCCTCTTCTTCTTGGGAATAGCAAGTTGTTCAGAAGCAATTTAAGAAGTTGCAGCATCTTTGCTACTTATGGTCCTTTTCTCCAAGATCTCTTCAGCATTAAGATCTTGGGCTTCTTATTGAATTGTTGGCAATTCAGATCCAGCCAACTGATCAGAAGAAGACTTCTTCTTCTTGTCCTTCTTAGCTTTCTTAGAGGCTTGTTAAGAACCTTCCTCTAAGTAAACTTCCTTGCTGATTGCTTTCCTCTTTGTCTTTCTGCTCTTAGCCACAGGTAAAGCTCCTCCACACATCTCCTCAGGAACATCCCTCAAGCTGATTTTGGTTCCAGTTGTTTCAAAATGTTCCTTGATGAAGTGCATTTGAACTTCCACTGCATCTTGTTTGCAGATTGGATGGAAGTCCTTCATGAGTGTTGAGACTGCATCAGACTCCATCATATCTGTTCACAGTCTCTTGTAGTCATCCTTGTCAATCACCTTCATGTGCTTCAGGGTACCACCATTGAAAATTTTCCCTGTTTTTGTTCCAAGTTGAGCATCTGTGAAGAAATTCACATTGCTGAGAGCTTTTAGGATTTCTCCTTGATGGAAAATCTCAGACAAAAGTCTTCCATAAGGTATCCAACATCTGTTCTATTCTTGACTTTCTCTCAGTTGTTGAATCATATGCTTGAAAATGTATTTTGGCACATTTGCATATTCTCTTTTGATGAACAAATGGAGGAATATCTTGTGCTCCAATGAAGGTTGATCACTGCTACCACCTTTTGGTAACAGATTTGCATTTTGAATCTTCAGCAGCATTCTCTTCTCTATGTCTAAATCAGCATAGACACCTTTAACATTGCTGTTGAAGATTGTTTGATTGACAATCTCATTCCAGGGGCTATGCTTTACATTCTGTATACCACCCTTATAAGTTCCATGACCTGGCCTTCTGAGAACGAAAGCAATGACCCTATCAGATATGTGAACCAGAATTCCTATAATGCTTGATCTTATCTCTGTGCAATCAAAGGGTTCCAAACCCATTTCTTCTCTTGATTTCCCTTCCAATTCAGGGTATAACAGAACCATCTGATCTTCTTCAAGCTTGGTTGCTGCTTTGTCGTAAATGCTTGCTCTTACCTAGAAATGACGAACCAGAGTCTGGTATGTAGGTCCATTTAGAAATTTGAAGTATTCTACTAAGCCTTGTGCTTCGTAGTACTTGCTGATATCACATCCATGATAAGCTAAAGAAGCAAAATCAACTGGATATTCCGTTTGAACCTTAAGATCCCATTCTTCCAAAGACATGGTTCTTCCTTTGATTTCATAAGCAGGGGCTTTTGGTTGTTGCATGTTTGATGATGATCCAGGAGCAGAGCTTGATGATGCCATTTGATGATGAAGATGAATTTTGGGTTTCTAGGTTTTGAAATTGAAATGCGTTTTACTTCGCAGAGAGAGGTTTGCAATTAGAAAGTGTATTTGTGAAGCGAGTAGTGTGTGTTTTGCCAAAGTGTTTTGAGTAAAAATGTTTGCAATTCAAAAGGGGACAAACAAACACATCATTAATGACAAATTAGGGGCGCGTGAAAGTACGTTCAAAGCTTTAAAAATCATCAATGCCCACTAAAGTCGTACACCAATACGAATAGACCACGTCAGAGGCATTTCAGACAAACTGCTTAGTTAGTGGGGCAGGTGTTACTGAAGAGTAACTTCCAACGTTTCCACTAACACTGCTATTCAGAAGCAAGGAATACAACTTCTGAAGTTTAAGTGCTGACGTCATCTTCAGAAGCACATTTTCCTCAGAATCTCAGTTAAGAGCTTCTGATGGACCATAGCTTCTGAACAGACTTCAGAACCAAACTTCTTGTTCAGGAGCAAGCAAATCTAATTAGACACAAAGTGCATGTTCAATTTTTTCTTTATAAAATCAAATCTTTCCACAGTTAAAGGTTTAGTGAATATATCAGCTCATTGATGTTCAGTATCAATGAATTGTATATCTAAAATTCCTTTTTGAACATAATCTCTAATAAAGTGGTGTTTGATTTCAATATGCTTGGCTCTTGAATGCAGAATTGGATTCTTTGACAAACAAATAACAGCAGTATAATGTTTCATCCAAAGTAGTTGTGTACAACAACTTGCAGCTGAGATGTATTCTTCTTCTGCTGTTGACATAACAATAGTTGCTTGTCTTTTGCTAGCCCAGGATATCAGATTCTCTCCGAGGAACTGACAGTTTCCACTGGTTGATTTTCTTTCAATCCTATCACCAGCATAATCAGCATCACAGAATCCAACCAACTGATAATCTAGGGATTTCCTATAAAGGAGTCCAAGATTTGTTGTTCCCTTCAGATATCTAAAGATTCTCTTAACAACAGTTAAATGATATTCTCTAAGATCTGACTGAAATCTTGCACACAAGCATACACTGAATAAAATATCTGGTCTAGATACAGTGAGGTACAACAAAGAACCAATCATACCTCTATACAACTTTTGATCTACTTTTGTTCCAGTATCTTCTTTGCTTAAGGTGCATCACTTTACAATCTTCTAGCTTGAACTTCTTCAGAAGCTCCTTTGTATATTTTGTTTGATGAACATATACTCCATCTTTGCTTTGATTAATTTGAATTCCAAGAAAGAACTTTAATTCTTCCGTCATGCTCATTTTAAATTCATCCTGCATTAACTTAGAGAATTCCTTGCAAAGAGATGCATTAGTAGAATCAAATATTATATCATCAACATATATCTGCACAACCAGAATGTCTTTCTTAAGAGTCCTTCTGAAGAGTGTTGTGTCAACTTGACCTCTCTTAAAATCATTTTTGATTAAGAAATTATTTAGTCTATCATACCAAGCTCTGGGAGCTTGTTTCAAGCCATATAGTGATTTCTTAAGTTTGTAAACATGGTCAGGATGCTTAAGATCCTCAAAACCAGGAGGTTGCTTAACATACACTTCTTCTTCAATGACACCATTAAGAAATGCACTCTTGACATCCATTTGATATAATTATATGCCATGATTAACTGCATAGGATAGAAGTAACCTGATTGCTTCCAATCTTGCAACTAAAGCAAATGTTTCAGTGTAATCAATGCCTTCTTGTTGACTGTAGCCTTGTGCAACAAGTCTGGCTTTGTTTCTGGTTACTTCACCTTGTTCATTCAACTTATTTCTGAATACCCATTTTGTTCCAATAATGTTCTTCTGTTGAGGTTTGGGTACCAGATCCCACACATCATTTCTTTGAAACTGATTTAGCTCTTCTTGCATAGCTAATATCCACCCATCATCTGAAAGTGCTTCTTCAACTGTTTTAGGTTCAATAACTGACAGCAATCCTATCATAGACTTTTCTTGTCTGAAATATGATCTTGTTCTTCTAGGACTGTCTTTGTTCCCAATGATTAATTCCTCAAGATGTGAAGACTTGTGCTTGAATTTGGATTGAGCTATATGCTGAGAGTTATCTTGAATATTTTCAGAAGCATTTTCATTTTGTGCTTCTAAGGTTGGTTCAGCTTCTGATATGGGTTGAGCTTCTGGACTTTCTTCAAATTCATCTTTCTAATCAGATTCTGAAGTGTCCTCTGTGATCTGTAAATCTACAAAGTTTTCATCTTGCTCTGGAGTTTCACTTCCAGGCTCCTTGTCATCAAATTTAACGTGCATTGATTCTTCAACACAAAATGTCTCTGAATTGTACACTTTGTATGCCTTTGACCTTTCAGAGTAACCTAGAAAGATTCCTCTTTGGGCCTTGACATCAAATTTATTTAGGTAGAGCTTGTTATTTAGAATGTAACAGGTACATCAAAATTGATGAAAGTAAGAGATATTGTGTCTTCTTCCCTTAAAGAGTTCATATGTTATTTTCTCCAAGATAGGTCTGATATAGATTCTATTTTGGACGTAACATGTTGTATTCACTGCTTCTACCCATAAATGTTTAGCCAAATTGTTTTCATGAATCATGGTTCTAGCCATTTCTTGTAAAGTTCTATTCTTTCTCTCTACAACCCCATTTTGTTGTGGAGTTCTAGGAGAAGAGAATTCATGGACAATTCCATATTTTTCACAAAAAAGTTCAAATGACTCATTTTCAAATTCACCACCATGATCACTTCTGACTTTCAAGATTTTCATTTCCTTTTCAGATTGTATTTGAGTGCAGAAGCTACTGAATACATCCCATGCACAATCCTTACTTTTTAGGAATTTTACCCAAGTCCATCTGCTGTAATCATCAACAATAACTAACCCATATTTACTTCCATATAAGGATGCAGTGTTAACTGGTCCAAATAAATCAATATGAAGTAATTCTAAGGGTCTGGAGGTTGAAACAATGTCTTTTGTTTTAAAAGAAGATTTCACAATTTTCCCTTTCTGGCATGCACCACAAAGTGCATCTGAATGATAATTGTAACACCCCGTTATCCCCAAAGCAATTAATTAATAAATAATTCATCAGAGTAATAACCCAAACGGGCATGTCACACTTCATTTTCAAATTTTCTTAAATAGGATATAAAACTATTTAATAAAACATCCTTCAAAAATATCAAAATAATTCCAACAATCAAGCATAGGGCTACATCAGCAAGTTCCAAAAATTGATACATAAGGAATGAAAAACAAATAAGAAATTCCCATCCCGTACGTATCAGAGCCCCAGACACTTGAGCCACCACCTACTACTCAGGATCACCTGCAAGTTACCCATAGGAAGGGCAACATTTTCAAGCAGAAGGGGTGAGATTCACAAACAATAATAATAATATATAATAACTTCAATTGAATTTAACACCCTAAAATATCAATGATTATTCAATATGCATAACTGTTTCATAATCAACAACAACAACAATAATATAGCAATTCAACAAAAAACAACGACTCATGCAATGACATGACAACACCTCTAAGACTCCTCAACAAATGCAACTATGCATATGGTACCATATTCTGGGCCGGAGCCCTCACTGCTAATTGAATGGTTAAAGCATTCATTTCAGGACATAAGCCCTCACCGCTAAACACCGCTTTGAACAACAAAGTGTTCCACCGCTTTGAACGACAAGGCGTTCCAGGACAAGAGACCTCCCGCTTTATATGTTTATGCAACTGACCCAATTGTGTATATCTACATACAACTTAACAATGCATATGTTTCATATGACTTGCAACTCCGCAATTCCAACAACATGTATGATTTAATTAATGTAACATACATCACAAACATCTACAGGTCATCATAAGTAATCCAACAACCCAGAACATACCCAATTAATTATAATTATGCTCATACATCAATTTCATTCAACATACTATATATTCACTTGATTTCATACTCAATCATCTCCAAAATTCACTAACTCAACTAATTCGATCACCGGAGTATTTTAGTAGGATTCTGTGTATATATAAAGGTTATACAAGTTGGAAGAAACATTATTAAATGCTCAAAAGGATCCCCTAATCAAATGTTTTTCATTAAATAACATCAACATCAAATGTTTAATTCTCCAATAAATAATCCTGGCATAAAAGCCTCATCAAAATAATTCAAACAACAAATAAGGGCTCCACAACATGTTCCAAAACATGATAAATAAGGAATGAAAACTATAACAATTAAGTCCTATCCCGTTACGTATCAGAGCCCTATACACTTGAGCCACCATCTACTACTCTGGATCACCTGCAAGTTACCCATAGGAAGGGCAACATTTCCAAGCAGAAGGGATGAGATTCACAAACAATAATAATAGATATATAATTCATCAATTGAATCTAACACCCTAAATATCATCAATACATCAATATATATATATATATATATATATATATATATATATATATAATCAACAGCATTATCAACATATGGTAATTTCAACCAACATCAACGACTCATGCAATGACATGACAACACCACTAAGACTCCTCAACAAATGCGACTATGCTCATGCATGTGGTACCATTTTACAGGGCATAAGCCCTCACCGAATTTTGAATGGTTAAAGCATTCACAGGGCATAAGCCCTCACCAATTTTGAACAACAAGGTGTTCCAGGGCATGAGCCCTCCCGCTTTGAACGACGAGGCGTTCCAGGGCATGAGCCCTCACCGCTTTATATGATTATGCAATTGACTCAACTTGTGTATATTTACATACAACTCAACAATGCATATTTAAATAAATATGACTCACCACTCAACAACTCAAGAACATGTATGATTTAATCAGATATAAGCATACATCACAGTCTTCAACAAACCATCATAATTAATTCAATAGCTCCAGAAAATAATACAATTAACTGTAATCAAACTTCTACATCAAGTTCATTCATCATTAATAAAAACATAACAAACAGCTTCAGGTACTGGGCAACTCGCCTCGCGAGCACATCTGCTCGCTATGGCGAACTCAGGAAAAGGCTTACTCGCCGTGGCGAGTACAAGGCGAACGAAAAAGAGGTGCTCTCGGGAGTTTAAACATTTTTCTCATTAAAACTTCATTTTTAAGCTCCCTATTTATCTTTTTAATCTGAAAATTGTCCCTGCCCTCTCTAAAACATTCAGGCACTCAAAACTAACCATCTTATACCTTATAACAACAATCTGAAAAACATGATCTCTCACTCACTTACTCGCTATGGCGAGTGGTTCTGCTCACGAGAAGAGCTATGAAGTTGTTCACGCGCGAGGCGAGACAAGGCTACTCGCGGAGCGAGCGATGAATGTCTGTACGGGCAGAATGCCGGTTTTTCCCAAAAATCTCAATTTTCTCAATTTCACTCCCCAAATCAATTTACAGAAGTGTAATGAAATGCTGTATGCAGTCTGAACATAATTCTAACACTAAAACAAAGGTTTCTACACTCTTTTCTATCCAAAAACAAAGAATCATAACCTAAACCCAAATTCCCAATTTCTAACCAAAAACATGTTAAACCAAAATCAAAATTACAATCTATACTATTGAAAGTAAACCTCACCCTTACCTTAAATCAGATGAACAAATTCTACAGAAATCTGGTTCACTTGGCTCTTTTCCCTTGTTCTTGGTTTTTCTCCCAAAAGCTCTGTTGTACGTAAAACCGTTTCTGACTTTCTCTTTTCCTAACTCCAAACACTTAACTCCCCCTTTATTTCACTTAACTCCCTCTTAATTCTATTAATTCTAATTTAATCCCCAAACTCCAAAATAATAATAATTCTTACTTATTCTTATTAATATCAAAGTAAATCATATAATAAAATATAACATACCACATAATCAACAATAATTAATTAAAATCATATAAAAGACTCTAAATAAATTCTAAATAAATAAAATAACGACTAGGGCGTTACAACTCTCCCCAACTTAGAGAATTTCGTCCTCGAAATATTACCTCAAGCAAACAACTCAGGATAAGGCTCCCGCATCTTACTCTCCAGCTCCCAAGTCAAACTTTCACCAGTTACTCCTCCCCAAACAACTTTCACTAGAGGTATATCCTTGCCTCTCAACTTCTTCACCTCACGGTCTTCGATTCTCAACGGTAAGGTCTCAACTGTAAGGTTGTCTCTAACCTGCACATCATCTCTCGGAATAACATGCGAAAGATCTGCTACATACTTCCGAAGTTGCGACACATGAAACACATCATTCAAATTCGAAAGATGTGGTGGCAAACCCACTATGTATGCCAGTGTTCCAACCCTCTTAGATATCTGATACGAACCAATAAACTTCGGAGTCAACTTCTTAGACTTCAACACACAACCTACACCCGTCATAGGAGTGATTCTCAGAAACACATGATCTCCCTCTTGAAACTCAAGGGCCTTTCTACGCTTGTCATGGTAACTCTTCTGTCGACTCTGCGACGCTTTCATCTTTTCTCTTATCATCTTGACCTTCTCCGTGGTCTGATGAACTAAATATGGTTCCAACACCACACTTTCTCCCCACTCAAACCAACACAAAGGAGTCCTGCACCTCCGACCATACAAAGCTTCGAACGGTGCTGTAACACCCCGTTTTCCCAACTTAAAAATTTCATCATAATTATCAGAGTAATAATCAATAACGGAATGCTACACTTCTAAAAATCAAAAGAACAGATAATTAACAAATTATTTTTCAACTTAATTAATTCAAATACTTCGCAGCGGATTAAGTTCATCATCATAAATAAGTATTGACACGCAGGCCTCATCAAAACGCATTATAAGTTCAGTTAATCAACATCAAAACATAGCATGTACGTAAAGGAAAGAGAAATAGCCACTAAAGATCCCCCTCCCGTTACGTATCAGAGCAACCTAAGACTCAGTGAGGCAAGGCCACTCACGACAACACAAACAGCAACCTACTCTGGATTACCTGCAAGTTACTCATACGAAGAGCAACATTTCCAAGCAGAAGGGGTGAGATTCACAATCAATAATAATAATATATAATTCATCAAATGCATCTAACAACTTAAACTCCATCAATTAGTAATAATAATTCTTTTAACGACTCCTAAACCATATCATGTACTCATCATATCAACAGTCATAACTCGATATCATAAACAATCATCATAACAACATCATTTAACTTCATAATCAACATCTTAATCATAATCATATAACATCATACTCATAATTCGTATACAACATGACAACTTCATAATCAATGACATAAACAACGTAACAATATCATATTCATAGTTCATATACAACGTAACAACATCATTAATTCGTATTAACATTCTCCATCAAGCACTTTATTAACAACTCATGAATAGAGGACAACTTAGCAACTATGCGTGACATCATCATTTCATAATAATAATTATTCATCAAACATTCCATTAGCAATTCATGAATAAAAGACAACTTATCAACTTAACATAACCATCATCAAGTACATTTAACGACTCATAGATAACATCACATAATCATCATCACAACATTCATAATCATCATCATGTAACATCATAACAACCTCATATTCAACACCATAAACAGTCATCATAACATCGTAATCAATATCATAAACATCTTCTCATAATAATATAAACGACACAACATAATCATCACATCATAACAATATAAACAACTACATATATTCAACAATAATGTTCTTACTTCTTTAACATTAGTAACACTTGCTAATTCAACCATCAACGACAACAACAACTTAATCAACAACAACAACAACAAATCTCTCAAGAACAACGGCAACTACAATTATCCAATATATGTATATATTTCATAATCAACAATATCATCAATAATAGATATCTAATTCATCAATTAAATCTAACACCCTGTCATAATAATAATTCATCAATATATAAGTATATCATCATTAACAACATCAACAACAAATGGTAATTAAAACCAACAACAACGACTCATGCAACAACTCGACACCACCGCTAAGACTCATGCAAGACATGACAACTCCACTAAGACTCCTCAACAAATGCAACTATGCATGTGGTACCATATCAGAGCCGAAGCCCTCACCGTTATAGAATGGTTAAAGCATTCTTTTTATCAGGACATGAGTCCTCACCGATAACATCGCTTTGAACAACATAGTGTTCCATCATTTTGAACGACAAGGCGTTCCAGGACCGAGGTCCTCATCGTTTTTATGCTTATGCAACTGACTCGACTTGTGTATATCTACATACAACTCAACGACAAATGCATATGTACTTATATGACTCACCACCCTTTAATGCAACTGACTCCACTTGTGTATATCTACATACAACTCAACAACATCAACGACAACCACTACTCATCAATGCATATATGTAAATATGACTTCACCTCGACAATCCAATTAATAATACTTCAACCTTTGAAAGTAATTCATTAACATGTATAATTTATTTAAATATAAATATACATCACAGTCAACAATAATCCATCATAATTGATCCAATGATTCCAGAAAATACACAATTAATCATTTCCAGATTCACTAAACTCAACAACGGCAACATAGGCAGCACATAAACATCTCAAGATATAACAATATCAAATGATAATCAATATCAACTTAAACATCTTATATAATCCACATAATGCATATACAAATATATCTCATTACTAACAACATCAAATCATATTATATCTGACTCACTCAACATCAACAGTACTATAATCAACCTCCATTCCTACCCCAAGGGTCAACTCACAACATGGGTTAAATACTCTTAAACACCTTAATTGCACTCATATTACTTCTAGTTTTGAGCCTTGGAGTTATCCCACCAGTTTTGGATTAACTTGGAAAATTTTTGCTGAATTTTCATAAAATTTCCCTAAGACCTACTTAGAGTATTTTCATCATAACTCCTAAACCAAAAATCATTTTAGAGTCAAACCAAAGCCATTGGAAAGCTAACAAAATTATCTACAACTTTCATGTTTACACCAAAGGCCAATTCAAAACATAAACGTGTGAAAAAGACACAAGAACGCGAAATAAGAAATGCTGCAAAAGGCACTTCGCTTAAGCGAACGAGTCTTCGCTTAAGCGAACTACTTACAGTAGCTGTTCGCTTACAGCTCGCTTCCGGCTAGCTTAAGCGAACAGTCATCGTTTCTGCATAATTTTTCACGGGTTTAAACCGTTTTTCACCCCAAAACTCCCAATTTTGATCCTCCAATGCTCAAACATGTTCCAAAGATTGTTTATAGGTTCAATATACAATTAGGCATCTAAAGGAACATAAAACATGCATCAACAACAACAATTCAGACCATTCTAGCAATCATACAAAACTTCTCCAATTTATCCAACAAATTCTAATCTCCTCATAATTCTGATCACAGCAACATTATAGATTAAGAAATCATTCTAAACACTAAACTAAACACATTAAACATGATTCTTACACCATCCCTTTCAAAATCATCATCAACCCTAATTCCCAAATTTTATTTTCAAGAACAATTCAATTAGATCAATTTTCAGAAATTATATACTATGACTATTGAGAGATAGTCTCACCCTTACCTTAGTTTTGCAGAATGATTACACAGCACAATCGGTTCCTAAGCCCTCCTCTCTTGTTCTTGCTCTTCTTCTCCCTTTTCTCCCAAAAGCTAGTTTTCTTACGTTAAAACGTTCTGACTGTTTTTCTTTCTTTTTCTAACTCCCAAACTATAACTTCCCTATTTCATTAAACTCCCTTAATTTTTATTAAATCCTAATTAACTCCCTAATTTCTAAAATAATAATAATTTCCACTTATTCTATTAAATAATGAAAATAACCATTTAATAAAATATACCACACCACAAAATCAACATAAATCATTTAAAATCATATAAAAGACTTTAAATCAACTAAAAATAATTAAATAACAATTAGGGCGTTACAGGTGCCATACCAATACTCGAATGGTAATTGTTGTTGTACGTGAACTTTATCAACGACAGGTGACTATCCCAAGCTCCACCTTGCTCAAGTACACACACTCTTAGCAAATCCTCTAACGGTTAAATCGTTCTCTCCGACTGACCATCTGTCTGCGGATGATATGCCGAACTCAACTTCAACTTTGAACTCAATGCATCTTGCAAACTCTTCCAAAACCTCGAAGTGAACCTCGGATCTCTATCTGACACAATACTCGATGGAACTCCATGCAACTTAAAAATATGATGAATATAAATCTCCGCCAACTAAGCTACCGGAAAACTAATATTGATCGGAATAAAATGTGCCTACTTCGTCAACCTATCGACAGCAACCCAAATGGCATCATGCCCTCTCGGAGTATTCGGTAAACTCGTCATAAAATCCATGGAAATGCTATCCCACTTCCACTCTGGCACATCTAATGGTGTCAACAACCCTGCAGGCTTCTGATGCTCAACCTTAGACTTCTGACAAGTCAAACATGCATAAACAAACTGAGCAACATCACGTTTCAACCCAGACCACCAAAACAATTTCTTCAAGTCATGATACATCTTTGTAGCTCCTAGATGAATACTTAAGCTACTTCTGTGACTTTCTTCTAAAATCAACATTTTCAACTCATCATTGTCAGGAATGCAAATTCTTCCTCTGAACCTCAACACTCCTTGATCATCAACCTTGAAATCACTATCTTCAGTCCATTACTAGCAACCATTAAATCAACAAACTTGACATCGGCTTGCTGTGCTTCTCTGATACTATTCAAGAAATCACTATTAATCTTCAGCATACCCAACTGTACACTCTGAGGTTTCAACTCACAAACAAGACTCAAGTCTCTAAACTGCTCTAGCAACTCAAAGTCATTTACCATCATAGCAGACTTGTGCAACGTCTTCCTGCTTAAAGCATCTGCAACCACATTAGCTTTAACCGAATGGTAATTTAAACCAAAATCATAATCCTTCAACAACTCAAGCCATCTTCTCTGCCTCATATTCAATTCTTTTTGATCAAATAAATATTTCAAACTTTTATGATCACTAAAAACCTCAAATCTGGAACCGTACAAATAATGTCTCCAAATTTTCAAAACAAAAACCACCGCAGCCAACTCCAAATCATGTGTAGGATAATTCTTTTCATGAACCCTCAACTGCCTAGAAGCATACGCTAGCACTTTGCCATCTTGCATCAAAACACCACCTAAGCCCAACTTGAACGCATCACAATAAACAACAAAAGGTTCTTCTGGCTTCGGTAAAATTAAAATTGGAGCAGTCGTCAACCTTCACTTCAACTCATTGAAACTATTCTCACACTGAGCATCCCACACAAAAGATTTACCCTTACAGGTCAACTGAGTCAATGGAAGTGCTAACTTCGAAAATCCTTCTATGAACCTGCGGTAATAACTAGTCAAACCCAAGAAAATTCTAATCTCTGTAACTGACTTCGGAGTCTCCCATTGTGATACTGCATCAACTTTTGATGGATCAACTGCAATACCATTACCAGAAATAATATGGCCAAGAAAACTTACTTCACTTAACCAAAATTCACATTTGGACAACTTGGCATACAACTTCTTTTCTTTCAATGTAACACTCCGTTTTTCCAATATACAAATTTCTTAAAACATTTATCAGAGTAAGCATCATAAACAACGGGATATCACATATAACATAATCCAAAATAGTTAAATAATATCATAATCCATAAAACGTTTTGGCACGTAGGCCGTATCAAAATATTTCAGAAGTTAATCAACATTATAAAAATAACATAAATGTTTCACGTAAGAGAATGAAGCATGCATAACAGACAACCCCATCCCGTTATGTATCAGAGCGACCTAGACGACACAGTGAAGGCAAGGCCACTCACGACGGCAACTGCACACTAAGCACGATCACCTGCAAGTTACCCATACGAAGGGCAACATTTTCAAGCAGAAGGGGTGAGATTTCATAACAAAATAATATTAATCAAAGTAATTTGAATCATTATTAACATCATATCAATCTTAAACAACTTTGCATATTTGATAAACAATTATCACGTAATCACATATTCAATCATCATCATCAACAACATAGCATCTTAGACACGACAATGCGACAATGCTCTTAGACTCCTTATATGCATGTGGTACCAATCGTCATCATAAGTATTAATATACTTTAAACGTGCGGAGGACAAAACTCCTAATAAATCGTGCGGAGGACAAAGCTCCTAATAATCGTGGTGAGGACTAAGTGTTGGAACAAAATGTGTTTCACAATGAACCTTATTAAGTTTTGATGATAACAAGGTATTAAAAATTGTCAATTGGTTATTACTAATAATTGTTCAAGTGTACAGGACCAAAGGCTACTCAAGTTATTTCAATAGGTCTTGGAAGAACAATGGAAAGAAAAAGAAATTCTGAGCATCTGAAGAAAACTGCTCCTGAAGCTGAAGTGCTTCTGAAGAGATGACGTCATCAGAAGCAGAAGGTCATCAGAAGCAAAAGTTTTCATCAGAAGCAATATCTTCACCAGAAGCTATGTTTGATCCTTTAATCAAACTGAAGATTCAAAGTAGCTGATTCTCAATTCAGTCTTATCAAAGAAGAACGAAGAATTGAAAGGGAGGTATCAACGGATATATGGATAGCACTGAGCACTTGTCTCTCATTAATAGAGTTGACAAAGTACAAGTGTACAACCACTACCTCCACTACTCTGTTTTCTGTCTACGCTACAAGACAAAACAACAGCCATGCCTGCAGAATTTGTACACTCAAGATGGGAATGAATTTGAAGCTTATTCTTCAAAGGACTACACCCAAATCAGGCAAAGGATCACTAGTGGCTAATCAAAGGATTTCAAACGACTCTTTAGACGTGCTGATTATCTCAACGTCTCTTTCACGCCTCTATATAAAGGAGTGAAGACTTGAAGATTGCAGATAGAGATACATAAGTTCAAAAGCGCCAAAACTCTGTCAATTTGATTCTACAAAGCACACTGAATTTCTGCACTGATTTGATACATCTTAGAAATTCAAAGTCTAGAGTCTTTTCTGTATTGTATTGTGAACACCACTGATTGTATATCAAGTGTTCAATTCAAACTCAATTCTCTGTATTTTTGTTTGATTAGAAGTCTCTTGCCTGCGTGCTTGAGCATTAGAAGTCTCTTCCTTAGTGCTTGAGCATTGGAAGACTCTTGCGTGTGTGCTTGAGCATTTTTTGTGAAGTCTCATACTTAGAAAGTATTGAGCAGTTGTAATCTTTGTGATTATAGTGAAATCTCCTTGGAAGTGCAAGGGGGACTGGACTACTTCCGTGTTGTGGAAGGAACCAGGATAACTGACTCTGATCATTTCATCAGAAGCAATCAAACTGCTTCTGAAGTTTTATCAGAAGAAGTATTTTTTTAAGAGAAAAAGAAAACACAATTCAACCCCCCCCTTCTTGTGTTTTTCACCTTCAATTGGTATCAGAGCCTGCTCTGTTATCACAGCACTTAACCGTGTTACAGTTCAAGATCTATTAGAAAAACATGTCTGGAGATGAGGAATCAGTTACTACAAAATACACAAGTGTCAAGCATGACTATGATACTGCTGACAAGAAAACAGACTCTGGAAAAGCTCCAAAGTTCAATGGAGATCCAGAAGAGTTTTCATGGTGGAAAACTAATATGTACAGCTTTATCATGGGATTGGATGAAGAGTTATGGGACATACTGGAAGATGGAGTTGATGATCTGGATTTGGATGAAGAAGGAGCTGCTATAGACAGAAGAATACATACTCCTGCTCAGAAGAAGCTTTATAAGAAACACCACAAGATAAGAGGAATCATTGTGGCTTCTATACCTCGCACCGAATACATGAAAATGAGTGACAAATCTACTGCGAAGGCTATGTTTGCTTCTCTATGTGCAAACTTTGAAGGCAGCAAGAAAGTAAAAGAGGCTAAAGCTTTGATGCTAGTTCATCAGTATGAACTTTTCAGAATGAAGGATGATGAGAGTATAGAAGAAATGTACTCAAGATTTCAAACTTTAGTTTCTGGATTGCAAATACTGAAGAAAAGCTATGTTGCTTCTGATCATGTTAGTAAGATTTTGAGAAGCTTACCTTCAAGATGGAGACCCAAAGTAACTGCTATTGAGGAAGCTAAGGATCTAAATACTTTAAGTGTTGAAGATCTTGTTAGCTCACTCAAAGTGCATGAAATGAGTTTAAATGAGCATGAAACCTCTAAGAAGAGTAAATCCATTGCTTTACCATCTAAAGGAAAGATCTCAAAATCTTCCAAAGCCTACAAAGCCAGTGAATCTGAAGAAGAATCACCTGATGGAGATTCTGATGAAGATCAATCTGTAAAAATGGCTATGCTGTCCAACAAGCTTGAGTATCTGGCAAGGAAGCAGAAGAAATTTTTGAGCAAGAGAGGTAGCTACAAGAACTCCAAGAAAGAAGATCAGAAGGGATGCTTCAATTGTAAGAAGCCTGGTCATTTCATTGCTGATTGCCCTGATCTTCAGAAGGAGAAGTTTAAAGGAAAATCCAAGAAATCAAGCTTCAACTCCAGTAAATTCAGAAAGCAAATCAAAAAGAGCTTGATGGCGACCTAGGAAGATTTGGATAGTGAATCTGGTTCTGATAAAGAAGAAGCTGATGATGATGCTAAGGCAGCCGTGGGGTTAGTGGCAACAGTATCATCAGAAGCAATATCAGAAGCTGAATCAGATTCAGAAGATGAAAATGAGGTATATTCCAAAATCCCTAGACAAGAACTTGTTGATTCTCTAAAAGAACTTTTATCACTGTTTGAACACAGAACCAATGAGTTGACAGATTTAAAAGAAAAATATGTTGATTTGATGAAACAACAAAAGTCAACTCTATTGGAACTGAAAGCTTCTGAAGAAGAACTCAAAGGGTTTAACCTCATATCAACAACATATGAAGATAGACTCAAGAGTCTTTGTCAGAAGCTACAAGAAAAATGTGATAAAGGTTCAGGCAATAAACATGAGATTGCCTTGGATGATTTTATTATGGCTGGAATAGACAGAAGCAAAGTTGCTTCTATGATCTACAGCACATACAAGAACAAAGGCAAAGGGATTGGATATTCTGAGGAGAAATCCAAAGAATACAGTCTCAAGAGCTACTGTGATTGTATCAAGGATGGATTGAAATCCACCTTTGTGCCTGAAGGTACAAATGCTATAACTGCTGTTCAGTCAAAACCTGAAGCTTCTGGTTCACAGGCTAAGATCACATCAAAGCCAGAAAACCTTAAGATCAAGGTAATGACAAAATCTGATCCTAAGAGTCAAAAGATTAAAATTCTGAAAAGATCAGAACCTGTTCATCAGAATCTGATTAAACCAGAATCTAAAATCCCAAAACAAAAGGATCAGAAGAACAAAGCAGCTACTGCTTCTGAGAAAACAATACCAAAAGGTGTCAAACCTAAAGTATTGAATGATCAGAAGCCACTCAGCATTCACCCTAAGGTACAAGGGAGGAAAAGTAAAACCTCCAAAACTAACCCAAAAGGACCCATGAAGATATGGGTACCTAAATCTGTATTGGCCAAAAATGCAGGTGTGCTTAAGGGCAAGAGAGAAACAAAGGTCATGGTACCTAGACAGCGGATGTTCAAGGCACATGACTGGAGAGAAAGCTTTGTTCCTTACCCTTACAATGAAAGATGGAGGAGAAGTGAAGTTTGGTGGCAACCAAACTGGAAAGATCATTGGTACAGGTACTATTGGTAATTCCTCCATCTCAATTAATAATGTGTGGCTAGTAGATGGTCTGAAGCATAACCTATTGAGCATTAGTCAATTTTGTGACAATGGGTATGATGTAACGTTCAGTAAGACCAACTGCACACTAGTCAACAAGGATGACAAATCCATTACATTCAAGGGAAAGAGAGTTGAGAATGTCTATAAAATAAATTTCTCTGATCTGGCTGATCAGAAGGTAGTTTGCCTTCTGTCAATGAATGATAAAAAATGGGTATGACATAAAAGGTTGGGACATGCTAATTGGAGATTAATTTCTAAAATTAGCAAGTTACAACTGGTCAAAGGATTGCCTAACATTGATTATCATTCAGATGCACTTTGTGGTGCATGTCAGAAAGGGAAAATTGTGAAAAGTTCTTTCAAATCTAAAGACATTGTATCAACCTCCAGACCCTTAGAATTACTCCATATTGATCTTTTTGGTCCAGTTAACACTGCATCTTTATATGGAAGTAAATATGGATTAGTCATTGTTGATGATTACAGCAGATGGACTTGGGTAAAATTAATTAAAAGTAAAGACTATGCATGTGAAGTGTTTAGCAGCTTCTGCACTCAAATACAATCTGAAAAAGAATTGAAAATTTTGAAAGTCAGAAGTGATCATGGTGGAGAATTTGAAAATGAGCCATTTGAACTTTTTTGTGAAAAACATGGGATTCTCCATGAGTTTTCCTCTCCTAGAACTCCACAACAAAATGGGGTTGTAGAGAGAAAGAACAGAACATTACAAGAAATGGCCAGAACCATGATCCATGAAAACAACTTAGCTAAACATTTTTGGGCAGAAGCAGTCAATACTTCATGTTATATTCAAAATAGGATCTATATCAGACCTATGTTGGAGAAAACAGCATATGAACTCTTTAAAGGAAGAAGACCCAATATCTCTTACTTTCATCAGTTTGGATGTACTTGTTACATCTTAAACACTAAAGACTATCTGAAGAAATTTGATGCCAAGGCTCAAAGAGGAATCTTTTTAGTTTACTCTGAAAGGTCAAAGGCATACAGAGTGTATAATTCAGAAACACAATGTGTTGAAGAATCTATGCATGTAAAATTTGATGATAGAGAGCCTGGAAGTAAAACTTCAGAGCAAAGTGAAAGTAATGCAGGTACAACTGATTCTGAAGATGCATCAGAATCTGATCAACCTTCTGATTCTGAAAAGTATACAGAAGTTGAATCTAGTCCAGAAGCTGAAATCACTCCAGAAGCTGAGTCTAATTCAGAAGCAGAACCTAGCCCAAAAGTACAGAATGAAAGTGCTTCTGAGGACTTTCAAGATAACACTCAGCAGGTTATTCAACCTAAATTCAAGCACAAATCTTCACATCCTGAGGAGCTAATCATTGGAAGCAAAGATAGTCCTAGAAGAACAAGATCACATTTTAGACAAGAAGAGTCATTAATAGGACTGCTTTCAATAATTGAGCCTAAAACTGTTGAAGAAGCTCTCTCAGATGATGGATGGATATTAGCTATGCAAGAAGAGCTAAATCAATTTCAAAGGAATGATGTGTGGGATCTGGTACCCAAACCCTTTCAGAAGAACATTATTGGAACAAAATGGGTATTCAGAAACAAGCTGAATGAACAAGGAGAAGTAACCAGAAACAAAGCCAGACTTGTTGCTCAAGGCTACAGTCAACAAGAAGGCATTGATTACACTGAAACATTTGCTCCAGTTGCAAGATTGGAAGCAATCAGGTTACTTCTATCCTACGCAATTAATCATGGCATAATATTATATCAAATGGATGTCAAAAGTGCCTTTCTTAATGGTGTCATTGAAGAAGAAGTGTATGTTAAACAACCTCCTGGGTTTGAGGATCTTAAGCATCCTGACCATGTTTATAAACTTAAGAAATCACTATATGGCTTGAAACAAGCTCCCAGAGCTTGGTATGATAGACTAAGTAATTTCTTAATTAAAAATGATTTTGAAAGAGGACAAGTTGACACAACACTCTTTAGAAGGACTCTTAAGAAAGATATTTTGATTGTGCAAATATATGTTGATGATATAATATTTGGTTCTACTAATGCATCTCTTTGCAAAGAATTTTCTAAGTTAATGCAGGATGAATTTGAAATGAGTATGATGGGAGAATTGAAATTCTTTCTTGGAATTCAAATCAACCAAAGTAAAGAAGGAGTATATGTTCATCAAACAAAATATACAAAGGAGCTTCTGAAGAAGTTCAAGCTAGAAGATTGTAAAGTGATGAACACTCCAATGCATCCAACCTGCACCTTAAGCAAAGAAGATACTGGAACAGTAGTAGACCAGAAGCTATACAGAGGTATCATTGGTTCTCTGTTATACCTCACTGCATCTAGACCTGATATTTTATTCAGTGTATGCTTGTGTGCAAGATTTCAATCAGATCCTAGAGAATCTCATTTAACTGCAGTTAAGAGAATCTTCAGGTATCTGAAAGGAACAACTAATCTTGGACTCCTGTATAGGAAATCCCTAGATTATAAGTTGATTGGATTCTGTGATGCTGATTATGCTGGTGATAGGATTGAAAGAAAATCAACCAGTGGAAATTGTCAATTCCTGGGAGAGAATCTGATATCCTGGGCAAGCAAAAGACAAGCAACTATTGCTATGTCTACAGCAGAAGCAGAATACATTTCAGCTGCAAGTTGTTGCACACAACTACTTTGGATGAAACATCAGCTGGAAGACTATCAGATTAATGCTAACAGTATTCCCATTTATTGTGATAATACTGCTGCTATTTGTTTGTCAAAGAATCCAATTCTACATTCAAGAGCCAAGCATATTGAAATCAAACACCATTTTATCAGAGACTATGTTCAAAAAGGGATTTTAGATATACAATTCATTGATACTGAACATCAATGGGCTGATATATTTACAAAACCTTTATCTGTTGAAAGATTTGATTTTATTAAGAAAAATTTGAACATGCATTTTGTGTCTGATTGAAAAATTGCTTGCCTCTGAATAAGAAGTTTGGTTCTGAAGTTTATTCAGAAGCATTTGGTTCATCAGAAGCTCTTAACTGAGGTTCTGAGGAAAATGTGCTTCTGAAGATGACGTCAGCACTAAAACTTCAGAAGTGTTATTCTTTGCTTCTGAATAGCATGGTTAGTGGGAACGTTGGTAGTTACTTTATGTAACAGCTGTCCCATTACCCAAAAGGTAGTTTTCTGAAGAGTCTCTGACGTGGTCTATTTATATTGGAGTATAACAAAAAGGGCAATGATGTTTTATTCGCTTTTTAACATACTTACACGCGCCCCCAATTTGTCATTAATGCTGTGTTTGTTTGTCCCTTCTGAATTGCAAACGTTTTAGTAAAAACACTAAGTCAATTCACACACTACTCACTTCACAACAAACACTTTCTATTTTCTTCTCAAGCCTCTGCGAAAGTAAGCGCATTCACTCATCCTCTCAAAACACCTTAGAACCCTAAAACTACTTCAAATCTATGGCATCTTCAAGTTCTGCTGGTGGTTCTTCATCAAATATGGATATAGATACTCCAGCATATGAAATCAAAGGAAGAACTATGTCTATTGAGGAATGGGAGTTAATCATTCAAGCGGAAAATCCAGTGGATTTTGCTTCTCTAACTCACCATGGGTGCGACTTGGTAAGATTCTACAAGAAGCAGAAGATGATGGGTTACTTCAGTCTTCTCAATGGTCCAACTTATGAAGTTCTGGTCAGACAATTCTGGGTAAGGGCTTCAGTCTTTGACATTGAAGCTGCTAGACAGGAAGAAGCTCAACTGATTCTGGTTGATCCTACTCTAAAGGGAAAAACCAGAGAAGAAATGGGTCTACTCTCCTTCACCGGCACAGAGATTAGATCAAATGTCATGGGTATTCCTGTAACCATAAATGAGCAGATTATTGCTCAAGCCATGGGAAGGGATACTTCTGGCAAATACTTTGGAGAAGAAATTCCTAATCCAAGAACCAGCTCTTGGAAGGAAATTGTCAATGAGACCATCTATGGGTCTAAGGTTGCTCAACCTTACAGCACTTTGAGCATTGAGAAGAAAATGCTGCTGAAGATACAGAATGAAAACATCTTTCCCAAAGGTGGAGGAAGTGATCAACCCTCTCTTGGTCACAAAGTCTTTCTGCATCACACCATCACTCAAGAAACAACGATGAATGTTCCAAAGTACATGTTCAAATACATGATCAAGGAACTAAAGAAGAGTCAAATGGAAAACAGAATGTTTGTTCCTTATGGAAGACTACTCTCTGTAATCTTTCAAGAAGGAGGACTTCTAAGTGCCTTGAAGGATGTGGGCATCTATGATAACCAGAAGCTGGGAGCAGTAACTGGGAAGATAATCAATGCATCAACACTTGTGAAGATGAAACTGATTCCAGCAAATGCTCACAAGAAACTAGATTCTGATATGCGTGAATCAGATGCAATATCTGATCTAGTCACTCATCACATCCCCATCTGCAAGAAGGATCCCCTGGATGTGCAGAGAGCCTACATCTTGGACTTCTACAAAACCTACAATCTGAAGATCAGCTTGAAAGATGTCCCTGAAGAAATGTATGGTGGTGATCTGCCTGTGGTCAAAGGCAGAAAATCTAAGAAGAAGCAGATCACCAAGGAAGAATACCTTGCTGAAGATGCTACTGAGGAGGGTGCTCAGAAGCACAAGAAAGCCAAGAAGGAAAAATCTGCTATGTCCACCACTCTTGAGGAAGTGGAGGATTTGGTTGATGTCCTTCTTATCACAAAAAGGACAAGGAATGCTCAAGAAACAGCAGAACAGCCTGCTTCTGAACAAACAGGTTCTGAGCAAGCTGCTTCTGAAGAGCCTCTAAGTCCCAAGAAGAAAAGAGAAGCTGCTCTTAAGACCATCAAAAGAAAGAGATCTTCAAGGAATCTGAAGACAGCTGAAGGACGAAGGGCAGAAATGTTGGAAGAATTGGAAGAAAACTGGGATGAAGACTCAAGCCCCAAGAAGGCAAAAAGGACTATAACTTCAGAGCCTATAGTCATGCCCAGTTTTGAAATGACTGAAGAATTAAAGCAGTATGCTAAGGAGTACTCTGCATCCAAGATAGCAGAGAAGAAAAGGTTGAAGGAAGTGTTTGAGAAAGAAAGGGATGAGCGTCTCAAGGCTGCAGGGTATGTGCCTACTCCTGACATTGCTGCTTTAGCGTCTGAGTTAGAGCAAGAAACTGTTCAGTATGGAGCAACTCTGCTTTCTCAAGCCTTGAAGAATAAGCAAGCTTCAGGAGCAACTTCATCAGAACCCGTTTCAAAAGCTCCATAAGCAGTTCATCCAGAAGCTCAATCTTCAGGTAATTCATCCAAACCTGACATCTATACTCAGATTCCATCTCTACCCTCTTCACCCTCTTAATCATCAACAGAATCAGATGACCAACCCCTTAGCCAACACATAGACAAGCTTCTAAAAACCAAACCTACCAAACTAACAAAATTTGGAACACTTGACTATGAGAGCACTCAAATAGAATTTTCCAAAAATAGGATTAAACTGTGTGAGAAATTCAATTTGCCTACTACTCATCCACTATATCCAGATATTCCAGAACCTGTTAGTATACAACAACCTGAACCTACCCAAACAAACTCACCAAATAATCAAACTCCACAAAGAGCCTCTGAAGTAGTTTCAGAAGCAACTACTTCAGAAATCCCCCAACAACAAGAATCCTCAACCATTCACAATTTAGAAAAACACTTAGGTGGTGAAATGCAACCTACACCTACAAAGGCCTCTAAGACAGTCCCTGGAAAGACTGTGTTAGAAAACCAACAAACTGTTCCTGAACAAGATGCTTCTGAACAAGTTGCTTCTGACCATCAATCAACAGAACCAGAACATCAACCAAAACCACCAATAATTGACCTAACTTCTTCTGACCAACAAACAGCCTCTGACCAACCCTCCACATCTCATACAACTCAATCTGAACCTTCAACCATCCCTGACTATATCCTTGAATCTGAGTATATAGATGAACAGTTAATCAAGCTTAGTGATGAGATTCAGACACTGATTCTTCGCAGAACAGTTCCTGTACCTCCTATTCACTATCTTGATCAATGGATGGATCTGAAAAAGAGTTTTGATGACCTGCTGGATAAGCTAAGTTCTAAGTGTGTCTCATCTCACTCTGCCATGCTGCAAAAGATGTTGGATGATATGCATGAAGCAGCTAGAGTGAAAGAGCTGAATTACGTGCCTCTGCTGGACATCACTCCTTTCTATCCAGAAGAAGAGTACATCTCAAGGGCAACAAGAATTCATGCTGGGTACAAAAGAAGAATGAGGGAAAAGGATGAGCTACTCAAAAAGAAGGATGAGCAAATCAAGTATCTATTGGAACAGATGTACAAGCAAACCCAACCTTAGTTGCACTTTTTTTTTTGCTTGTTTTAATTTTTGTTCTAAGTACTTTAGTTGCACTGCATTTGTATCTCAACTTTTCTATATATATATATTATCATTGTTTCTGGATCTTGTGCTTTTTCACCTTCAATATGTTTTACAAGCTTTAACTCTGATGATATTTAATGCTGCTTGCTCTGAAATACTATTTTTAAAGGTTATATGTTTATTCTTTTGTTTTGTTTTGCTCTGATACTCTTTCTTTTGTTTCTATTCTTTTTGTTGATGACAAAAGGGGGAGTGAATGTATAGTATTTTTAAGGCACTGAGCCCCACTACAACCACTTCTAAATTTCTTTTAAATACTTCTGATTTGATTTTATGAGTATTTTATTGAAATTTAATTAATAAGAATAGAACTTAGGGGGAGCTTACAAACCTCAGCTTAAAGATCTATTAGACTCTGGGGGAGCTTACAAACCTCTATCCCAGTGGTCAACTTATTAATTAGATCAACAACAATTGAACATTTTAAATACTATTGTTTGTCGTCATCAAAAAGGGGGAGATTGTTGGAACAAAATGTGTTTCACAATGAACCTTATTAAGTTTTGATGATAACAAGGTATTAAAAATTGTCAATTGGTTATTACTAATAATTGTTCAAGTGTACATGACCAAAGGCTACTCAAGTTATTTCAATAGGTCTTGGAAGAACAATGGAAAGAAAAAGAAATTCTGAGCATCTGAAGAAAACTGCTCCTGAAGCTGAAGTGCTTCTGAAGAGATGACGTCATCAAAAGCAGAAGGTCATCAGAAGCAAAAGTTTTCATCAGAAGCAATATCTTCACCAGAAGCTATGTTTGATCCTTTAATCAAACTGAAGATTCAAAGTAGCTGATTCTCAATTCAGTCTTATCAAAGAAGAACGAAGAATTGAAAGGGAGGTATCAACGGATATATGGATAGCACTGAGCACTTGTCTCTCATTAATAGAGTTGACAAAGTACAAGTGTACAACCACTACCTCCACTACTCTGTTTTCTGTCTACGCTACAAGACAAAACAACAGCCATGCCTGCAGAATTTGTACACTCAAGATGGGAATGAATTTGAAGCTTATTCTTCAAAGGACTACACCCAAATCAGGCAAAGGATCACTGGTGGCTAATCAAAGGATTTCAAACGACTCTTTAGACGTGCTGATTATCTCAACGTCTCTTTCACGCCTCTATATAAAGGAGTGAAGACTTGAAGATTGCAGATAGAGATACATAAGTTCAAAAGCGCCAAAACTCTGTCAATTTGATTCTACAAAGCACACTGAATTTCTGCACTGATTTGATACATCTTAGAAATTCAAAGTCTAGAGTCTTTTCTGTATTGTATTATGAACACCACTGATTGTATATCAAGTGTTCAATTCAAACTCAATTCTCTGTATTTTTGTTTGATTAGAAGTCTCTTGCCTGCGTGCTTGAGCATTAGAAGTCTCTTGCTTAGTGCTTGAGCATTGGAAGACTCTTGCTTGTGTGCTTGAGCATTTTTTGTGAAGTCTCATACTTAGAAAGTATTGAGCAGTTGTAATCTTTGTGATTATAGTGAAATCTCCTTGGAAGTGCAAGGGGGACTGGACTACTTCCGTGTTGTGGAAGGAACCAGGATAACTGCTTGTGTCTTTGTCTTTCTTTTCTCTGCTCTGTTCTTTTCCGCTGCAATCTGACTCTGATCATTTCATCAGAAGCAATCAAACTGCTTCTGAAGTTTTATCAGAAGAAGTATTTTTTTAAGAGAAAAAGAAAACACAATTCAACCCCCCTTTCTTGTGTTTTTCACCTTCACTAAGCTCAATGAATGCTAATGCATGGACTCTTATCAACAAATCACCGTAATCATCATATCAATATGCATCCAATAATTTGGAGCTAAACGTCATCTTATTCATCATATATAGACATTATGCACTTAGTTAAATAACAGCAGCAGCATAGTCAAGTCACACAACAACAGGATGATATCATTATATCAATTGCAATTCAATGGCATCATAATATTTAATTCATATCTTACATAATGCATAATACATTAACTCATACTCAATTAATAACATATCTTAAACGGTCTTACAGATTGCAGTAAACGTCATCATTAGATTTCATTACAAATTAGAGATTCACTCTTGATCAAAACGTGCGACACAGATCGCACAAACACTCAAGGCACTCCAATCTGGAAGTGCTCGCGAGGCGAGAGTTCCTACTCGCCATGGTGAGTACCAGTCAATTTCCAAACTAATGTTGTTCTAGGTTCAATCTTGTCCTACATTCATTCCTAATCATTACTAGGTATGTTCAGGCACTCAATGGCACTCAAGGTCCAACTAAAAAGTCAAAATTGCAAAATCTTACATGCTCTCTGCCTTAGCTCGCTATGGCGAGTAAGGTTGCTCGCTATGGCGAGCTGCATTGTGCAACTCGTGAGGCGAGGGAAAAGGGTTCGCGAGGCGAGCGATGAATGTCGCTACGGCCAGACTTGCTATTTTCACAAAAATCCAACGATTCTCATGGTTCTAAGCCTAATATTGATTCCAAAGTTCGTCCTAAACATTATCTAAGGTCTAGGAGCACTTTCTACATCAAATTAACCAATTCCTACCGTTTGATCATCAATTCTAGGGAGTTGACCTAGTTTTCGTTTTCTCCAATTCAATCCTAAAGCTTGCTAACTAATCATCAGAATTACAATCAATTAATATTATTGAGTTATTACTCTCACCCTTACCTGGTTATGAAGAAAAATCGCAGCTCTCTTTTGATTCTCCCTTCTCTTAGCTTTTTCTCCCTTTTCCAAAAGTTTTCACGTACAATAGTTTTTCCAACAATTAGGTCTTCTCCTATTTATATCTCTTCCTAATAACTTATCTTATTTCACTTTCTCCCCCAAAACTCTCTAAAATCTCAAAAGAACCCTTAACTAAATATTTTATATTATTTTCAAATCTTTATTTTATTTAACAATAAAATAAGTCCCCTAATATTATCAAATCTTCCGAAACTCATAACTTATCACAATATCAACCAAACCATCAAGATAGTCGTAAATCATTCAAAACATACCAAAATCATGCATATATTATATAAATATAATATAATCGCCTAAACTCAATTAATTAAACAATTAAACGAAAGTGGCAGTTACAACTCTCCCCCACTTAAAAGATTTTCGTCCTCGAAAATTTACCTCAAGCAAACAATTTTGGATAAGACTCCAGCATCTTACTCTCAAGCTCCCACGTCAAGCTTTCACCAGTCGCTCCCGTCCAAACGACTCTCACGAGAGGTATCTCCTTGCCTCTCAACGTCTTCACTTTACGATCATCAACCCTCACCGGTAAAGTCTCTACCGTAAGGTTGTCTCTAACTTGCACATCGTCACTCTGGATCACATGAGATGGATCCGGAACATACTTTCGAAGTTGCGACACAAGGAAAACATCGTGCAAGTGCGAAAGATGCGGTGGTAATCCAACTCGATACGCCACCGTTCCAACTCTTTCCGATATCTGATACGGACCGATAAACTTCGGGGTCAACTTCTTTGACTTCAAAGCACGTCCTACACCATTCATAGGAGTGACTCTTAAAAACACGTGGTCTCCTTCCTGAAACTCAAGATCTTTTCTACGCTTATCATGATAACTCTTTTGTCGACTCTGCGACGCTTTCATTTTCTCTTGAATCATCTTAACTTTCTCAGTAGTTTGCTGAACAATCTCTGGTCCTAAGACCACTCTTTCACCTGACTCAAACCAATACAACGGAGTTCTGCATCTCCGACCATATAAAGCCTCGAAAGGTGCCATTCTAATACTAGAATGATAACTATTATTGTATGTGAACTCGATCAACGGAAGATGACTATCCCAAGTTCCTCCTTGCTCAAGA